>NW_027527943.1:408062-474872 GCF_008692635.1 Crocuta crocuta
GGGGCCTGGTCACCGCGGGGTGCGACCTCGGGGGATGGAGTTAGAGGGGGAAAGGCGTCACCGTCTTCGCGAGCCGCCTCTCAGGCGGGCCAGGCTGCGCAGGCGTGGGCAGGGCTGGGTTCGCAGAAACCGTGAAGCGCCTCACCTTAGGAGGGTCGACCCGGACCCAGAAACAGCTTGGGGCGCCCGGGGCCCTCTCCGCCCAGCCTTCGCCGCGGGCGCTGCCTCTGCGCGGGTCTCGGCAGCGGGCGTCGTGGATTCGGGGACCGCGAGGTGCTCGCTCGCTNGACCCTCCCTGCAAGTCACCGCTTGCGCAGTGCACGTGCCGGGTGCCGGGTCCCGCGCTGCGAGAGTCCTGCGCGAAGCTCCTCTTGCAGAGACCCCAACGTCGCACGTTCGCGGGTGGAGTCCGCGTTGCAGAGGAGGCACAGCCCCACCGAGGTGAGCTTCGGGAAGACGTCATCCCACGGGGGAGGGAGGAGTGGGGTGGGGTCCTCGGCCTAAGTGCGGTGCTGCGGGTTATCCTGGGAGCGAGCGAAGCGCCGAGGGTGCCGACCGCCGGGCGCCGCGCCCGCACCTGCGGGAACCGTCCGTCTCGGCGCAAGGACAGACCTCGCTCCGCCCCCGCCGCGCGCGCTGGCTCCGTGGCTTAGTTGGTTAAAGCGCCTGTCTTGTAAACAGGAGATCCTGGGTTCGAGTCCCAGCGGGGCCTCGGCTTTTCCTCTTATGAATCCGTCAACCCCTTCCGCTCCTTATTCTCCACTGTATTCAGTGTTACCATAAACTCTGACACAACCACTCAAAGCACTTATGACTGCAGAATTCGCACTCGCAAGGGAAAGTGACGTTTCTTTATGATCAAAGTGGTAACAACTGTAAGAGAGGAAATCAATAAAAATGGACTTCCGGTGACTCTCAGAGCTGAAAAACACAGAAATCGGTAACTTCCTCCTTTGCTGACGCTCCTCCCTGTCCCCACTTTTTGGGGGGAGGGAAGGGGAGGAGGAAGAGACAACAAAAATGCTCCCAACTCTTAAAGCCTTTTCCCAGACTCCCATAGAATTTATCAGTGATTCTAGGAAACCCAGCATGATGTTATGTTTTACATATGATTTTCCAAATACTACTAAATTATAAAATAGTAATTTATATTTTCTTACATGTCTTCAGTCTTCAAGGCAGGCTTTTGGTCCCCAAGGAACTAAGTAAATTGGCCCCACTGGAAACTGAACTTCAGTTCTGCAATTTAAAACACAGAATGATCCCACAAGGCAGTGATTCCCAAGCTGGGTGTGCAGGAAATCACCCAGGGAACTTGTTAAAATACAGTTTCTTGGGACTCATCATCCTGAGGTTTTCATTCCGGTTTGGTGAAGGACCCAGAGATGTGTAGTTTTAGCAAGTCCTCCTAGTGATTGTGAAGAACGTGAATTACCTTTGCAAAACTCCAGCTTAAAGTATTACAGATGTAGGGGGGAGGGGGGAGGGGCATGGAGGAGGGCACTTGTGGGGATGAGCACCGGGTGTTATATGGAAACCAATTTGACAATAAACTATTTGAAAAAAAAAAGATAAAGAAAGAAAGAAATAAAACATTAAAAAAATAATAAAGTATTACAGATGTAGCTGAACTGAGAGTGAGGTCAGCACATGCCCTTGCTGGACCTCCCTTTCCAAAGGAGAATCACGAGAACAAAGCCCACAAAGCACGAAAGGAGTTGGTTATTCAGGTTTATTTTAGTCCGGCCGGACGGCCCCTCCCCAGCCCCCCGAAATGTCCTCAGAAGAGCGCCCCGCCGCGCCATAGCTCAGGGCTTATATAGGGAGGGGGGGAAGGCGGTGTACAGAAGCGAGAATTTGGCGGTTAGAGGTGGGGGTTGCTTAACAGTTGCTTGAAGAACACGTTTGACCGTTGTAATCACAATGTTCACGAAAGATGGAGCCCTCAGGTGCTTGCTGCAGCCGGGAGGGGCCAGGTTGCTCAGCCCCTGACCTTTGACCCGAATAGAGTTTGAGATCAAACAACGGTTGGTATGTCCTCATTTGCAAGCCCCTCGCCTTTTGGCCCAGGGGAGTTTTTACACCCTTAGCATTTTCGCGCTTGTTCACAAGCATCCACTGACCTTCCAATCATCCGTCTACAATATTCCAGGTGCTTCCAAACCCACTCTCTCTAATCAGTCCAACAATCCTGTCAAATACGTGTAATAAACAGCTCTTTGCTGATGAGAAAACAGCCTCAATAATGTTCATAGACACATAGTAAGGCAAAGTTCAATGTCGAACCCAAGCCTGTCTGTCTGATACCAGAACCCAGAATATATGTCTTCTATTTTGTTAGAGTCAAGAATAAAGTCTTTGGCCACAGAACTAAACAAAGCTAAGTGACCTAGACTGATCTCAAACCTAGTCCAATGGGTTAGGGTGCATGAGGTAACTCTGGGTTTTTTGTTGTTGTTTGTTTGTTTTTTGTTTTTTTGAGAAAATTTTTGCCCAGTGAACAACTGTTTAACTCATGTTTGAATCATGGAAATGGAAAATGTAAAACAAAACCTCAGGAACTGATGTAAGGAGTTCTCGGTGAAGAATGAACAGGCCCTGTGGACAAACGGAATTTATCTCCTAGGCTCTATCTGCTTTTGCCTTGGACAAGCTCTCCTTATCCCCTGATTCTTGCGTTTTAAACATAGTGTATTAGTTAGTCAGCTGGGGCTGCTGTAACAAAATTTTGTGGACTGGGGGGTTTAAACAACAAGTTTATCTTCTTATAGTTCTGGAGGCTAAAAGTCTAAGATCAGACTTCAGACTCTGTGTCTTCCTCTCTCTCTGCTCCTCCCCTGCTTGTGCTCTCTCTCTCTCTCTCTCAACAGTAAATAAACATTAAAAAAGTAAAATGAGGACAATAATAGTGCCCAGCTCAAGGAGTTGTTAGGAGCGTTGTATGAGAACATTCGTGTAAAGTGTCTAGGATATATCAGGCTACTATCATCATCGTCATTATTAATGCAATATATGCTTTCTGGAAATTGTTGGGGTAAATCCCACTCTCCCTTGCTGTTACGATGGGACTAATGAGTGGAGGCAGTGATGCCATCTATAATCATAACCCAAATTGTAAATAAAAGATGGATGCTGTTTCTCCAGGGAGATTCACTTGCCAGAGACAGCCCCACCCCCACCACCCAGGGGCCTCTGGGTGAGACCTGGCATTATCTGCCTTTGAATCAGACTTTTGGACGCAGGCCTCAGGAAACACATTCACTCTACCTGTGGCATCAAGACCCTTAGTGGCTCTCACTAAGTGCCTGCTTCGCTCTCCCAGGACATTTGGGATCCAACCCTTTGCAACCTTTCTCCTGACTAAGCTTCGATAGCTAGAGACACCTGCTTAATACAAGTTCAAATGAGAAGAGGTATGTTTTGGTGATGTCTCTTTCTAGTCACACCAGCCAAGAGGGAAGTGTGTGTTGTTCAGTTTTATTTTATTTTGAGACAGGAAGTGAAGGTTCCAGACTTTGAAAAGATCAATCAGGGTGAGATGACCCCATGAGCTAAATGAATTCTCATTCTGCCAGACCAGTGGCTACCATTTGTCCACTTCAGTCTCAGAAGTATGTGCAAAAGATCCTGTTGTCTAGGAGCCAGGGAGGAAAGAGAGCAGGTATCACTAAAAATCAATTCTCTAAAGGCCAATAGTCTGAAGATAAATGTGAAGACCAAACACTGTGAACAATGACCAATAAGCCAAAGTATTGAGGATATTTTTTGGCCAGGGGGTTGGGGTGGGGTGTGTACGCTGTGGGATCTTGTTTTACTCTTTTCCTCTGCCATTTCATATGCAGATGCAGGAACTTCCTGGCAAATATAGTTTATTATGTTCTCTGTTTTGTTTTTAATTCATTTTTGAGAGAGAGAGAGAGAAAGGGGGAGAGAGAGAGAGAGAGAGAGAGAGAGAGAGAGAGAGAATGAGTGGGGGAGGGGCAGAGAGAGAGGGAGACAAAGAATCCAAAGCAGACTGCTTGCTCTGAGCTGCCAGCACAGAACCCTACTCGGGGCTTGAAGGGGCAAACTGAGAGATCATGACCTGAGCCGAAATTGGACGCTTAACCGACTGAGCCACCCAGATGACTCTTTTTCTGTTTTTGGAGACATGTTCCCTCACTACTGCCTCTGGCTCCATATCTATCCTTGGTGGTTAAACAGCAGCAACAAACCATCCTAACCGTGGATTCAGGTGGTCGTATGACATTTTGTGACTGGGAAGTTGGTCAAGTTGACATACGGGTGTCTTGGAGAAGCAGTAATCCATCCTCTGGACCCTCAGGGCCAACTGTTACAGGCCAAGCTTTAAATTTACCTTTTGTTTTGTTTTGTTTTGTCTTGTTTTTAATTTTTTAACGTTTATTTATTTTGAGAGAGAGATAGAAACAGCATGAGCAGGGGAGAGGTATAGAGAGAGGGAGACACAGAATCTGAAGCAGCCTCCCGGCTCTGAGCTGCCAGCACAGCGTCTGATGTCGGGCTCGAAGCCATAAATGAAATCATGACCTGAGCCGAAGTCGGACGCTCAACTGACTGAGCCACCCAGGCGCCCCCCAATTTACCTTTTTTGGGGGGAATCTGGGTGGCTCAGTTGGTTGAGCATCTGACAAATCTCATGGTTTGTGGGTTTGAGCCCCGCATCGGGCTCTGTGCTGACAGCTCAGAGCCTGGAGCCTGCTTCAGATTCTGTGTCTTCCTCTCTCTCTGGCCCTCTCCTGTTCATGCTCTCTCTCTCAAAAATAAATAAACGTAAAAAAAGAACAAAAATAAATTTACCTTTTTTTTTAAGGAGGCCTTTTTTGGTTAAATCACATATTCCTATCAATCCTCACATACGTGCCCCTTTCTGTTCAGTAAATTTCCATTCGCTCAGCACGTGGAACTAAAACTTCAAATTTCTCTCAACTGCTTCCTGTGTCTCGCACACAGACTTGGCTCTTGACGCTTTCCTAGCTGACATTCTAGCATCTCTCCCCGGACTCCAGCGGGAGTTCCAACCAAAGCCCCAACGTCCAGCCTCCTCCTCTTTAGTCCCTCATTCCGCGGCCCTCGTAACTGTTCGGAGTGCTGCTCCCGTCACTTCGCAGCCCCTTCTGAAAAAAGTCTTCATTTGCTCAGACTCCTGAAGCCAGCATTCAAGATTTTCCGTACCCTGGACCCGGGTTATTCTTACAACACGGTTTTCCACTGCGCCACTTTATGCATCCTACACTGCGGTCATCAGTGCGTGCTTCCATTTTTAAAAAAGAATGCATCTCTCTCTAATGCCCTTTGCCATCACTTAGAGATATCAAGATCCCCTTGCACCCCTTTTAATTTAATTTTCATTTATGTTCAAAGTTAAGAAGTAAAATAATACTTTACTTCATCACGCCTCACTATTTCTGTTTTCCTGAGGTAATACATTTTTATTAATTTTGGTGTTTTCTTCTATTCACCCATATTTCCTAATAACTAGCTTTTATTCTAACTGGATTTTTTTCACTTCAAACATGGTTTGTTTATTATTTACTATAAAAACGGGAAACTTTAACTCTTACATAACAAAGAGAGAGTGAAAAGAAGAGCAAAGGAGAGAAAGAAGACAGAGAGAGTTCTATGCCTCACCCTCCAAGTACTCACACATCACACTGTTTAGGTACATCAGCATAGAGGGCTTATGCTTTCATGCCTCTGTAAACATTAGTAATGATGGGATCACGTGATGAACCACATCGGCTTAAAACTCTCCTCTCAGTTCTGTCGCAGATGGTACAAAATTTCTTTTTTAATTTTTTTTCATTTTTGGAGACATGCTGTTCCACTCTTTCCGTGTTCTAACACATTCCCAAGACTTCCCATTACTGTTGTTATGGGATTGTCCCTCATTCTGTGTGGGCTCCCTGTCTCCTGGGGTCTTCTACTTGTTTGGTTTTTTTACCCTGTTTTGAAGGTGCATAGCCTCCAGTAACTCCCTGAGAAATGGTGCCTGGGAAATGACATTTGGGGTTTTGTACATGCCTTTGAAAGTCTTCTGATTTCACACTTGATTGCTTGGTTGTGAATAGGATTCTAGGCTAGAAATAATTTCCTTCAGAATTTTAAAATCATTGCCCTTCCCTTCTCACTTCCATGGTTGCTATCAGAAAGTTCACTACCATTTTTGATTTATTGTACTTCATAGGCATCTTTTCCCCTCTGGAAGCCTCTGGGAGCCTGTCATCCTGATTTATCTGGATGCCACTATGTCCTCATTCCAGTTCTTGGAATCCCACTCTTTCCTTATTAGTGCCCCACCTTACAAGAGACCCGCAGAAAATTTCAACCCAGTTTCTGGTACCATTTTCCGTATTAGTCGAGGTCCCTGGTTGTAAACAAAGAAAATAATTCTGATAACTTAAGCAGAAAGAAGGTATTGAAAGAGTGGTAGTTCACAGCATCCGTTATCTCCTCATTCTTTTGCATCATTTTACTAAGATTCAAATCCTGTGTAGCAGTGTCTGATTGACCAAATGTAGATTACATGCACCCTTAACTTCAAGGTTGCTGGGAGAAGAATACACTGCCCACCTCCCAGTGGCTGCTTTAATCATACAGAAGAGCCATAACCACTAATGTCCACTAATGCTTTGATTTAGGAAATATATAGATGGAGATTTGAAATCACTTTCTCTACTGAAAGGGCTTTTCAAATGTTACATTATAATGTTAATTATAATTATGATATTCATTAATCTGATTCATTAGTTACAATTTCTTTTGAGGATGTCCCCCATTTGTCTTGCATAAAAGTGTATTTTTTCTCATGTCTTCAAAACTTCTGCTAACTTGGGGTTTTAAAATCACCCTTATCTTCCTTGATTTTAGCACGTGTCTCCCATCAAAATTCAATGAAGCACATGAATGAAAGCTTTCCAGAGGGTTTCGTTCTTACGGGTTTCACCAAACACCCTTGGTTGGATCTGCCTCTCTTCTTTGCCCTCCTGACCTCCTACATGTTCACACTGTTGGGAAACATTGCTATTATTCTGGTTTCTCAACTAGATTCCCAACTCCGAAGTCCTATGTACTTCTTCCTCACAAACCTCTCCTTTTTGGACCTCTGTTTTACCACCACAACTGTACCCCAAATGCTGTTCAACTTGGGAGGCCCCAACAAGAACATCACTTACATAGGCTGTATGACGCAGGCCTATATATTTCACTGGCTGGGCTGTACTGAATGTGTCCTGCTTGGCATCATGGCCTTAGACCGCTACGTGGCTGTGTGTAAGCCCCTGAGGTACTCTGTAATCATGGACCACAGGCACTGCCAGAAGCTCTCCAGCACAGCCTGGCTCATTGGTCTGGCAAATTCACTGCTGCAGTCCACACTCACAGTCCAGCTGCCCCTGTGTGGGAACCAGGAGCTAGATCACTTCTTTTGTGAGCTTCCCGGGCTTATTAAGATGGCTTGCGTGGACACCACAATCAATGAGGTGACTTTAGCAGTGGTGGCCACCTTTCTGATAATGGGACCCCTCTCCATGATTCTTGTCTCTTACGCTTGTATTGCCCAAGCTGTATTTCGAATCCCTTCTGCTGATAGGAGACTTAAGGCCTTCAACACCTGTTCATCACACTTATTGGTGGTGTCTTTATTTTATGCCCCCGGCATCTACATCTACATGCAGCCTTCGGGGGACAGCCCTCAAGACCTTACCAAAGCTCTGACACTGTTTTACTGTGTTATCACTCCTATGGCCAACCCATTCATCTACACCTTGAGGAACAAGGATGTTAAAGGAGCTTTGAGGAGACTTCTGAGGAGTGCCATTTTGTCCAAAAGAATCTGAGAAAATGATGCTTTACTCTGAACTGAAAAGCTCAACAATAACCTGAAATATATTCTCCCTTAAATGTATATTTCACCAGAATTGTGCTCCAAAGCCAAGTCAAGAAAACCTTCATGTGCTATGTTTACCTACACGACTTCTGACACCAGTTATGTGGTTTTTCCCCAACACCAGCCAATTCTCTGACACCAACTGGGTGGCCTACAATTAATCAGTTCTGACACTAAGTACCCAGAGTTAGCATAGACTCCACAAATTAAGGGCTCAGTCCTGTAAAAACAGCCTCCACCTCAGATGTCAATCAGAAGTCCAGGCCACCTATACTTATGACTCGCAAGCTAAGTCAAGGGTTTCTACAACCTCCTCCTCAGGTTTGATAATTGGCCTGAAGAGTATATAAAACTCAAGGAAACACTTTGCTTACTTTTACTGGTTTGTTACTTAAAAAAATACAACCTAGGAAGAGCTGAATGCAAGAGGTGCATGTGGTGAAGCTTGGCAGGGAGGGGTGGTGGGTGGGGCGTTCATTCATTCTCAGGGCCTGAGACCTCCCAGCACCTCAGTGTGTTTATCAACCTTGAAGCTCTCCAAATCCCATTTAGGGGGTTTCATGAAGGCTCCATTACGTAAGCATGATTGACTAAATTATTGGCCGTTGGTATTGACTCAATCTCCAGCCTCTTCCCCTCCCAGGAATCAAGGGAAAGGCCTAAAGTTCTAATCCTCTAATCCAGGTTGTTTCCTCTGGCAATTAGCCCCTTCATCCTGAGGCCATCTAAGGGCTCACCAAAAATCACATTATTAAGATAAATTCAAGTATGATTGGAAGGGCTTGTTATGAATAATAAAAGGTGATCCTATCACCCCTATTTCTCAAGAAATTCCAAGTTCTGTGTCAGGAACTGGGGGCAAAGACCAAATATATATTTCTTATTCTCACACTTTTCTCATGAAAATAAGCACCTTGATTAAGAAAAAGACCTTTACAACAGGTGTTGTTAATTACAACAAATTAAATGTGAATCAAAATTTGTATGGTAACTACTTCCTTTGGGTCTATTCTTCATAGCATAAATTAAAACAAATTATATTTGAATCAAAAGTTGCATTTTTGGGGCATGTGGGTGGCTCAGTCAGTTAAGCGTCAGACTTCATCTCAGGTCATGATCTCACAGTTTGTGAGTTCAAGCCCCACATGGGATTCTGTGCTGACAGCTCTGATCTTGGAGCCTAGAGCCTGCTTCAGATTTGCCTTCTCCCCTCTCTCTGCTCCTCCCCTATTCACACCCTATCTCTTTCTCAAAAATAAATAAACATTAAAAAATTTTTTTAAGTTAACATTTTAAAAAGCTTTTCATTAAAAATAGAATATTTTTCTGTCACACTGTAGAAGGGAATTGCATTTCTGACAATTGAATAAATGGAAAGTAAGACCAAACAAGATGAATAGAAATGACAAAAATGTGTATAATAGAATAAATACAAAAAGTAAAGTTGTGGTTTTTATAGCCAGTATTATGGTTTTTTAATACAAAGTATTTTCTATATAAAATATATAATTAATCTATTACTCTGCAATCACTAAATAAGTAACAGCTAATAGATCAATATACAGATACTTTATGTATGGGGAAACAGAGCAATATACCATTACGTGACAAAACCTGGTCTTACAAACAAGTTTTTAAAAATGCAGAGCAGGTTGCGTGGGGTGCCTGGGTGGTTCAGTCAGTTAAGCGTCCGATGTCAGCTCAGGTCATGATCTCACGGTCTGTGGGTTCGAGCCCTGTGTCGGGTTCTGTGCCAACAGCTCAGAGCCTGGAGCCTGTTTCAGATTCTGTGTCTCCCTCTCTCTCTGACCCTCCCCGCCTCGTGCTCTGTCTCTCTCTGTCTCAAAAGTAAATAAACGTTAAGAAAAAACAATTTTTAAATGCAGACCAGGTTGCAAACTGACATGGGTTCATGGCTCCTTCTGCTAATACAAGCTGGGAAATGTGACAGATAGGTGAAAGAAGTTGATAGATCTTAGAAAATAATGTTTTTTACATGTGAGAAATAGTTTGGAATATGGAAATTAGCTTAGTGCTGTTATCTGGAAGGCAACAACACCCCAGAGAAAGGGCTTTGAGGGCCAAGGCTAGAGGATAATCTTGGGAAAACCTCTCTCCCATGTGACATGCGGGGATCATTATCTTCATTTTGGAAAAGCTATAATGGCTGTTGCTCTTTGAAATATGAGGTGGTTACAGCCTTTTGGAATGCAATCTAACAGCATCTGTTATTATTAAAAATATGTATGTTCTTCTACCCAGCGATTTTGTTTGCAAGAACTTATTCCCCAGAAATAAAACCATCTGTGAGGAGAGCATGCATAAGAATAAATGTTGCAGACTTGTTCATTATAACAAAAAAATAGAAATATTTCTTAGGGGGAGCCTGGGTGGCTCAGTCAGTTAAGTGTCCAACTCTTAATATCAGCTGCGGTTGTGATCTCACAGTTGTGGAACTGAGCCCTAAGTTGAGCTCTGCATTGACAGTGGGAAGCCTGCTTGGGGTTCTCCCTCTCCCTCTCTCTGTCCCTTCCCTGCACGCTTTCTCTCTCTTTCAAAATAAATAAACATTAAAACAAAAAGAAATATATTTTAGTATGCCCATTGATAGTAAATTAGCTATTCAAATAAATGCCTTAAGACCTTTAAAAATATACTTAAAAATTATTCCCGATGACTTGGAAGGATCTACCTGGCTGTAGGGGCTCTTTACACATGATAACTGTCTGATCTGTGTACTGTTAATCTTATTTTACGGATAAGGAACATGAGGCACACAGAAATTTGGTAACTAGGGCCTGTAAGGGCCAAAGGCAGGCTGCCCACAGATGGGCCTCCTAGGCTTGAAGACTATTTAGAGTTAAAAAGCAATTGAAATCCAGCAGGTTCTGGAAAAGCTCTTTACCGCCCCCACAATTACCTAAAAAGAATTTAGGTAGAGGAGCTGCTCCTGGAAGAGAGTGGTCACTATGGACAACTACACAATGGTATGAAGTAGGCTTGGTGGACAGAGAGGAACCTGGCAAGGCCCCTTTGATCAAGGTCCTCTATGTCCCATTGTTCCTGAGTGGCCGTGAAAATGTTTGTTTACCAGACATTTACTCTTTTTCATTCTCCGGTGAACTGCATTCTTCCCCTTTGAGTCTCAGACTCTGACCCCCTCTCCTTAGTCGAGAATGACATACATGCCTCATTTTGCTGTCTTTGGAATTTCATGTGGGGGGGGGTTCCCCTCACGTATACTGTTAAATCTGATGTTCTCCCTTCACTCTGTCAATTTGATTCTTAGTTGGGCTATAAGGGTCTTTAGGGGAACGGGTATTCTTGCTCCCCCACAACCCATAGCACAAAACTAACAAGATTTCCAAGTGAAGATCCGAAACCGACCCGTTGAACACCATTGCCTTTTCGTAATTGCACATGAACGTGTGTGCCTGTATGTGAT
This sequence comes from Crocuta crocuta, assembly GCF_008692635.1. Lineage (NCBI taxonomy): Eukaryota > Metazoa > Chordata > Mammalia > Carnivora > Hyaenidae > Crocuta > Crocuta crocuta. The sequence goes on from NW_027527943.1 coordinate 419,414, forward strand.
CATACGAGCCGGGAGGGAGATGCGGAAGAGTGCGAACTGGGAGAAGGACACGCATGGGGCCAGGGGAAGTGCAGACTCTGGGACGGCGGAAGGTGGAGAGAGGAAGCGAAAACCAGAGATGGGGGGGCAGGGGGAGAACAAATTCAGCGTCTCCCGGCCGACGGTCATTTCGGATCAGCCAGGTGTTAACCCGGCAGAGCGCGGCTTCCCTGACAACTCCAGCGTCAAGCGCCACCTGCGACTAGACGCGGCGGTTCCGGGCGGCGAGAGCCACAGAGACGAGGACTCCTAGAGCGGCACGGCGCACTTCCGGGTTGTGGGCTGGCCGGAAGTAGGGTTTGGGGCTCAGGGCTGAGTAGGCTCAAGCTCACGGACTTCGCTCTGCGTCCCTGGCGGAGAGTGTGGACCCCCGCGTGCTGTCTGGGCGGCCGGGGGTGGGTCTCCAGGTGACCCACGCGGGCCCGGCCCGGCCGCTCCCCTCCCCCAGACTGTCCCGAGTGTCAGAGGGGATCCCCGCATCCCGCGCTGTGCTGTTTGCAAAGTAGGCCAAGCCTGATTGGGATTCCGTCTCTCCGCCTTTCTCTGTCTCTTCCCAACTTGTGTGTGCTCTCCCTCGCTCTTTCTCAAGGTAAACAAACTTAAAGAATTTTTTTTTAAATTAATTGAAGAGGGTTTAATTGGAGTAGAGTGAGCACAGGAATGATTGGTAGGAAAAGGATTATTCCCTTAATTTCCAAAATAGTCATAGACATTTCCATTACCTAACAATAACAATAATAATAATAATTTCCATTAAGAGGAATGTCAAATCCTCAAATAATCTACATCAGTCACTGTTAGCAAAACTTCAAAAATATTTTCTGTCGTGTTTTTCTTAAAGTGTTTTGGGCAGCCTTTTATTATACATCTCGATTTTCTTTTTTAACTGGTGGCAATTTTTTAAGTTTCATTTATTTTTTATTTCTGAGAGAGAGACATCGTGAGCAGGGGAGGGTCAGAGAGAGAGAGAGACGCAGAATCTGAAACAGGCTCCAGGCTCTGAGCTAGCCGTCAGCACAGAGCCTGACGTGGTACTAGAACTCACAAACCGTGAGATCATGACCTGAGCCAAAGTCAGCCGCTTAACCCACTGAGCCACTCAGGCACCCCTTAACTGGTGGCAATTTTTTTTTTTTTTAAATCTTTACCTACATTCTCCTTGAAGCAGAGAGCCATCTTCGGGGACCCCCCCCCCAGCTGAGAGAAGACAGCTACAGATCTTACTATCCAGGATGGACAACAAGAAGGACCTGAGATAGTAAAGGTGGAGGAAGATCACTTTTATGTACAAGAAACTGACTTGCAGCAGAATAGCCCGTCCAGTCAGGTCTTCCACCAGCGCTTCAGGCACTTCTGCTACCAGGAGACCCCTGGACCCCGCTAGGCGCTGGGCCGGCTCCCAGAGCTGTTCCACCAGTGGCTGAGCCCAGAAATATGGACCAAGGAGCAGTTCCTGACCATCCTGCCCGAGAAGCTCCAGGCCTGGGTGCGGGAGCACCATCCGGGGAGCAGGGAGGAGGTGGTGACTACGCTGGAGGATCTGGAGAGGGAGTTGGACGAGCCGGGAGAACAGGTGGGAAGAGGAGACAAGTTCTGTGGTGACAAAGTGCAGCGTTTACTGGTTAGGTAGATAGGAAAGCAGTGAGGGCAGCCATGAGCTGCCATCTGCGTTCTTCATCATTGTTTCTGTCTGTTCCTTTTCCTGCCTCATCTCTTCTTCTAAGCCTCTTGAGTCCTTTCCCCCTGTCCTGTCTCCATGAGACATACTTCCCAAGGTTTTACATCTAGTTCTCATGGCACTTTCTTCCCAAGCCCCATGGTCCCTAGTTGTCCCCAGGGTGCATCCCAAACAAATGGACAGGAAGTGCTCTGGGAGGAAGTGACATCCCTGGGAGCTGCCTGCCAGTCACCACGTGATCAGCTCCAGCACATGGAGACCCCGCTTGAGCATAACTCTCTGGAACCCCATTCCCTACAAGAGAGAGGTGAGAAAGAGGAGAATCTGTATGGGAACACGGATCAGGGTAGCAGGCTCCCGCTTGGCCAATCACAGCCATCCTTTACAGCTTAATCAGGAGTGTTTCTACCCTCACTCTCACCCAAAATCCTCACTGGCTTATCTACCTCTCTATTTACAAAGTATAACTGTTATTCTTGGCCTTTTAAAAGATTTTTATTTTATTTTTTTCTCATACCCATCTTTGCTTTTCATTAAAGCATGGAATTATCACATCATTCAGTGACTTCTTACAACATCTCTCCTTTATGATTTTTAATATGGCCTACCTAGTGTCTTGCCTTATCCTCTGTCTCTTTAGGTTTTTTTCTACCCATCAGGATAGAGCCACATTTTAACATTTCACTTTGACTGCACTGCTCCTATCTTCTCCCACATTAAATTCCCTCCTGTTTTCATGCCCTATACATTCCCCTGCCTGTTGCTCGAGTCTACACTTGGTCCTTTCCCTTTCTACATTCTCTACATGTCAGGGAAAGCTTCACACACAGCATATCACATGTGCTCCCACAAAGCTTCCTGATCCCCTTTTTACATCCTGATCCCCTTCACAATCTCTGGAAAATAGCAATAAAGTGACCAGAACAGCCAAGAAATCAGACCTTTTCTGGTATTTCCTTTGAATTGAAGTAGAAATCTTCATCTTAGTGAGTTTGATGAGACATTTATCCCCCTCAGGCCAAATTTCACTAAAACTATTTTCCTATTGTGTTCATAAAAGAATACTGATCTTAGTTTATATAAGGGCATTATCACTTCACACTGAATCTGCAAGGAGTACCCTATTTTGGAGGAAGATCAAGACAAAGAGTTTTCTTTCCAAGCAATAGAATAAATACACTTTTACCTTTCTGCTCTAATTGAATTTGAATAAAGGGGCGCCTGGGTGGCTTAGTCGGTTAAGCGTCCGACTTTCGCTTAGGTCATGATCTCGCGTTTCGTGGGTGCGAGCCCCGCGTCGGGCCCTGTGCTGACTGCCAGCTCGGAGCCTGGAGCCTATTTCAGTCTGTGACTCCCTCTCTCTCTGACCCTCCCCTGCTCACGCTGTCTCTCTCTCTCTCCTAAAAATAAATTAAAAAAAAACATTAAAAAAGAATTTAATTGAATTTGAATACAGTTTTTTAAAAATTTTTAACATTTTTATTTATTTTTGAGAGACGGAGCACTAGCAGGGGAGGGGCAGAGAGAGAGGGAGACACAGAATCCGAAGCAGCTCCAGGCTCTGGGCTGTCAGAATCTGCAGAGGTAGGAGTTTCCAGGGGACCCACCTTGGAGACCTTCATGAATGCAAGGACAGGTCTGGCAGGCATCAAGGAAATTCAGAGTAAGGAGAACCACACAGATGTGATCAGTGTGGGAAAAGCTTCTTGCACAACATCAGTCTTCTTGGATACCAGAGAATCCACACAGGGGAAAAGCCCTTTCAGTGTAAAGAGTGTGGGAGAGCCATCAGTCAAAACACAAAGCTTTTTAAGCACCTCGTTAAAAAGGAACACAGCTGGTCCACACGGGTGAAAAACCACATTAGTGTGATCAGTGTGGGAAAAGCTTTAGTTAAGGCTCAGTCCTTAAACATCAAAGAAATCACACTGGGGAGGAAGCTTATGAGGAGTGAATGTGGTAAAAACCAGTACCAGCACAGAACTTGCTCAGCTTCAGAGATACTGTACCTTAAACCAGTGCACTGACTGGGAGGGTTTTCAGAGGAAGATCAAACCTCCCCAAACATGAGCAAATTTATACAGGAGAAAAAGCCTATGAATATGATGAATGTGGTAAAGCCTTCAGTGGAAGTTCTGACCTGAATAGACATCACAGAATCCACACCGGAGAGAAACCTTATGAATGTGTGTATGGGAAGGCCTTCCGTCTGATCATATGGCAATTCTTTTAATTTTCTGAGGAACCTCCATACTGTTTTCCACAGTGGCGCTACCAATTCACACTCCCACCAATAGTACACGGAGTTCCACTTTCTCCACACCCTCGCCAACAATTATTTCTTGTCTTTTTTTATTTTAGCCATTCTGACAGGTGTGAGGTGGTGTCTCATCGTGGTTTTGATCTGTATTTCCCTGATGATTTGTGATGTTGAGCATCTTTTCATGTGTCTGTTAGCCATCTGGATGTCTTCTGTGGAAAACATGTCTATTCAGGTCCTGTGCCCATTTTTTAAATTGGATTATTTGGGGCTTTTTAGTGCTGAGTTGTAGAAGTTCTTTATACATTTTCTATATTAACGCTTTATTGATATGTCATTTGCAAATATCTTCTCCCATTCAGTAGATTCCCTTGTTATTTTGTTGACGTTTTCATTTGCTGTGTAAAGGTATTTATTTTGGTGTAGTCTAAATAGTTTAATTTTTCTTTTGTTTCCCTTGCCAGAGGAGACATCTAGAAAAATGACTACGGTTGATGTCAAATAAATTACAGCCTATGTTTTCTCCTAGGAGTTTTATGGTTTCAGGTTTCACATTTAGATCTTTAATCCATTAGTTTATTTTTGTGTATAGTGTAAGAAGGTGGTCCAGTTTCATTCTTTTGAGTGTAGCTATTCAGTTTTCCCAGCACCAATCATTGAAGAGACTGTCTTTTCCCCATTGGGTATTCTTACCTCCTGTCGAAGACTAACTGACCACATATGGGTTGGTTTATTTCTGGGTTTTCCATTCTGTTCCATTGATCTATGTGTCTATTTTTGTGCCAGTACCATACTGTTCTGATTACTACAGCTTTGTACTATATCTTGAAATCTGGGATTGTGATACCTCCAGCTTTGTTCTTTTTTTTTTTTTTTTTAAATGTTTATTTCTAGGAGAGAGAGAGACAGCTAAGCAGGGGAGAGTCAGAGAGAGAGGGAGTTACAGGCTCCTGAAACAGGCTCCGAAACAGGCTCCAGGCTCTGAGCTGGCAGTCAGCTCTTGGCAGTCAGCACAGAGCCCGACGCGGGGCTTGAACCCACGAACCGCGAGATCGTGACCTAAGTGAAAGTCGGACACTTAACCGACTAAGCCACGCAGGCGCCCCTGTTCTTCTTTTTTAAAATTGCTTTGGTTCTTCAAGGTCTTTTGTGGTTCCCTACAAATTTTAGTCTTTTTTGTTCTAGTTCTGTGAAAAATGTTTTTAGTATTTTGATAGAGATTGCATTTAATCAGTAGTTGCATTGGTAGTATGCACATTTTAACAATATTGGTTCTTCCAGTTCACGAGAATAGAATATCTTTGTGTTACCTTCAGTTTCTTCCATCAATGTTTTATATTTCTTGGAGTATACCATGAACCCATTTTTAACACGGATTCCATCATTAGGGTTGTGATTGCATAATAGATACCTAATGACCTGTCGTATTCACAAAATTTGAAAGTTTAAAACCATACAGTTGAGGAGGCTGTGTGAAAACAGGCACTCTCGGAGTGCAAAGTAATACAGCCCTTACAAAGACACCTCCCTTTCTCCTCACTTCCCACTTTTCTTTCTTCATTGACCATTGATCATTGCAGCATTATTTGTTAAGATACTGGAAATAATCCAAATACCCATCCCTCAAAGAATAGTTGAAAAAGCCACACGATGGAGTACTACGCCACTGTAAAAAAAAAAAAAAATTTTCAATGAACAAATTTAGAGTAACTTCCAAGAGAAAGGAGAGGAGAGAAGGAAAGAGAGAAGGAGGGAAAGAGGAAGGAAGGACAGGATAATTTAAAACTAATAAAAATGGGGCACTAGTATACAGCTGACCCTCGAACAAGGCAGGGGTTGGAGTACTGACCCCTGTGCTGTCGAAAATCCACGTGTAGGGGCGCCTGATTGGCCCAGTTGGTTGAGCATCCGACTTCAGCTCAGGTCATGATCTCCCGGTTCCCGTTCAAGCCCGGAGTCGGTTCTGTGCTGACAGCTCAGAGCCTGGAGCCTGTTTCAGATTCTGTACTTCCCCCTCTCTCTGCCCCTCCCCTGCTCATGCTGTCTCTCTCACTCTCTCTCAGAAATTAAAAAAAAAAAAAAAGAAGAAGAAAATCCATGTGTAACTGTTGGGGCACCTGGGTGGCTCATCCGGTTACGCAGCCAACTCTTGATTTCGGTTCAGGTCAGGGTCTCACCGTTTGGGAGAGTGAGCCCTGCCTTGGGCTCCGTGATGACAGTGTGGAGCCTGCTTGGGACTCTCTCCATCGGTCTGCCCCTTCCCTGCCCTCTCTCACTCTCTCTCAAAATAAACTTTTTAAAATGTATAAAAAATAAAATCCTGAAGAGAAAAAGAAATTATATATATTCACTGATAATGGCCGAGAAGCAATGATATATCCCTCTACCCATGCGCTGACCGGCTGGCTTCGGTATACCGTTCTTCACTGAAAGGAACCAGAGCCTCAGCGCTTCATGGAACAACGGTGCATTCTAGGTCTAGAGCAAGGAATGTATAAAGAGAGCCTGGAATATCTCTTGCAATTTCAGTAAAGTGCACAAAAATGATTTCTTTGCCGGAACGGCAACAAACGCAGAGGGAACGTGCGTCAGTTTCCTCATCTGTTAAGTGGGGGGAACTACCTCACTTACAGGGCTGCTGTGCAGAATGAATACGTGAACACCATGCTGGCTGTTGTCCCATCGTCCCCGCAGGGCAGAATCCGCCGCCCAGCGCCTCACTCCACCTGCAGAGCCGATCGCGCGCGACGACCACAGAGGCGTGAGACCTCCGGGCTTGGCGGAGGGAACGCGGCGGAACCGCTATCCCGGGGGCGGTGCGCGTGACGCACTTCCGGTCTTTGTAGCTGGTCGCTAGGCGGGCGGCGGGCGGCAAGGACTCGGAGGCCGGCTGCGTCGGGCCGAGTGCCTGGCCCTCTCCTCCTGCGGACGCCGGGTGAGCTTCGGAGTCGGGCCGCGCCGGTGTGTGAGCCGCGTCACCGGGCCGCGTGGGGGAGGTGGGGCGTCCTGGCCGGGCCCGAGCTCGTCCGCCGCCTGGCCGGGCGTCGTCCCCGTCGTGGGAGGAGGAGACCGGCGCAGACGCGGGAGCCTTCCTCTCCCCCCGCGCGTGGCGGCCTCTCGGGGTCCGCCTCACCTCCGGCAGCGGCGCTCGCCGTCTGCTCATGTCTGTTAAGCGAATATTTCAGTAGCGGGTAGTACGTTCCGGGGAGGCGTGTTCAAAGCACTTTCCAGGTATTAACGTACTTGACTCAGAACTCCAGGAGGTAGGCTCCGAGTATGGGGCCTCCCCTTCTCGTCCGCTGTTTGATTGACATCGAGAAAGACCATGAGGTCCAGTCACTCGGCCCGACTCATACCAGCGGGTAAGGGGTGTAGTCAGGGTTCAGATCCAGGCCGTTTTCTTAAACCTGCTGCGGTGCCCACTCCGTTCTCTTTGCTGCATTAGCTTTGCGGCCACAGCTCAGGGGTGATTTGAATCTGAGCCTCCCCCATTCGGGCCTCAGGAGTCCTGGGCTTCCGGTCAGGATTTAAGATTAGAGAAGAGTGTTGTCTGAACGCAGGAACGTCTTCCAGAGCATGTCCGCAAACTTGGTGAAACTGCTACTTAGTTGTGTGTGTGAACACGTGTTTCCCCTCCCACTGACCCATGCGGTGCTTTGGACGATCGGAAACCTTACCGTCTTGGCCCCAAGGATAGGTAGCAGGTATTGATTAAGCCACCTGAAGCCAAAAATTTTACAGTATTTCTTTAAAAGGTAGAAATTTATTATGTGCCAGGCTTTGTGCAAAACCATTTTATATGCATCATCTCATGTAATAGTCTTGACTGTTTTGCAAATAATTGTCCTCATTTTGTACATGAGATTGAGGGTCAGAAAAATCAATCAAGTAAATTGCTCAAGATCACATTGTTAGTTAAGTCAGAATTCATAACTAAATCTGCTGCCTTATACCACTTTCTACTTATTGCCGATGAATAGGAAAGGTTTTGTGTTGTGTGTGTGCACGTGTGTGCATTAAAGACATACAGACAGCGAAAAGATACGTTCTAATCTTTAACAATGTCTACTTCTGGGGAGTAGAGCTTGATGAAGGAATTGGTTATTTTGTACTTTTGGGGTTTTGTTTTAATATGAGAGGTAACTGCAAGATAGAGACTGGGGCTAAAATGATAGAAGAGTTGGAAAGAGGAAGAGGGTGGACTGGAATGCATGAGGAAGACCTCAGAGGAGGTGAGATTCAAATCAAGGTGCAGAGATTGGGTAGAGTTTGAATGAGTGCAGCCTGCAAGACCATGGACAGGGAGCAGGGATGAGGAAAGCCTGATGAAAGAACAGTGAGAAGACAAGCCTGAGTGGAGCGGGCAGGGTTTTGCGTGTGGAATATGGGAAAACAAGAGTGGGGCCCAGCAGTTGAAGCTAGAGATCTGACTGGTCTTGAGCCAGGCTTGAGTGTTTTGGAGATGCGTCCAGTAAGTAGTGGGGGCCTTAGATGGAACGTCACAGGGGACGGTTTGGGGGGGGTGCCTTAAGATAAAGACATACTTGGGTGCATGCTGCTTGGTCTTCACAGACATGCATATCTTTGGTAAAATGCATTCCTGCCTGAGAGCGGTGGTAGATTTGGGAGTATCAAGCTTGCTGAGACTGTAGGAGAAACCAGCTCTAACATGCTGATGTGGTTTTTAAGTGTGAGAGATTATTATGCTAATTCTTTAGCTGGCATGTACATGGTCCCTGACATAGGATGGCTTTTCAAGTTGATGATGGGAAAGTGATCCACATTCATACTACTTTGAATTTTGAGTTTTGATCTTTCTCGAGTTGTTTATGAGAAACAACTGATATATTTACAACCATTCTGTTCACCGTCAGTACAATATTCAGGTACATGATATTTTGAACACTTAATAACAAAACAGGATTTGTGTTAGATGATTTGGCCAGCTGTAGGCTCATGTTTAAGGTAGGTGAGGCTAAGCTGTGATGTTTGGTGGGTTAGGTGGACTCAGTGCATTTTCGACCCAGGATATTTTCAACTCGTGGTGGGTTCATCAGTGCGTAGCCCTGTGGTAAGTCGAGGAAGATCTGTACGATGGGGTGGTGAGCCTAAATGAGACTACTAGCTGTATGTCTGTGAGCAGGAGGGCAGGGTTACAAAACTCTTGGGTAGCCTTTTAGAAAAGGCACTGGGTTCAGAGAGCAACAAAGATGTGCGGGTGTGAGGCTGGGGGATTTCAGGCCACCAGACAGAAGTGAAGTCGGGAGGAGAGCAAAAGGGAGCCTATACAGAGAGTAGGGGGAGATTGGTCTTCGTGAAACTGAGTAATTTGAAACACCATAGAGCAGAAATGATTTTCTATGAGCAGAGCTCAAAGCTTCAACTACATTTTCTTTGAATAGAAAATCTTTGAAACCAAAGCAGACAGGCAGCAAATAGGAGGGTGACCAAACAGGAGCGCTCCAGTAGCTGTTTAATCCTTTGAACCTGTGCTCGGTTAACTGAGTGACGCGACAGCACGTGTCCCTCGTTTACCTATTTGCACCCCAAACTTCCACGCCCTGGAACAGACTCCACAGACCAGGCTTCCGGCCACCATCATTGCTCCCTCGATGACCAGATAGCTTCTGTCTTTGCTCCCACTTTTCCCACGGTCTGTTATCACAGCAGCTGGTTATACTCTCATATTAAGTGTAAGTAAAATTTTGTCACCATCCCCCCCCCCCCCCCCGCTGTAACCCTGACGGCTTTCCGCACATCTTAGACTAGAGAGCAGAGCCCTCACGTGGTGTTTCATGATCTCCCAACATGACTCCATCTATCACTGTACCCCTTGCTCTCTCTGCTGTCGCCACATTGTTGCTTGAAGAACCAGGCATGCTCCCGCCTCCAAGGATTGGGTTTCCTTTGCGAGGAACTGCCGTTCCCTAGGGAGTCCTGTTACCGCCATTCACTTCTTGGGTCTCTGCTCAGACGTCACCTTGTCCACAAGGCCTTCCCTGACACCCCACGTGAAGTGCAGACCTTTCTTTCCTTTTCCCCGTCTCCTTTACCTTGCTTTTTCTCTGTAGCATTTGTCAGTTTGGCGTATTTATTTCATTACTGTCTGTCCCTCTTGGCCCCTTCCTTCTTCCGTCCCACATAGAGGAGAGCGAGTGGTGTAGCACTTGAGACCATGAATTCTGAAGTTAGATTTGCTGGGTTTGAAAGGCAGCTTCCCCACTTACTGCCTGTGATCTTTGGGCAAGCGCCTTAAAGTCTTTGTGCCTCAGTTTTCTCATCTGTAAAGCTGGGTAATAACAAAACCTTACTCGTGGTTGTTTGAAGGTGAAATGAAGTAATATAGGTAAAGCATCTAGTACAGTGCCCGGTACCTCCAAAGCAGTGTATGTCAGCTGTTACTGATGTTGCTATTAGAATGTAAATCCCATGGAAGTAGACACTTTGTTTTGTCTGCAGCTTGTCTCTGGTGCCTAGAACAGTACCTGGAGTATAGCAGGCTCTGAATAAATGGCTTAGTGCATGAGTGGTGTGTGAGAACCTTGGACAGAAAAGGATAATGTGGTGCTCACAGTGATGGTGAGTCAGCACCAGGAAAAGTTGGGGAGGGACTAGGAGCTTAGGGGTCCTGTCTTTGGAGGAAAACACCCTGTCCAGTCCTCCTGGGGTGGTGACTCTAGAAGTCAGTGATGCCAGAAATTTTAGAAGTTTGTGGAAGGGATGATGATTGCTGATTACCCAGAAGGATGCTTCCCTGCCCGGGTGGTTTTTCCCTCCTTGATAAGTGTGACTGGTAAATGCAATACAGATTTAACTTTTCTTATACTCACAGTGCGATCCATGTTCAGCTGTAATTGAATAGCCTCTCCTTAGTTTTTCTTTTTCTTTTGTGATGGATTCTAATGCCTAAGAATAGTGTGGGGTTATATTTACAATGAATTAAAATAATTTTACTTAAATTTGGCAACTTTTTAAAGCTGTAGGTCATGACTCATGTGGATCATGAAGTACATGTGGGCTGTGACCAGGGTTTTTTGTTTTGTTTTTTGGGGTTTAAAAACAACCACCGGGAATTTAAAAAATAATAGTATATGTCACATAAGTAAGGGTGCTTAGTGTTTTGTCAAGTTACTATTTCAGTTATGTGTGTGTGTGAATCTCACAAACATACATTCACATGCACACATATGCATATGTGTGTTCTGGGTCTCAGTATAAAATATCTCCTACTGAGGGTCCTGGTCAAAAAAGTTTGAAAGCCTCTGCCCAGAAATGACTCATTGAAATCACTAGGTTACATAATATTCTTTCAGAAAATTGCTTTCATTAATTACTATCCTGGTTTAGATTCTTTTATAAGCTGTATGTGGTCATAGACATTTGGGTCTTTACGAGCACTGGTTTTATTTTATGCACTGCTGTCCACTGTCCATCCTCAAGGAGTTTCAAAGAGACACAATTTCCAGGAAAATTAAAGGACCAGAAACAGTGCAGACTCTACCCCTGTTTTAAAATATCAGAACTGGGGGGCGTGGGCAAATCAGCCGATTGAATGTCCAACTCAATTTAGGCTCAGGTCATGATCTCGGGGTTGTGGGATCGAGCCCTACATTGGGCTCTGTACTAAGCGTGGAGCCTGCTTAAGATTCTCACTCGTCCTCTGCCCCTCTGCTGTGCATGCACATGCGCTCTCTCTAAAACTAAAAAAAAAATTCAAAAATATCAGAACCAATAGTTCTTTCATTTCAGTATCTCTGACTCAAGACCAGTTCAGTTGACTACTTTCTGATTCTTTTGCCATGATGTTTTGATCACTAGGATTCATTTAGTCCTTCAATAAAATTTATAAGAAAAATAATAGTGTTAATTTATAATACTATAGAATTTACCAAGCTGCCAGCTGCTTATGCTCTTTATCTATGATCTTATTTTATCTTCAGATCCCCTAGAAAGCTAGGTCTGCAGAGTTTGTACCTGGAGGCCAGGTCTCAGCCCCAGATCTCTCCCGGCCCAAACGCAGACCTCTTTCCTCCACACCTCACCTGACGGAACAGACCTGGCCTCTCTTCCCCAGTGCGTTTCTTTTCTTCCTCATTCTGTCCTTTTATCTTCTTTACTTTTTCTCCCTTCTCCGTTTTGTTTCCCTTTCCTCCTTGATTCTTAGAGTCCTCTGTGACCACTTGGCACCACAATGCTGGCTTACCTCCATTCAACTGAAACACTCTGAGTCTAGGATCTTGCCCACCCAGTATATTCTAGCGGAGTTATTTGTGCTTATTCGTTGAGGATGATCAAAATGGTCCCCTCTTTCAGTAAAACTGTGTGTGTGTGTTGGGGCCCAGGCATGGGGGAGGGGCTCTGTGTCTGTTTTCCTTCCTGTGTCACCTGCATTAGGGTTTGCAAAGGCCTCACTGTTAGTTGTGCCCTCCCTGCTCTTCACTAGACAGTGACTGCTTTTTCTATAAATACCCCCAGTGCCTGCCAGCAGAAAAGATTTTCTATATTTTAATAATTTTTTCTCTGCAAATTATGTTTTAGATTTTGGGATTTCCAGAAGAAAAAGATCAAAGAGGAAGCCCCACGGATAGATTCTTTTTCTGAATAGTTAAGCCTACAATGGCCACAGCCTCGGTCCTTCAAGCTCCAGAGACGCGGAAAGGACATGCGGCAGTAAAGGTGGAAGAGGAAGATGGGGACTGTGCCTCTGGGCAGGGACCTGGCCTCTGGAGAGATCACCCTCATACCAGAGAGATCTTTCGAAGACGCTTCAGGCACTTCTGCTACCAGGAGACCCCTGGACCCCGCGAGGCGCTTCGCCAGCTCCGCGAGCTGTGCCGCCAGTGGCTGAGCCCAGAAACACGCACCAAGGAGCAGATCCTGGAGCTGCTGGTGCTGGAGCAGTTCCTGACCATCCTGCCCACCGAGCTCCAGGCCTGGGTGCGGGAGCAGCAGCCGGAGAGCGGGGAGCAGGCGGTGACCGTGCTGGAGGATCTGGAGAGGGAGCTGGACGAGCCGGGAGAGCAGGTGGAAGAGGGGAGACCGGAGGTCGGTACCTGCAGGAACGAGTGTGGGGTTTCCGTGCAGCAAGAGGAAGAGGGGGAGGATTCTTTGTGCCTGATGTGGTCTGTGGTCTGTTGTGGGCGCGCCATCCCTCTGCCTTTTTCGTTTTGCCAGTTTCTTGGTCCTTCTTTCCCCCGTGCAGCGGGCCTGGGAAGGCCTCCTTACGATGTCTTCTCTGACATTTGATTCCTAACCATCCTTCATTTCCAGCAGGTCCCAGCCTGTGCCTGCGAACAGGAAGCGTTGGTGACGGAGGAGGCAGGCCGGGGAGCAGCCCGGGCCTCGTCAAGCGGCCACCTCCCAACCTTGGAGGAGTTGGGTCAGTGCAGGGCGCGGGAGGCGTGCCTGCTTCGGGAGATCGGTGAGGACTGGAACTTTCTCACAGGCCTCCCTCCCTCCCTCCCCGTCCATCTGCTCAGCGCCTGCTGTGTGCCCGGTGGTGTGCTTTGTCCTTGGGACACTGACCGGCAGGGAGGCTTGTGGCCTGGTTGGGAGTAACCCTGAGCAATTACAGTTCAGTGTGTTCTCTCCCTGAGGTCCGGGCGTCCTTGGCTAGGCAGGGAAAGTAAACAGAACCGCGGTTATTTGTCCCCTGCCACCCGCTCTCCTGGCTGCTTTTTTCTTTTCCCCTTGGAAATGTGACATTCATGTGATCCATTTATCATTTCAGGTGATGAGGCTGGGGCTTGGAGTGTGCAGCCAGCCCCGCAGAGGGAGCTCTCTAAGGAAAAGAAATGTCTGGTGGAAGCTCCTGAGAAACTGAATGGTGACACCCTTCAGATGCCTGAGTGTGCAGACACGTGTGAGCAGGAGGGCAGGTGCGAGAGGCCGCGGGCTGGCTCCTCGGCGGAGAGACCCTACATCTGCGCTGAGTGTGGGAAGAGCTTCACCCAGAACTCCATCCTGATCGAGCACCAGCGGACGCACACCGGGGAGAAGCCGTACGGGTGTGACGAGTGCGGACGGGCCTTCAGCCAGCGCTCGGGCCTGTTCCAGCACCAGAGGCTCCACACGGGGGAGAAGCGCTACCAGTGCGGCGTCTGCGGCAAAGCCTTCAGCCAGAACGCGGGGCTCTTCCACCACCTCCGGGTCCACACCGGGGAGAAGCCCTTCCAGTGCGGCCAGTGCAGGAAGAGCTTCAGCCGGCGTTCTGTCCTCATTAAGCATCAGCGGATTCACACTGGAGAAAGGCCTTATGAATGCGAAGACTGCGGCAAGAACTTCATTTATCACTGCAACCTCATCCAGCATCGGAAGGTCCACCCTGGGGCGAGCGCCGCCAGCCCCCTGCAGCAGGTAGGGCAGCGTCTCCGGGCGGCGGGCCCTCGTGCAGGTGGCGGGGCGGGCTCTCACTTTGTCGCTGAAGCAGAGTTGTAGGAAGAGAATCGTTCGGCCCTCTGGAGCGCAGACTTTGCAAGTTGTCCCTGTTTTTATGCTGAGAGAAGCATGTGTTAAGTCCGTCTGTCAGGTTCTTTGGGGTCAGTGACATCCATGCTTACAGTACTGAATACTGTTGTGCTGACTTTGTTACATAGTCTCTGGCCCCACATGCCTGTGCGGAGTTTTCCAGGTGTGCTTCAGGAAAACTCTTTCGTCCTAGTTCTAAGAAACTTTAAAAAAGAAGTTTTATGCTGCCTGAATACAAAATTATGTTACAAGTAGTTTGAGTATTTAAAAATTAATTTAAAAATAATAAGCTGTAAAACCTGTAACTTAAACTATTTGACTATTTTCTCATAAGATATGATAATTTGCTTTTTAACCTACAAAAGTGGGTAGATGAATCCTCCCATAAATACACAGAAGGCATCTCCCTGTAGGAGAACTCTGTAGAGTTCCACTAACTCAGCCTTCAGTGAAGAACCAAGGAATTGAAGCAAACATATGTTACTATTGCTCAGGATTTCAAATTTGTGTAGACCAAGAAACTTAGCTAAAAATATGATCTCTTACTTCTGATTTTCATTACAAAAATATAGGCCTCTCTGCATTTTTCCTGTGACAGGCATTTTCAGTTTTTGGTTTCTTTATTTAACCTTTAGTTATACAAAATTTCAAATATTTATAGAAGTTGAAAATTCTGATCAGTCTTTCATGTGGATTGCTCTTTATAAGCTCCATGCTTCTCAGCATTACCTACTGATTACCACCAAGGTCATGCTTAAAAAAACTTACTTCCTGGGCGCCTGGGTGGCTCAGTCATTTAAGCCTCTGACTTCGGCTCAGGTCATGATCTCACTGTTCGTGGGTTTGAGCCCCACGTCGGGCTCTGTGCTGACAGCTCAGAGCCTGGAGCCTGTTTCCAATTCTGTGTCTCCCTCTCTCTGACCCTCCCTTGCTCACACTCTCTCTCTCTTTCTCTCAGAAATAAATAAAACGTTAAAAAAATTAAAAAGAACTTATTTTCATTAATACTGATTGAGTGTTTACCAAGCTTTATACTAAGCCCAGGTCACAAAGAAATGGGAATCTGTGGTGATGGCAATCCGGATTAGAGTACCAAATACACCGCAGGTCACTTAACCATGATAGAGACACCGTAAGGGACCCTACAGATCACTTCTTTGCCCCCTTATGTAATAGATACAGAAATGGGGGCTCTGGAAGTGACTGTGGATCTTCCAGCTGGTTCACCGAACTGGAGCTGGAACCCTGTCTCCTGATTCCCAGTGCTCTTTCTAAGCCACTGGGAGCATTTTATCACCAGATAGAAGTGACTCATATAAGGAACTTCCAGGATTTAGAAGGCACTGAGGTTTTGCCACCTCAACAGAGCCTCCCGTCTGTGTGCTGCTCTGGCCACGGCGTTCCAGGAAAGACTCCCACTCATCCCTCACTGGGAGCATTTTACTTATTTTTGTAGTGAATGATTTTTTTTTTAACTTTTAACTTTTAATTTTCTTAGAGGGACTTTTCAAGAAGGTAATTCATTCTTCATCTGATTCAAATACCAAAACAACATTAAAAAGGGAGTCTTCTTTCCTCATAGGTAGTCATTTTCTGCTATCTTACATATCTTCAGTGTTTCTTCACGTAAATACAAGAAACTGTGACTGTATAATATATAACCTTATTCCCTGTGTTCCACGGAAAGACGGCATATGTTTACACTCTTCAGCCCCTTGCTGTGTTCATGAAACCCTACGATCTTTAGAGAGAGCTTGAAACAGCAAGTCTCCTCTTTGTTTACAAGGACGGTATCTCATTTGCTGGTGCTCCTTACTCTAACACACTTCTGTAAATGCACAACCTCTACTTCAGAATGTTACAAATTGTTTTATTCTCCTCTCAGTGTACTTCAAGTCAAACTGTTTAAAAGCTAACAACTTCCACATGAGCTAGAAAACAAGGTTTGCGCAACTAGCGTTGGGTATAATTCTATAGAGAAATGCCGTGATGCAGATGGTTTCAGTCTCGTATATTTGGCTCTATTATGTATTCTCAGTCATAACATTTCAGACCATTTGTGTGGCCACTTCTGGCTAATTGTAGGTCTTCTCAAAAATCTTAAATTTTCTCAAGAGTGTGTTTTACTGTGTCTTGAGGTTAAATTATTTCCAAAGGAAATACATATCGATTTTAAAGTGAAGTTAAGGAAAATATAGTAGACTTAAGTTTGAAATAAAATAAACTCAGGTAAATATATATTCTGTACAGTAATATACATACATTCTTATAACCTGAGTTCGTAAGCATCTCAGATGCCTCTGCATATGCTGAAACAGCATTTGGGTAATTCCATCATAACAGCTATTAAAAGACTTAAAATATGAACAGATGGGGATTTTAAAGGATATAGTTCTAATGGACTGTTTTTACACCTGCAGTTGAAGATTGGATGTTTGGTTTGTTTCGTGCTCGTTTTTTTTTTCCCACAGCTTCTCAAAAATTCTAAATTTTCTCAACAACTGATAAAAATACCAAGAAACAAAACAAAAGTCTGTGCTGTAGAGATGTAAACTACTTGAATGCAGTGATGGTTAACATGATTAAAATGACTGACAGTTCACCAGACTATAACTTTCCTTGTTTTCTGATACAGATCATTCTCGTTCTCTTGCCTGGGATGCATGTTTGTCATTAGTTGACTTAACCTGTAGACAGTGGCATGTAGACCCTGCCTTTTCTGTGATTACTCCAGCCTTCCTGGCTGGACACTGTCGTTGACTCCCCTTTACGTTTCTACATTACCCTCACTTGTCCTTTTGTCTTTTTCTACCCTGGCTCTTTTCACTCAACCCATAGAGTCTCTGGCATTGATCTCCTTTCAGCTGCGCTGTAAACCAGTAACCATCTCTCCCTGTGCCTTTGAAAAACCCCAGTCTGAAAGACTAGTCAGTTTTATGGCTGAGCAGGGTGTAAGAAATATTGACTCAAATTCAATTAAAAAGCCTTGTTGGTTCTAGGGATGCCTGGCTGTCTCAGTCAGAAGAGTGTGTGACTCTTGATCATGGGGTTGTGATTTCCAGCCCCACGTTGGGTGTAGAGATTACTAAAAATATAAAAAAGCCTTACTGGTTCTTGAGCACCTGTCTGAGCACTGGTAGGACAGTTTAAGGCAAAAATATATGAGACAAAAAATATCTCTGAGAAAATTTTAAAATAACAGTATATCTAAAGTCAAAATTAAAGAGTATGAAACATTTTCTCAGGAGCAGTTTTGAAATCTATATACCAGTATACATGTGTGTCATTGGTTGAATGTTGAGTTAGAAGTTGAGAGAGAAAATAAAAGTTGAGAGAAAGGTAGATTATTTGTAGAAGGAGATGGAGGATAGCAGAAAGTATCTGAGGCGGAGGAAACAGGGTGAGGAAGGCCCAAGTGAGATAGGCTCGAGAGCCATGAGTTTTCCAGTTTGGCCTGGTCATGGGGCACCAGCAAGGAAGTGCAGGGGTGGGGGCCAGATGGAGAGGCCAGTAACACTTTATTAAGCATGATGGAATCATTGAAAGTATTTTGTTGTGCTATAGGAATTTCTTAACCCCAAATCAGAGAATTTTAGCTTTAAGAAAAAATTTTGAGTTTACCAATTTCATACCTGCATGAGAAAAGTGAAGCCTAAAGTGGTTAAACACTTGTAGTGATTGATTTTTTAATCACAGTAATTGAAAATTTTAAAATAAAAAAAAATCTTAAAAACTCTTTCAAAACAAAACTATGAACAAAGGTCATTGTGAATTATATGTGGTTTCATAGACACTTGGACGTGGAATCCAAGACCCATTTAGGCATCTGCAAACAGTAGCAACAAAACGGGGTAGAAAAAGGAAAGGGAAGAACCAAACATGAGAAGATAAAAAGGAACCAGGCAAAATTACACACTAAAACGGGATTAGGCCAGCAAGTGGTGACCAAGGAGAAGGAAAATATAAAAGGATGCAGAGATGGTGTTACCAAGAAAAGTGCTTTATCCTTACAATAGCTGCTAGAGAGTCCACGTGTCCCACTGCTCTTCACTCCTCACTCATCTCAGCGCTTTACATAGCAAAGAGGAGGCAGGCACAGTGTGTAAGTCACGGATTTTTTTTTTTAGGTCTCTTTGGACCCACACGCAGTTTTCCTTGCCAACGTCTCAGCTCTCTGAGGAAGCCACTGCTTCTGAGTATATACCTGTGTTAGAATCACCTACGCAGTTTGAACTGCTGTTTCCTGGGTACTGCCCCAGACTGGCTGAATGTCTGTGAGAGCAGGACCTGGGAATCTGCATTTCAGCTGGTGTATCAGTAGGTCTTAGACGTGAGGTAACTATATATAACGTATTGCCCAATCTTGGACACTTCTGGGAATGAAAGGGATTGCTATTAATAATTACACCCAGCCAGGAGGCATAAATCAGGACATACGGTCTTCCTACTTAAGACTTTTCCAGCTGAGGAGACAGAAGAGACAGAATCAGAAAGAAAAGAATACAGTGTTCTCATGAAAGCTGAGGTAGAACATCTATGAAGGAGGCTATGGGATGGTTAGGTGTAGCCACCTAGACCAAGGTAGCCACCATGTGCCTGATTTGAAATAATCCCGGTTAACACATTTATTGGATTAGGTACGAAAGGGTGGGTATGCCCTACCCTTTTGTAGAGTATACTCTACAAAAACAACACTCCCCCTCCCCCCCAACCAACGACAAAACACCTAAAATAGCTAGATGAGCTTGTTGAGATGATGGTTTACCAGACAAGACGGATGGCCTCTCAGAAGCCTAGGAGCATTTCAGTGGTTTAGGGCTGATGGACTAGTATGGCTGTTCACCTGTAACATATAGAGGAAAAGTGGGAATATAGCACACCAGATCACAACCTCACAGGAATAAGGCAGAGCGCGAGGCATTTGAAGCAAGTAGCTAGGAAAAATGAGGACCAGATACTGTGCCAAGTAGTTTCCTAAGTTATAATAATGTTGCACATTCTTCACGGGCTGTGGAACCAGAGCGCTCTTACCACCGCAGGGTGCCGAAGACAGGCTGACGGGGCCCCACGTTCTGCCATTCTCTGGCCGTTCACAGTGGGCAGGGCAGGGCGCGTGGCTTCCCTTCCTTTCCGCCAGTTCTGCAGAGTCGGGGATCTGTAAGTTGTTAGGTTACTAAAAAGGACTGGAGTCATTTGCACAAAGATTGAGACCGTGGAGAGCAAGCCAACACCTGCCCCTCAATGCCGCTTTGCTCAGCCTGTCGATTATTGCTTCGGTCCCTGGGGGCCAGTGGACAATGGTATCAAGGGACCAGGGTCCTAGGGGACGGAGGGTTGCGTCGCATTCCCCAGCAGGGCAGAGAGACGGGCCCAGGCTGCGTGGCCGCCAGACACCCAGTGGACCCGCCTGAGCCGTCCAGAGAGGCCACCGAAGGCCCTGGCGGTGGGAGCCGGCCAACCACTGAGATGTGGGACCTCTATCCTTCCTAGAGGGGCGGCGAGGAGCCGGCGGGGGCGTGCCCGCGCGTTGTGACGTACTTCCGGCCTGCTGAGAGCCGCTACCAGCGCGCGCCTTTTGCGGCGAGAGGTGCCCTTGGGGCCTGGTGGCGGCTCCACGGGACGCCGTCTCCTTTGTGTCGCCGCGCGCGCCTGTGGGCTACAGCGCTGCGTAGACCACCCGCTTCGAGGCTCCGGGCGCTGACGCGCCCTTAGGGCCGGAGGTGGTTTTCCGTTCACCTCCGGAGACCTGGTTTCAACGAGGCCCCCCTGGCGGTGGTCGTGACCACCGCCGGGAAGGCTCGACCCGGTGGGACGCGCGGTGATGGGATCGCAGGGTTTTGAAGAACGGAGGGAAGTGCGATTTCTTCGGCTCAGGGAACGTTGAGAAGTGAAGCGCGTCCTTCGAGCGGACATGGGCTGCAGGCCGTTGTGCGGCTCTCTAGGTCGGAGGCGGCCTGCAGCTCACAGTGCCGAGCGGAAGACGGGCGCACCCGGACGGCACAGTGGGGTGCCCGGAGCCGGGGGGCGCCTGCGCGGCGTGGCGGAGAGCAGAGAGGAAACCGAGGGAAGGTGGGTGTGCTGTGGCCGGGACCGAGAGAACTGCGGTACCCCAGGGGACTTGGACTCGAAAAGGCAGTGTGCCTCTCTGTGTTTTCGGTGTGACTGCTCCCGCACAATGTGCACACGGCCTTGCATATGTAAGCAGGCCTGGGCTGCGCTGCCCGGTTCCGCGCGGCCACCGGGCAGCGCAGGTCGTCAATGGTGCTGACGCTGCTGTGAGCTGCTCGCGGTGCAGTGAATGGCGGCGTGGCCAGTGGTCGGGGAGGGGGACGTCGCCGAGACGGGAGTCCCTGTCTTCATGCACGGGAGTGCATGAAGTGTTATCTTACTAGGCTTGTAGAAATTCTAGAAGCAGGTGGTAATGAATTGGAAGGAGGCAAGACTGGAAGCAAGGGGGAGAAGAGAGGCGCAGTGGTCCCCGAAAAGCCAGTACTGTGAGTTGGTGACAGTAAGGTGCTGGCTATGAAAACGACAAGGATGGGGTGGATTGTGTGGAAGACGCGGATTTAACTCCACTTGATGTCTAAGGGAGAAAGATTGTTGAAAACGTGCTGAGCACAATGCCTGGCACGTCCTAAGTACTACAGGCTTGCTTTTTACTATAGATAGGGATAATTAGGTTTTGGATTAGATGATTAGTGGAATGAATGTGTCATTTTAACACAAATGGGTAGGGCTGCCTGGGTGGCTCAGTCCGTTAAGTGTCCAGCTCTTGGTTTCCATTCAAGTTACGATCTTGTGGTTAGTGGGAGCCCGGGGTGGGCTCTGTGCTGACAGTGCAGAGCCTGCTTCGGATTCTCTCTCTGCCCATCCCCCATGCATTTTCTCTGTCTCTGTCTCTGTCTCTGCTCCTCCTCTGCTCACACACATGCATGTGCACACGTTCTCTTTCAAATAAACTTAAAAAAAAAAAAAAGAAATGGGTAATTTTAGAAGAGACATTATTGATCATAAGGGGAAAATGATGAGTTAGTTTTTGGCAGTGTTGAGGTGCTTTTAAGACAAGTGAAAGGATCTGATATTCCATTGGACTATAATGGTCTTGAGCTCCAAAGCAAGATTGGGATACGACAGTCAGATTTAGGAGTTGCTAGGTGATAGCATCTCAGTTCTCAGATGTTACTGAATGGACAAGATTGCCCAGAATGAACGTGGAATGAGAAGGCTGGATCTCAATGTATGGTAACTAGACATTTCTTGGCAAGCTGAAGAAGAGCCATGAAGTGGACTTAAGAATGAGCTTTCGACAAGCCCTTATATAATACTTCCTGAGGACCAAGTATTGGTCTAAGCACTTTACAAAAACCAGCTCATGGAGAAACAGCCAGAAGATTGCAGTTTTTAGAAGATTGGGAGTGGTTAGCAGTGTTAGGTGCTGCAGGGGCATCTGGGAAGTAAAGGACTGAAAAATACTAGGTTCGTATACAAGGGGACTTTGGTTAATTGACTTGGGATCCCTGACTCAAATGTGAGACACCCCACATAACATGCACACTGTTCTTTTCTAAAACTAAAAATGCCTTTGAAAGCTATCTAGCCTAATTCTTGGCACAGAGAGATTGATTTATAGATATAATTGACTAAATCAATTGACTAAACATGCAATTCAAGTAGGCAAAGCTGTTTGCATTGTTTTTCTTCATTATTTGAATATTTAATGTAATCTGAATGTTTCACTTTAGTTTCTAGGTTTAAAAGCTCTAGTATTCTAAAATAACTGAATTGTGTATAAGTTAATTTTATGACATGATTCTTTAAAAAAACTTTTTTAGTGTTTTATTTATTTCTGAGAGAGAGAGAGGCAGCATGAGCAGGGGAGGGTCAGAGAGGGAGGGAAGCAGAATCCGAAGCAGGCTCCAGGCTCTGAGCTGGCTGTCAGCACAGAACCCGACGTGGAGCTCGAACCCATGAGCCGAAGTCGGACACTTAACTGACTGAGCCACCCAGGCGCCCCATGACATGATGTGTCTCTTGATAGATTACGCAAAAAAAACCAAATAGAATTCAGAACATGTNATGACATTTTGTGCTTGTTTTATCTTTTACAGAGCGTCTGTACCTTCAAATCATTGTCTTGACCACAACGAATCACTCTGAGAAAATAACGCTTTTGGTTTGGAGTTGATCTCTGTTAACAGTGATGCCTTATGACCAGCCTTAAGCCTCTCCTGCTGTTGTGGTGATGTTTTGCCCAGGAATGGATTCAGTCCAGTCCTTTTGGGCTGCAGAAGAACACAAGGGATGTCAAATAGTTAAAGCATCTAGCCTGCGCAGAAATGGTGCTTCTGACAGGGGTTCTTCAGACAGAGCTTAAGGCAGTTCTGTTGGGAGGATTCCCTTGGGCCTCAGGAGTCCAGCCCCAGGCAGACTCTCCACCGCCAGTGGCTTCGGCCCGAGACGCACAGCAAAGAACACATCCTGGAGCTGCTGGTGCTGGAGCAGTTCCTGACCTTCTTGCCCACGGAGCTCCAGGCCCAGGTGTGAAAGCAGCACCCAGCAAATAGGGAGGAGGCTGTTACTGGACTGGGGGCTTGTCGAGGAAGCTGGATCATCCAGGAGGAAGGTGAGATAAGGAAGGAATAATTTATTATCAGAGTCAAGTCCGTGGGTTCGAGCCCTGTGTCGGCCTCCGTGCTGACAGCTCAGAGCCTGGAGCCTGCTTCGAATTCTGTGTCTCCCTCTCTCTGCCCCTCCCCGGCTCACTCTCTCTCTGTCTCTCAAAATAAAGACATTTAAGAAAAATTATCAGAGGCGGGTATTCTCTCCAGAGATCTCCTCTCAAGTGTAGTGAGAGGAAATGGCTAAGATGCATTGGCCAGAGTTGTATTCCTCTCCCTGTGCATTTATTCCCTGTCCTTGTAGGTCAAGGGAAACTCTGCTTTCTGTTCTCCTATTCTTTTCCCCGCTTCGTACTGGGATCTAAGCTCTAAACCCTCAGCAGATATCACCCTGGTCAGATTTCTCCAATTGTCCGGGGCCCTTAGTCCTACAGGGACAGGAAGTGCCCTGAGGGCAAACAGCTTGTCTGCAGTGGCATTAGGACTCACAGGGGTCCACTCTCCAGCCAGAACAGGGCAGCTTAATCTGAATCTACTGAGGAGAAAGATCAGATTCTGTGGGGGAAAGATCAGAAATGTCTTCTGCGTTTTTCCAAATGAGCCTTATCACTAAAAGTTTTGCCTACCTTGATGTCTTGTTCCATTTTTAACTTGTCCCTCTAAAGCACATCGTTTTAACCTTGATTGTGATTCTTCCTTCACTTCTTTGCGCTAAAATTGTTGAAAATCCTGCTCCTATTGAATGGTTCAGTTTCTCCATTCTAACTGAATACTACCAACTTCACTGGGCCTGACCTTTTATGCCAAAGGTAGAACATTATTCTACATTGAAGCCAGTAGAAAATAATTCAAAGTCTACATACAATAGAGAAGTTTTTAAATGTGCTTTTCTAAAAACTTAGTGTAGGAAACAAAACTTATTTAGTATTTTTATTTGCTTATTGGACAAGCATACATATATGCCCAAATGTAATCATGCTGAACATATCAACCACTACTTCTGAATTTAGTATTACATTATGGACATATTTCCCAAGAGTTACATGTAATGTATACATATAGCTGACACAGATTCCATTGTATCGATATCAAATTATTATTTTTTACTTTAATCAGGTTTTTATTCAAAATTAGCTGTCCAGAATGATTCGACATGTATGGGACAAATAAACTGAAGCTTATGCATCGGGCTTTTTGTCTTCTGTGGTGGGTTTCTCTTCTGCAGGCTTCTCAGATGCTGGTCTCCTATATTTATGACATGAGTCTAGGCATTTGACACCTTTCTTGTTTTGGGTATAAAAAGAAGTATAGACTCTTCTAATTCCTTCCCTACTCCTGAAATCAATCATTTTCCCAAGGACCCCAGATTTTGTTTAGTGAGAAATGGCATTTTAAGACCAAAAATAAGATAGTAGGAATGCTTATTGTGTTATTGGACATTGTTTCTACGCCTTTCAGTGCTCAGAGCTAGGAAGAATTTAAGATAAAATATGTATTGTGAATTCATACTGATTGTTCCAATTCAGATTCAGTACTTGAAGGTCTTACTCTTTCATCTGTATCCTTGTGGAGAATTCTCAAAAACATTAAGAATGATGGAGTATCAAATACTCATAGGCTTTATCCCTATTCAGTAGCTTCAGTAAAAATGTTAGCATTATTATCAAATACGATTATTATAAACAGCTTAATGGTGGTGCTTGATTTTTCCATTCTTTTTGTCTTTAAGTTTTATATCATTGAGTATATACAAATAAATTCCTCTTCTAAGGACATTGGAAATAATTTCTCTTTTGTGTGGTTATGCCACCAGCAGGTACACATTTAAATTCAGTTTGTTTCATTTCTGTTTCAGTGTTTAGGGATTGCTTTTTTAATTTTATTTTTTATATAGATTTTTAAAATTCTGTAAAATATAAACTTTTATATACGAAATCTATAAAATATTTTCAAGAAAATTCTCCTGTTCCCTCCTTCAATTCCCTCTCATAGGTAATCTTTTCTTGCTCTTTATTGTTATGGTTTTTCCCTTTGTTGTTTATTTATTATAAGCACATGTATACATGCATATCCTTCCCTTTTAAAAATAACGCTATAATTTAAGTCAAAACTCAGTACATATCTGTCTCACATGAAACATTTTGTTTTCTTCTAGCATGTAGTTTCAATGAGTTCTTGTTCAGTGAACAAGTAACTGAGTAAAGTGTGTGTGAATGAGGGAATTAGGCTGAAATTTTCAATCTCTTCTTTCAGATGATTTGGTCAAAATGGAGAATGAGAAGGTGTTTCCAAAGTAGAAGAAATCTGAAGAAATAACATGCCAACAGGAACACACTGTTAGATTTGATGGCAATATTCCTCAGCACTTTGATTATGTAGAAGCCCAAAAATACCAGAGAACCCTAGAAATATTTCTGTGATGGCATAAGTGATGAATGTGGAATGAGTTTCACTCAGAGCTCCATCCTTATCCAGTATTTGATACACACTGAAGAGAAACGCTATGAATGTGAGAAGTGTGGAAAACCTTTTAGTCCAAGAGTGCTGGCTTCATTGAAGATAAGAGAATTCACACTGAATTAGACCCACAAATACAGAGAATATGGGAAAGCGCTCGGTGCAGATACTGGACTAGTTCATCATAGAGAATCCATATTGGAGAGAGACCCTATAATAAAAGTGACAAGTGTGCTAAAGCCTTGGACAGTAGTCAGCTCTTAACCAGGACCAGAGACTTCACACCAGGGAGAACTGTTACCATCTTAACAAGTGTGGGAAAGGTTACAGTGGGAACACAACTTTTTTACTGTATCAGAGTCTGGGTTGGAGAGAAACTCTTAGTTTAATTAACGTAGTTAGAATTTTCCTGAGTATTTCATTCCTTATTAAAGATCAGAAAACTCAAGAAAGAATGTGAGAAGTTAATAAATATGGATGGAAAAGTCTGAACAGTAGCATCTCATCTAACATTAAAATCTTTTGGGGAACCTGGATGGCTCAGTCAGTTAAGTGTCTAACTTCAACTCCAGTCATGATCTCAACTGTATCAGTCTCTGTGCTGACAGCTCAGTCTGGAGCCTGCTTCAGATTCTGTGTCAGCCTCTCTCCCTGCCTCTCCCCAACTTGCACAGTGTCTCTCTCTCTCGAAAATAAGTATTTAAAAAAATTTTCTTTTTAAAAACCACTCTCAAGCAGATACATTATTTTAGTGATTCAGAGGGCTGTGTATGGACCACCAGTTCAGATTTCTAAGTGTTGTAATCAGTCCCTAAATATAGTTCTTAAAAAGCTTGGACTGTTTAATTTTTTTAGTGAAAATTCATGTATAAAATACAAATAGGAACATTATTAGATGGTTAATTATTTTATTTTTTATTAAAAAATTTTTTTTAATGTTTTATTTCTGAGAGAGAGAGAGAGCGTGAGGAGGGGAGGGTCAGAGAGAGAGGGAGACACAATTAAAAACAGGCTCCAGTCTCTGAGCTAGCCATCAGCACAGAGCCCAAATGCAGGGCTCGAACCCACGAACAGTGTGATCAAGACCGGAGCTGAAGTCGGACGCCCAACTGACTGAGCCACCCAGACACCACAATGGTAAATTATTTTAAATGTTGCAGTTATGACTTGCAAGTCAGAAAAGAACTTGTTCAGCATCTTTTTAGTGACATAGGTGAATTCTTGGGCCTTCTGTTCCTATCTAGGTTATGATGTAGGATGTGTAGCCCCCAGTTAAGACTCCAAACAAGAAAGACACATCTTTATGTTTTAAAGTTTATTTTTATTTGAGAGAAAGTGCATACATGAGCAAGGAGGTGGCAGAGGGAGGGAGAGGGGATCCCAAGCAGGCTCTGCATAGTCAGCACGGAGCCCAGTATGGGGAATTGAACTCACGAATTGTGAGATCAAGACCTGAGTTGAAACCAAGAGTCAGACATTCAACCAACTGAGCCACCCAGGAGCCTCAGGTGCATCTTTTTTTTTTTTTTAAAGGTATTAATTTGCATAGGAAAACAGGAAAGATCCAAGTTAATCTTCAAGGGAGAATAAGCAAACTCAAAATGCCCAGAAGAGGCAGGTAATATAAATAAAGGAAGCAATCTAAAGTCACAAACAAAAAAATTACATTGCATTAAGTTCAGGGAAATTGCCAGGATTCTCTTTATATTGACTTTGAATTCTACAGGAGAAAGATGATCATGTTAATTATTCATTGCGGCCACTATAAATGTGATCTTTTCATAGTACAGTTGATCTTTGGACAACATGGGGCTAGGGGTGCTGATCCCCTACACAGTCAAAATCTGAGTATAACTTGACCCCCGAACACTTAACCACCAAGAATCTACTATTGACCAGAAGACTTGCTGTTAACCTAAAGAACTGAACACATATTTTGTACGTTACATGCATTATGTACTGTATATAAAGAAAACGCAATTTTAAAAAAGTTATCCCTACCCCCCAATGTAGAGCTCAAACTCAGGACCCTAAGGTCAAGAGTCACAACTGTATATGAAAATTTGTGGAGATAAGCTAAGGTTCTGATTGGTGTTATCTTCTATTAGGATTTACTTTTGCTTATACAGGCATTTAAGAATATAGATGGGTGCCTGGGTGGCTCGGTGGGTTAAGCATTCGACTCCTGATTTTGGTTCAGGGCATGATCTCACAGTTGTTGAGTTCAAGACCCACACTGGGCTCTGAGCTGACCATGTGGAGCCTGCTTGGGGGTTCTCTGTCTCCTTCCCTGCTTCTCCTCTGCTCCAGCTCTCTCAAATAAAGAAAAAACAGGAAACAGTGGCTTGGAACAACCATCCCATGATTTTGGGCCACGAATTTGGGGAGGGCTCAGCTAGAATTTTCATCCATTTCGTGTGGCATCTTAAAGTGGCACTTGGTGGTGTTTATCTGGCAGCTGGGTTTGTCTGGAAAATCTCAGACAGCTGTACTGCCATGCCCGGTGCCTTGGGGCAAGGACAGCTTAGAAGGATGGTCTCAGGGCTTCTTTATGTGATTTTTGCAGCAGGGCAGTCAGATGATTTCTGTGGTGGCTCAGGGCTCCAGAAGCAATTGTTCCAAAAAGCAAAAAGTGAAAGCTGCTGCTGTCTTAAAGGCTCAGGCTGGGAAACTAAAACAGCATCACTATTGCTGTATTTTATTCGAACAGTCCTCGAGCGCACTCAGACCCAAGGGGAAATGACATAGATCCCACCTCTAAACAGGAAAAATACTAAGAAATTTGTAGTCATATTTAATTTTCCAAAATACCCTTATCCACCCAGATTTAAAGCTTGGGGAAAAAATAATAAAGTTCTTTTTGGATTCTCTTAACTAAATAATTGTTCAATTTTGTTCTCCTTTTTTGCCTCCTTTCCAACTTCCCCAAATACACCCAACATGACTATGAGCAAATCGTGTTTTTCTATGTTCATTTTTTTATGTACAAAGTAACATAGTCGTCTCCTGGCATTGCAGTTTCACCCTTTATTTCCTAAGACATCTCATTTTTTTTTCCCTTTGATTTTAGACGTAGTTAGGCAGCTTATCAAAATATCACAGGAAACAGTTTTTATTAAATGTTGGAATTCCCTGGCTTATAAATTGGCGAAGTGTTAGTAATAAACTAATGCCTATTCTGTGACCCTACATCCCTGGGTTTCCTGTGCGTGCAAACCGGAGGTCTGGTCTGGGCTTCCCTGCGTCCTGCCCGTCGACGCGCACTTCTCGCGGCACTTGCCCCTGTGACGGGCCCGCACAGGCCCCGTGGCGGGGTGGACAGAACCCGACGATGTCACAAAGGAAAACGACGGGCCAAGATGTCCCACGAAGAGAGACGCCAAGTCCCCAACACTACACAGGCAAGTTGACGCCAATCTATAAGAAGAATTACACACATGACCAAACGGCACCGATTCCAGGGGTGCCAGGCCTCGCCCACCGTGGGGCAGCGGGCACGATGGCCAGGCGCGGGGGGCCCAGGCCTGCCACACCTGCCAGCTAGCCGGCTACTTGTCACGACCCGTGGGACAGCCCGGGACCCGCCCGGCGAGAGCGCGACCCCTCCTACGGCTGTGGGAAGTGCACTCGCGCCCAACCGGCCAACTCTCGCGACCTCGTGGGGTAGCGCGGGCCCGCCCGGCGAGTACCCGCCCCTTCCTGCGGCTGCAGCGGAAGTGCACTCGCGCCCAACCGGCCAACTCTCGCGACCTCGTGGGGTAGCGCGGGCCCGCCCGGCGAGTACCCGCCCCTTCCTGCGGCTGCAGCGGAAGTGCACTCGCGCCCAACCGGCCAACTCTCGCGACCTCGTGGGGCAGCGCGGGCCCGCCCGGCGAGTGCCCGCCCCTTCCTGCGGCTGCAGCGGAAGTGCGCGCGCGCCCGCCCGGCTCGCTTCCGGCTTTTGTGGGGCGCTGTCGGTGGTTCTGGCTCCCAGCGGTTTGGACCCCGCGGCCCGTGGTCTCCCCGGGAGGGACCTGGCTTCCGGCCAGCGGGGGCCGCAGGTGAGGAGCTGCTGCTGTGCCCTGCCCCGCCGACCCGAGGAGACTCAGGTGCAGGGACAGCCTTTGGGAGCGTGGTCCGCGACCCTTACACCTGCTGCGGGGCTGCGGCTACCGCGCAGGTTTCGTGGTTTCCTCCGCACGCCTGCGGGTTAGAAACTGGCGGTCTCAGCGTTTTATTGTTACTTATTTGCTCTGAACGTTGGTTGTGTTCCATTTGATCGTTCTTTATTCCAGGGCTAAATGGAAGTGTTGCCTTTGTAAAGTCTTCAAACCCTTAGTACCTTTTACTGAATCTTTGTCTTTAGTCTGTTCTTGTCTTTCTGTTCAGTTTCTGTGAGTGTCGTAAATTACCCTGGGGGTGGCTTGCACAGCACAGAAGTAAATTGTTAGAATTTGCAATTTATGCTTATGGTGTAACTTGTGTTAAAAGCGACGGCTTCTCCCTCAGGTCCACCCTTGCTGGAAGCACCGCTAGAGCTTCCACGGCCGCGATGGCGTCTGCCTGGGCTGCGCTGGCCCAGGGGGACAGGGGTGCGCTTCTGGAAGTAAAGGTGGAGGAGGAACACAGGAATACCGCCAGACAGGATCAGAACCTGCAGAAGAACGACACCCACAGCAGGGAGGTCTTCCGACAGTACTTCAGGCACTTCTGCTACCAGGAGACCCCTGGGCCCCGCGAGGCACTGCACCGGCTCCGCGAGCTGTGCCGCCAGTGGCTGAGCCCAGAAATACACACCAAGGAGCAGATCCTGGAGCTGCTGGTGCTGGAGCAGTTCCTGACCATCCTGCCCGAGGAGCTCCAGGCCTGGGTGCGGGAGCACCACCCGGAGAGCGGGGAGGAGGTGGTGACCGTGCTGGAGGATCTGGAGAGGGAGCTGGACGAACCGGGAGAGCAAGTGAGAAAACGAGACATGGTTTGTGATTGAGAAAAGTGAATTAGGATTTCTAGGCGACATTGAAGGACAGCATTTTTCCACCAAATAATGGAAATTTGGTTAACGTAGCCCTAACTTATTTATGCCTTTTTTTTTTTTGCGGAAGGATCATGTATTTCTGGAATAAGCTTATAGTATTCTATTTGATGAAATGCTACTCAGAAACATTAGAAACAAGATTTCTAAGAGAAAATGTTAGAGAGGTGATCCTAATGGGGTGGGGAGCTGTGTCTTGAAAGGGACGTTGCTTCTGTTGCGGGATACAAGTAAGAAATAAAGTCTTGCGAGTATATCCACTGCCATGTGTCCATTATAGGATTAAAAGATGGAGAAATCAAGGTTGGTATCTTGGAGGAGTGTGAGGTCAGAGCAGAGAGGAAGGTTCAGAGTGGGGACCAAGTTTCCTGGAGTAGTAGAACCCAGTTGGGTCCGACAGGTAGGTTGTGAGTAGAAAGGTTGAGAACAGAGTCCAGGCCTTTGAGTATCACCGGTAGAATGTACAGTCTGTTCTGTAGGACACAAGCTTATAATGTTTTCTCTTTAAGTGAATTTCTCTAACCCCAGAATAAAACCAAATTATGTAGGACCCTGTTCTGTTTTGTTCCAATATTGATAAAAGACAGTGGTTTTCAACCAGTGGCAGTTTTCTGCCCTTGAGGGCATATGGCGATGTCTTGGCACATTTTTGGTTGTCATAATGAGGGGTGGTGCTACTGGGATCTAATGTCTAAAGGGCAGGGATGTTATGGAATATCTTACAATGTACAGGGTGACTTCTTGTAACAAGGAATTGTCTGACCCAACGTCTCAATAGAGTGAAGGCTTGGAAGTCTTCGTATGAAGAGTATAAAACAGGGGAATAATAAAACAAGAAGTGCAGTCCAGCTTTGGGGAGGGGGAGGAACATGTGGCAGAAAGATCTGAGTTTGAAATAGATCAGGATGGTGAGACTATGAAGGATGAGGCATGTCTTAGATAAATATTAATTGGAAATGACAGATTAGATGGATAAAGGGAAAATGAAGGGAAAACTCTACCAAGCAGTCTAGTTTAGGCTAAGCGCTGGGGGGTTCAAGCTTGAGAGACTAGTGTAATTGAGGTGTTCCTATCAGAGGTCAAGGCTAGAGGGGAAGGTGGATTGGGGGAAAGTTCACTAGTTCAGAAGACATTTATTGAATGTTTCATACGCACCAGGCACCATTCTAGGCACTGGAAACACAGCCAGGCACAAAGCATAGAAGTTGCTGCTGTCTTGTAGACAGATTCTAGTCTAACGAGAAAAGCAGACAGTAACCAGGGTGTGCCAGGTGGCGATAAATCCTGTATGAAAACAGCAGTGAAGCAGAGAAAGGGAACAGTGAGTGAAACGGAGACTGTTTTTGACAGACTGGTCAGGGAAGGCCTTCCAGATAGGGTGATATTTAGAGCAGATGTCAGGCTATACAGTCACCTAGGCTGAGGACATCACGGCAGAGGAAATAGTGGGCAGGTGAGAATGTGCTTGTTGCAGTAGAGGTGCAGGAGATGAAATCTGGTAGTTACAAGGAAATCAAATCATGTACAGACTTTTGGGCCGTTATAGGACTTTGGATTTTATTCTGAGATGGAAAGTCATTGGAGAGTTTTGGATAGAAGAGAGATTTAATCTGACCTAAATTTTATTTATGTTTTTTTTAAGTTTTTTTTTTAATGTTTGTTTATTTTCGAGAGAAAGAGCATGAGGCAGAGAGAGAGAGGGAGACACAGAATCCGAAGCAGGCTCCAGGCTCTGAACTATCAGCAGAGAGCCTGACGCAGGGTTTGAACTCAGGGACCATGAGATCATGACCTAAGCCAAAGTTGGACACTTAACCAACTGAGCCACCCAGGCACCTTGTGACCTAAATTTTAAAAATAATCACTCCAGGGGCACCTGGGTGGCTCAGTCGGTTAAGCGTCTGACTTTGGCTCAGGTCATGATCTCACGGTTTGTGGGTTTGAGCCCCACGTTGGGCTCTGTGCTGACNAGTGCTACTTGGACAGTAGCAGTGGAAGCGGTCAGATGCATTTGGATCTTGAGGGGATTTGTTTATACTTAGGGTATGAGTTCAGGGTGGTGCTAAGGGTTCTGTTCTGAACATTACGTCACTCACGTGGGTTTGTCATTCGTGGAGATGATAAAGACGAGGGAAAGAAGAATGTTTGGAGTAGGGACAGGACTTGAGAGTTAGGGACAGGACTTGAGAGTTACCAGGTTTTGGATGTGTTGATATTTACATTCCTCTTAGAATCCAAATGGAAAAACTGGGCAAGCATCTGGATTCAGTGGAGAGATCTATGCTGGAAATATAAAATTGGAGCTTGTCAGAACATGGGTGATATTTAAAGCTCTGGGACAAACGGATGATCAGGGCCGTGGAAACGGAGTGGCTAGGGAGATGGGAAGAATGGCATTCCCAGGTGTGGTCAGAAGTGGTTTGGTTTTAAACATGTTGACTTTGTATTGCTCTTTTCCTCAAAGCGTGCTGGGGGCGGCTGATTGAATTAAATCTTGATTTCTGAGGCCTTGCCAGAGATCCGGGAGCAGAAGGCACAGCTCACTCTACTGGCCTTTTTCTCCTTCAGATTTGAGGTGTGAAAAGTTCTTTTTCTGTCCCATCCCCGAGGGCTTCCTATGGATTTGGCTCTTACTGTGGGGGCAGAGGTTAGAGAATGAAGCTACATTGGAAGTAGAGGCAGCGTGTGGTGATTTCTTATTCACAGAATGTAGCCGTTGCAGGTTGGGGGTAACTGGAGGCCCTGTCGTGTGCCGGCGCCCCCGCGAGGTGCCTCGTGCGCAGTGTTGTGCGTGCCCAGCCCAAGAGCACGGAGCTCCTGAACTAGCAAGCAGCTAAGTGGCCTCAGATCCCTGCCTTTCACACCACGCTGTGGAAACCTGTTATATTTAAATACAAGAGAGAATGATTCCGTGGAGGAGTGGAAGCCACAGAGTGAGTGAGTTTAGGCAGTGAGTGAGTTTAGGGGAGCAAAGTTCAGAGGTGCAGGAAGGGATGGGGTTGAAGGGAAGAGTGGAGGTTACAAGGTACTAGCCTTGACGAGGAAAAGGCCTCTTCCTCTAAGTGGAAGGGAGGAAGTGTGTGTGGGGGTGATTAGTAAAGGGTGGGTGATCTCTGATGTGACTGTGACCTTGGACAAGGAGTGAACAAGGTCATCCCCTGGAAGAAGTGGGGTGGGGGCCTCAGAGGAGCGGAGACTGTAGGAACAGCTTCCCCCTCATGTCCCCTGTGTTTTCTCTCTCTTTCTCCTTTGTTCCCTTTACACCTTATTTCTCTATCATTTCTCGTCACTTACCCCATCCTTTTCTTCTTCTTTCTTCTGTTTTATTTTCCTCCAAGTTCTTTTCTTGTCCTCGCTGCCTCTCTATTTTCTCTTCTATCTCCCCTTTCTTCTTTCTTCTTCTCTTTCGCTCCTCCACTTTGAGCAGAAGACAGAGACGTGACAGTGGCACAGCCAGCATTTTGTCGCGGTTCAGAACAGAAGGGCAGGGTCCTAGAGGGGGTGGCTTGCATGTAGCTTTGAAGAATGAGGTGCATTATGACAGGCTGATGTCTGGAAAGAAGTCCAGGTGCCCTTGAGCCAGGTGTCAGTGTCTTGGGTCCTATACCGTTGTTTCCTGTTGGCAGAGTGAGTGTGTCAGCCATGTCCCCGTCCACACGGAGTAACAGGACATGCCCTTGCAGGAGACGGCCCTTCTGGGAATAGGCCTGGAGCCCGGCACGTCCCTCCCATCCGTGGTTGCCCGGCTGAAGTGTGAATCTCCAGGAAGTGGAGCCCAGCCAGAGGAGCAAGGTAAAGAAGACAGACCACCTTGGGAGGAAGGGAAGACAGCCTGGCACAGGACGTTGGGCCTCTTTAGTTCTTTGTACCATTTCTCATCATCACAGTCAGGAAGGCCTCTCATGCCCAGACTCTCAGCCAGTTCGGTTTGTCACTCTTCAACTGTTGTTTTCTCTATGTTAATGTTTTGTTGTCCATTCTTGCAGTATTTTATTTGAGATCACTTAATTTAGTCCTGATAGTTATCTTCCTTTGTACTGACCGCCCTGCTGTTTCTGGCCTCTGGCCTATCAAATGGTGCTACTGTCTTCACTTTGGCTCTGTCCCTCTTCCTTCAGTGAACCAGACTTTGGCCCAGGCTGTCTGCAGTTTTCAGATGGTTCAGGAGAAAATGTATATACGTGAACTCATGGGGAGAAGAAACAACAGAACAAATGTGGCAGAATGTTAAAAGTTGGTGAATGTGTGAGAGGCCCCATTATCTCTATTTTCTCTACACTTATTTTTCATTTCATTTTTATCTTTTTTTTTTTTAATGTTTTATTTATTTCTAGGAGAGAGAGAGAGACAGCGTGAGCAGGGGAGGGTCAGAGAGAGAGGGAGTCACAGACTGAAACAGGCTCCAGGCTCTGAGCTGGCTGTCAGCACAGAGCCCGACGCGGGGCTCGAACCCACGAACCGCGAGATCATGACCTAAGCGAAAGTCGGACGCTTAACCAACTAAGCCAACCAGGCGCCCTTCATTTCATTTTTAAAACTAGGTAAAAATTCATACAGTTCAAACACGAAACTTTAAAGTTATCCAGTGACAAGTTTTCCTTCCACTCATTCCCTCGGCCATCTGGTCTCCTCCCTGCCCTGAGATGGGTGGTCACTGTTTTTAGTTTCTTGTATGTGATTCTCTAGAGGTCTTTTTATATGTATCTGTTTTCCACACTCAAATACATTTTCTTCTCTTTATTACTAAGATAGTAAAAGCTTTCATTTTTTTAAAATTTATTTTTGTTTTGTATTGTTTACTTATTTATTTATTTTTAAATTTGAGGCGCCTGGGTGGCTCAGTTGGTTAAGCATCCGACTTCAGCTCAGGACATGATCTCATGGATCGTGGGTTTGAGCTCCGCATCAGGCTCCTGCTGCCTCTCTTTCTCTCTCTCAGAAATAAATAAAACATTAAAAAAAGTTTTTTTTAATTTATATCTAAGTTAGCATACAGTGCAACAATGATATCAGGAGTAGATTCCTTAATGCCCCTTACCCATTAGCCCATCCCCCCTCCCATAATCCCTCTAGCAACCCTGTTTCTTTTCTATATTTAAGAGTCTCTTATGTTTTTGTCCTCCTTTCTGTTTTTATATTATTTTATATATATATTATTTTATATTATTTATATATATATATATCACTTCATCTTTATCCATTCATCCATCGATGGACATTTGGGCTCTTCCCATGCTTTGGCTCTTATTGATAGCGCTGCTATAAACATCGAAGCGCTGCCCCTTCGAAACAACACACCTGTATCCTTTGGATAAGTACCTAATAGTGCAATTGCTGGGTCATAGGATAGTTCTGCTTTTAATTTTTTTGGGATAAATTATTTTTATTAAATAGAGATAGTAAATATGCTCACATGAATGGGAGAGAGGCAGTAGAAGAGAGAAGGAGAGTCTCAAGCTGGCTCCACACTCAGCACAGAGCCCAACTCTGGACTCTGTCTTATGACTGTGAGATCATGAGCTGGGCCGAAATCGAATCACATGTACACTTAACTGACTGAGCCATTCAGGCACCCCATATTTTTTATTTCTTAACAGCAGCTTAATATTAAAACAGATGAATCATACAATTAACTTGTCCCCCATTTGTCCCCAGTGATTTGCTCTAACAGGTAGTGCTATGGTGAGCGTGTGTGTTTCAGTATAAATTCCCATGTGTGGAATTACTAGGCCAAAGGTTAAAAATACAGTTGTCATTTTGATGGATATTGGCATATTGCTGTCTATGAAGCCTAGGTCAGTTTACGCTCCCACTGGTGACGTGTGATTCCCATTTCATGAACACAATGTTCATGAAAAACTGATGGCTGGAGGTGATGGGTACAAATTGTATCTCAGTATTCAAATTTGCTTTTCCTTATTTTGAAGTGGAGCATCTTCTGCTTAAGAACTGTTGTGTTTCCTTTCCTGGAAACAGTTTTTTCTTTGCTCAGTTTCTATTGGGTTATTGGTCTTTTCCCATAACAAGTTTTGGAGTGTTTTATATGTTAGGTGTGTTCTGTGTTTTTGTGCTATTGTACAGTCCTGCAGAAAGTTTAGATTCTTCATGTGGTTTTCACCTGAATAACTTTATGTTGTCTAATGAAGTGGAAACTAGTTAACTTTGTGATCTATTGTAGTTTCAGGTGTTGAGACTGGAAATGAGTACAGGGATTTAACTCTAAAGCAAGAAGCTTCTGAACAGATGGCACCACACGGGAACATGTGTAGTGGATTTGAAAGTGAAGTGTCCCAGCTGGCTTGGTGCAGAGAAGCTTACGGATCTGAAGCAGAAACCGAAGAGTCTTCTCGACACTCCAGGGAAGGTGAACAATCTGTGGGTGATGAAAACAGAGTCCATCTGACTGAACAGCAGAGGGCCTGTCCAGGAGAAAAACCTCATGAGTGCGAGGAGTGTGGAAAAGCCTTCAGTAAACATTCGAACCTCCTAGAACATCAGAGGGTCCACACTGGAGACAGGCCCTACAAATGTGAGGAATGTGGGAAAACTTTCCGTGGGAGAACAGTGCTGATTCGGCACAAAATAGTACACACGGGAGAGAAACCGTATAAATGCAATGAGTGTGGCAAAGCCTTTGGCCGCTGGTCTGCTCTTAACCAGCATCAGAGGCTCCACACAGGAGAGAAACACTACCACTGTAACGAATGCGGCAAAGCCTTTAGCCAGAAGGCAGGCCTCTTTCACCATCTCAAAATCCACACAAGAGACAAACCATACCATTGTGCTCAGTGCAATAAAAGTTTTAGTCGGCGTTCAATACTTACTCAACATCAAGGAGTTCACACTGGGGCGAAGCCCTATGAGTGCAGCGAGTGCGGGAAAGCCTTCGTTTACAACTCCTCCCTGGTTTCCCACCAAGAGATCCACCACAAAGAAAAGTGCCATCAGTGTAAGGAGTGTGGGAAATCCTTCAGTCAGAGTGGCCTCGTTCAGCATCAGAGAATCCACACTGGGGAGAAACCTTACAAGTGTGATGTATGTGCAAAAGCCTTTATTCAGAGGACGAGTCTTGTAGAACATCAGCGAGTTCACACTGGAGAGAGACCTTACAAATGTGGTAAGTGCGGGAAGGCCTTCACTCAAAGATCAGTCCTCACGGAACATCAGAGAACACACACCGGAGAGAGGCCGTACAAGTGCGACGACTGTGGGAATGCCTTCCGAGGCATCACCAGCCTCATTCAGCACCACCGGATCCACACTGGGGAGAAACCCTACCGATGCGATGAGTGTGGCAAAGCCTTCAGACAGAGGTCAGATCTTAGCAAACACCGGAGAATCCACAGTCGAGCTGCTCCTTCTAAAGAGTGCGGGGAATCGTTCAGGCAGGCCTCCGCCCTTGCGCAGCCTCAGACCGTCCACGAAGGAGAGGAGTCTGCTTCTGTGAGGCCTGCAGGGACGCCGTCTCACGGAGCGCGGGCTGGAGAGGAGTACTAGCTCGCAAGTGGCTCAGGGCCAAACGGCAGTCGCTGTCGCTACAAGGGCGCCCCAGACGTCTTCTCAGGCGTTTGCCGCGGGCTGCGGGTGACGTCAGCTGACGTGGAGGACCGTTCACCGCGTGCTTCGGGTGACGTCGGCCGACATAGAGGACCGTTCGCTGCGCACTGCGGGTGACGTTGGCTGACGTGGAGGACCGTTCACTGCGTGCTTCGGGTGACGTCGGCTGACGTGGAAGACCAGGTGTGTAACACTAACGTCCTCAGTGGAGCCTGCGGTCTGTAAGGTCCCGTGTGAGCTGCGATTGGACTACAGGACGAGGACGGCAGAAGTGGCCTGAGCCAGATGTCCCTGAAGTGGTGCTCCGGCAGACAGTAAGTGCCGTCAGCTCTGAAGGACGGATCACCGACGCCTGAGAGGGTCAGCCCAGATTGTATTGAAGATCAGGGTTTGGTGGGCAGATTTGGAAGGACAACAGAAACCATTCAGGGTAAAGCCCATGTAAGCAGAGGCGAGAACGCTCAGGGCTTGTGGCGCCAGTAGCGGCCTGAGGTGGAGGGTCCGTTCAGGTGGGCAGGTGACAGCGATACCCTGGGAGCAGCTCAGGGCCAGGAGGGCAGCCATGGTGCCTCTTATGAAAGGCACGAAGCACTTTTCGTAATTCGTGAGATACATCATTAAAATCCTTCTCCGCTTTAAAAGTGANGCTGCGGGTGACCTCGGCTGACGTGGAAGACCAGGTGTGTAACACTAACGTCCTCAGTGGAGCCTGCGGTCTGTAAGGTCCCGTGTGAGCTGCGATTGGACTACAGGACGAGGACGGCAGAAGTGGCCTGAGCCAGATGTCCCTGAAGTGGTGCTCCGGCAGACAGTAAGTGCCGTCAGCTCTGAAGGACGGATCACCGACGCCTGAGAGGGTCAGCCCAGATTGTATTGAAGATCAGGGTTTGGTGGGCAGATTTGGAAGGACAACAGAAACCATTCAGGGTAAAGCCCATGTAAGCAGAGGCGAGAACGCTCAGGGCTTGTGGCGCCAGTAGCGGCCTGAGGTGGAGGGTCCGTTCAGGTGGGCAGGTGACAGCGATACCCTGGGAGCAGCTCAGGGCCAGGAGGGCAGCCATGGTGCCTCTTATGAAAGGCACGAAGCACTTTTCGTAATTCGTGAGATACATCATTAAAATCCTTCTCCGCTTTAAAAGTGAGGATACACTTGCCTCTGGAGATGGTGACGTTGCTACAGTGTCACGCAGGGAGGGATCAGCGGTGGGTCTCTGACTTGGTCCTGTCGCTTGCTCTCTTGGTTCCTCCCCTTCAGTGAACGTCAGAGTCCCCTGTGGAGCTTGGTTAAGATGCCTGCGTCCCCCTCACATCCTGCTTACTAAGTCTGGGGCAGGGGCCGAGAATCTCCATTGTCCAAGCTCCACGGTCCCCTGATTGCACTGAATCGCAGCTGTCTTCACGGTAGCCTGTGGGATGGGGAAGTGTGAGCACGGTCCTCTAAACACGGACCACTGTGGATTAGCATAAGGAAAGCTCTGAAGGGGACAGGAGCCAACAGGGAATTAGACCGCCATCCAGCCTCAAGGGCCTCGGGATGGCCTTTCCTCCTCTTCTGAGTTAAGTCTGCGAAATCGGAGACTGACCTGCATTGTGAGGCGCCCAGGGGCTCACCAGAGCACAAGCCTGTGTGTTTAGTTGAGTAAGGATGCTGGTGTTCTCTTTTGCTCCTAACCTCTCTTTTTCCCCTGCTTATGTTCTGAATTCCCTAATAATTGCTCTTCAAAACTGGTTTACAATTTTTTGGTTTGTATATTTTCTTGAACACATAAAAGAGCCAAAGGTAAATGACTATCCCTTGGGACTTGTGCAAAAACCTATCAACCAACAGTTAGTTGACTTGTCTCCTGTATCACTGAGTGCGCAGCTCTGCTGTAGATGAGGGCCCAGGACTCTGGACAGCAGGCGAGCACACATACACGTGGCTCCTGTTCTGTTTATCTTTTCTTTTTAAATGTTTATTCTGAAAGGGAAGGAGAAAGAGAGAATCCCCAGCAGGCTTCCGAGGGGAGCTGTCAGTGCAGATCCTGAGGAGGGGCTCGAACCCACAACCCTGGGATCATGACCTGAGCTGAAATCCAGAGTCAGGTGCTTAACCAAGTGAGTCACCCAGGTGCCCCGGTTTATCTTTTTATTTACAGAGATTATTTTTAATCTTCACTGTGATGTCCTGTGATTTCCTTCCCTTTGTGCCTTCCCAACTTCTGTGACTGCCCCGCCCCTCCAGCTCATCCCACACAACTCCAGGATCCTCTCCTCCCTTCCCCTCTAGCTGGTTAGTGGGCCTGAAGTGGTGAGGCAGTGACACACAGGGCAGGGGAAAAACGAGGGTAATTACCGTCTTATTCTTAACTGCCACTCTGTCCAGCCCTGGGCCTTTATCCGTCTCCTCCCCACTGCTGTACATACTCTACCCTACTTTCCTGACGGTCCCCATCTCTTACCCCTCCACCCGTCACCCTGTCCAGAACATCATATCGTCACTGGTTGGAACCAGAAGTCCCTGGAGAAATAGATCTGTTCTGGCTTCTAAGCTGTAAGTGTGAACACATTTTCATAATAATAATAATAATAATAATGGTATTAGTACTATAATTTAGGTACACTGTATGTCAGATTTGCTTTGAGGATTGGAGTTTATATGACCGTAAGGGAAAATACCGTGAGTTCACAATAGACGAAAGCAAATGAACATTTGAAAACAGGCTCATTCACAGGTTGAGGACTCTTCAGGTGTTTATCCTAAGACCAGCAATGGAGCTGCACACGGAAGGCGTGAGGCAGCTGGGGTTGGGTCCCTCTTCTGCCTCCAGAAAACAGTTCGTTTCCCCGAGTGAGGCTGGGGGCTCTTAGCCGGGTGTGCTCCTGTTCTCTTCCCCGGCTGTGTGTTTGCTGCGAGGTGAGAAGCCATATGGGAATGATGCCGTCCACGCTTGTCACCTTGTCTAATTTCAGAGACGTTATCCGGACTGAAGTTACGCTTCGTAGTGACCTCAAGCCTCTAGTCTTACTGCTCACCGGGACACAGTGCTTAATTCACACTTGCTTCCCGCGCTCAGTGCTGTTCCCTGCCCTCCCCTGCTGCTGCACACGTCCTCTCCGCGCAGACTTGTCCCTCCGCTTGTGCCTCTAGCGCCCTTAATTGGTTAATATAAATGAACCCTAGACAAAGACCCAGAACAGTGGGATATGTCTATTATATAGGATACAGTTCATAACTTGCTTAAAAATAAAGGTGGGGGTTTTGTTCTGGTGGTTTCTTGTGCTTAAATGTAGTTGCAGTACCAGGACAAGTTGGGTGACCTGGGGCATCAAAGGGGCTCAAACTATCCAGGATAAGAAGAAAATAAAGTGGAAAAATTGGAACTAAATAGGCAAGACAGAAAGAGAAGGTTCTGAGGGGCAGGTGAAGGACATGACTGAGGTTAGAGAATTGGGGAATGTGGTGCACAGAGAATGCCTCACAAGGAAGTCCACAGTACATCATTCTGGATAAAAGGTAGAGGCGAAACCATCAACAGTAACAGGCAGCAGGATGGAAAGGAAAAAGGAAATTGAAGCAAGTCCAAGGTAGAAATAATGTCCGTCCAGAGTAGCGACATTAACAGCCAGCTTGAGGAATTGGTGTAGCACTCAAATGACAAATCGTGAAGCAGTGGCTTGGAAATACCATTAAGGGTAAGAGTAAGATTGACTGGCTTCTCTTTTCTGGCTGATTCAAGGTAAACAAGATGCTGAGTGTTTAGGACAAAATGCTCCTGTAGAGTTTGGGGGAGAATAAAATTTTCTAAAGCAGTGAAGAGTGAAGGGGTTTTTGGATGAAAAGTAGCATGACAAACAGGAGTTCCAGGGGGTGTAATAGGGTTTGCAAAGGGAAGAAAGAAACGCCAGTTGTAGAAACAAGTTCCTAGAATTTTAGGAATGAGATAAAGCTAATGAAAGAATGGGCCTGAGCAGGGCTACGAATTGAGAAATGTCCACTGTGTGTTGAGAGCAGAGGTGGAGAGCACAAAGGTACCACGGTGTAGAGCAGCTCTGCACTCCATACCCCGAACGGAAGTAGCCTGTTGTTACATCCCGTAGATATTTATTCCAGAAGTCTTACAGTCACAGTCCTTATTGGCCATCTTTTGGAGTCAAGAAAAGGATTTGTTAGTACTCTGTAACCGTAGCAGCTTACTAAGGGCTGGGTGTTACTAAGTGCTTTACACGATTTTATTTTTAGTGGAGGAAAGTGAATTTGAGGAATTGAAGGTGTGTCAGGTCCTTCAATTAGTTAGTATGTGGTGGGACCAAGATTTGAAGGCCAGTGATGCAATTCCATAGCCCCTGCTTCCTTGTCTAGTTCAGTTGAAGGAAACCTCTGTTGCAGTTGTAATCGGTGTCTCAAATAATTATCTGGAAAATCTACGCCTATCACTATTCTGGAAGATACTTCAGAAACCTCAGAGTCCTGGGTCCAAACACCCGACTAGTAATAATAACACCACCACCCTCTCTGCATACCAACGCTTGGGTGGGGCTTGGTCAGCATAACATGAGCCCTGATTCTTGTTGCCTCACAAGGAGGGTGTCCACAGGAGACATGCCACTAAAAGTGGGCTCTTTAGAGGAAGGTATCCCCCTCCTGGCTTAGAGCCATAGTTCACTCTCCTTTCTGGCAGAATAGGGGATTTTTGGCAGTCTCCATTGATGCAGATCATAAAGATGTCCTGTTAGGGATCTACCCAGTAGCCCAAATGGGTCTCTTCTAGATTTGTAGCTAATACTTCTAGGATGAAAGAGAACATCATTATATAAAATAGTTACTTCAGGTGCTTGTCCTGACCTCACAAGCCAAGAATTTACTTGAGTAACAAGTGCTTTTTCAGCAATAATCATCTGATAACCTTTAACTAAATATTCTCAACACTGATCTTTCACACTGGAAAGTTCTGTTACAGCTGCTCTTAGTTCCTTTTACCGAATTTCTGTAGATCCTCGTATTCCAAATGTTTCTGGGTATAATTGGTAAGGAGTCCTTGCACATACTTTATACACGTATTTCTGTAAATATATGGAGAGAGTATGTGTCAATATGTCTTATAAAAATGTGTTTTATTTATTTTTTTAAATATTTTTATTTATTTCTAGGAGAGAGAGAGAGAGAGAGAGACAGCGTGAGCAGGGGAGGGTCAGAGAGAGAGGAAGACACAGACTCTGAAACAGGCTCCAGGCTCTGAGCTGGCAGTCAGCACAGAGCCCGACGCGGGCCCGAACCCATGAACCGCGAGATCATGACCTAAGCGAAAGTCGGACGCTTAACCGACTAAGCCACCCAGGCGCCCCTAAAAATGTGTTTTATATGTTGTATACATACAATTTGATTTTGACAAAGCCAACCATGATAAGTATTTCCAGCTTCTCAGTTGATTAGCTCCTTAGTTCACGTAGGACCACCATTGAGAGCCAGCAGTTTTCCCTTGACTTCATGGAAACCATTGATTCTCCTCACCCAGGTCTCCAGGTCTGAACGCCCATCAGTTAAGGCTCATCTTTCACCCATCACAGTTGAAGGTGGTCTTTGGGTAGGTCTTTAGCCCAAATGGCCTGGCCGAGTGTCCCAAGAAGGACTTCTAAGTGGAGGTTACTTGTAACATGGTTAGATGTTTATTGGATCCTCTCTAAGCCTGATATGCATATTGCA
The DNA here is from genome assembly GCF_008692635.1 of Crocuta crocuta. Taxonomy (NCBI): domain Eukaryota; kingdom Metazoa; phylum Chordata; class Mammalia; order Carnivora; family Hyaenidae; genus Crocuta; species Crocuta crocuta. The sequence continues at coordinate 463,184 of NW_027527943.1, forward strand.
TATTTTACTTTTTGGTCTAGTGCTTCAGTTATGCCTACTTAAGTATTGAGGAGTAGGTATCTCATCATTTCATACCCGCTAAAAAACGTGGCAGCTTACAGTTTACCGTAGATTCCAGCTGAGTTTGGGCAAGCGGTTTGATAACCTGTGTCTCAGTTCCCCCCTTGGGGAAAATGGCAATAGTAGCACCACCTCCTGGTGCAGTTAGGTGGGCTGAGTGGGTTACACACGAAGCACCTGAACGGCGCTTAGCGCCTGGGAGATGCTGTACGGCCGTTTGCGTTGTTCTGTGACCGGAAGCTCCCGCCGCAGAGGTCACCTGTCCCTGCGCGCAGTTCCCCCAGGACTGGGGCCAGGTGAGCCACCCAGGCCCGCAGTCACTGTCCTCCGTGGGGACAGGTCTCCCGAGCGGCAGGGGAGGCTTCCCGTCTCCCCTCCGCCCCTGTTGGTTATCTGGGATGACGCAGCCCAGGTTCACGCCCTTTGTCTTCGGGGGCGGCCCTGGCTCACTTGTGCGGCCGGAAGGTGGGCACCACGCTCACCTGCCGGCACCGGCTTTGGCGTTCGGTGCTGGGGTGGGGATAGTCAGGAAGGCAACCACCGAGAGTAGAAAGCCTCCGGATTCCTACAAGAGACCGGTAGTGCCGGCCCGGAAGCGCGCGCTCAGCGCGCACCTGTGCATCCCGGTCTGGGACTCTGGGGGCGGGGAAGGGGGACTTTGGTCCGACCTCGGGGTTGCAGGGGAAGTACAGATGACCTCCAGGCTTTGCATCGTATTAGGATACCTGGGCTGGAGGACAGTGGGAGTGGTTGGGGAGGTGATCTGACTCACGACTAGAAGCCACTTCCCGGTTGTGTGATTTGATCCTTCTGTGTCACAGTATCATTCAGCTGTCAGTGGAATTACAATAATATCTACTTAAATGGATAAATTGTAGTCACTTTTAAATAAATATTAGCTGTTATTATTTTCTCATTTTTCGTGTTATTTTCTCTATCATTTATTTGGGATTCTCTGGGGAGAACCAAAGGCAAGAGGGCCATGGTTTTTCAAGCTTTATTAACGAATATTTAGGAAGTAAAAGATTTTAGTACATGGTGCTAGCTAATAACTTGCAATGTCACTCCCATTCTCCTAATGTATTTAGCTTCCTAACAAAGTTCCTTTTTCTTTCAGTGCATTGCCTTAGTGAGTTTTGTTTTTTTTTTATGTTTATTTTGCTTTTGTGAGAGACAAAGACAGGGCATGAGCAAGGGAGGGACAGAGAGAGGGAGACACAGAATCCGAAGCAGCTCCAGACTCAGCTGTCAGCACAGAGCCGGATGCGGGGCTCAAACTCACGAACCTGTGAGATCATGACCTGAGCCGAAGTCAGATGCTTAACCGACTGAGCCACCCAGGCGCCCCTGAGTAGTGAGTTTTTGAGTAAAAGAGCCTCACAAAATTTAGAGTTTCTGTTAATAATGTTATTTTGTGCCCCAGGAAGAAGACTGACTACAAGGAAATACTTCTGAAAAACCAGTGTGAACCCCAAGCTGGAGCGATCTTCTCATGAGCACCCTCATTCCAGAATCATGTTCCTCTTATAGGAAAGTCCCTAACAGTGACTGTGGCAGAGGGAGAGGGCTGTGCCTGGGACCACACTGACAAAGAAGTCACGAATATTTCTTCAGACTTTAAGTTGATACTACTAGGAGATAGCTGCCTGGGTCTCCCCGGGGCTGTCAGAAGACTAGAGAGTTTTACCCACAGGTGCTGAGACCAGAAACAGACCAAGGAGCAGGTGCCGAAGCAGTTCCTGACCCCTACGTAGGGAGCTGCACACTTCGGTAGGGATGATATCCAGAATGTGGAGAAGAGGCATCACTTATGCTAGAGAAGTCAGAGACAGCTTGGAGGGAAAGCCATCAGGTGGGAAGCATTGGGATAATTGCATGTTATGGCTTAAATAGTGAAAGATTTCTGGAATGGCCCCGAAAGTAGTAAAACTGAATTTTAGGATCCACCACATGTCTCTGAAGCCAAAACCCAGTGCCTCCCTCATGGGCTTTAATTCCCCCTGCTATTTGTGCACACCTCTGGAAACCGATGTTGGGTGGTTGTTTGGGTGCCTGTTTTTACTGAGTGTTTAACTTCAAATTCAGTTTTCCAAAACCAGCTTCATCCCATTGCCTCTAGGGTCCAGGTGAAAGGATAGAACAAGACATACTCATGGCAGAGAAAGTACTTTGGAATCCAAGGCTTCACATGTAACCTGTTAAGACCCTATTTTAGTTTGACTTTCAGCATTATTGCCTTTTGAAACAAGGCAATGAGGTGTCTGCAGAGAAAGAAGAGATCCTTGAAAAGAACTTTTTGGATCCATCTCTCATTAGTTAGTGTCCTTTCCCTCAAAAACTTGCCCCTATCTGTCTCCATGTTGTCTGCCCTATTCTTTAGGTGGAAACTCTCAGCTATATTTGTGAGCAGATTTATTGTTTGGTTTGACCTATTCAGCTACTTTATTTTTTTTTTAATGTTTTATTTCTAGGAGAGAGAGAGACAGAGTGAGCAGGGGAGGGTCAGAGAGAGAGGGAGTCACAGACTGAAACAGGCTTCAGGCTCTGAGCTGGCAGTCAGCACAGAGCCCGACGCGGGGCTCGAACCCACGAACCGCGAGATCACGACCTAAGCGAAAGTCGGACGCTTAACCGACTAAGCCACCCAGGCGCCCCTGACCTGTTCAGCTACTTTAACTTCAAAGTGCTGCTTTCTTACGTTTTAGTCTCGAACATTACTGGAAAAGTTATTTTTACCCACTTTAGTTTTTCCATATCAAAATAGGTATGTAATTTTGAAACTGATTTTCCCATATCAAAACTGTGTATTTTTTATTTTATTTTTTTTTAATATTTTTATTTATTTCTAGGAGAGAGAGAGAGAGAGAGACAGCGTGAGCAGGGGAGGGTCAGAGAGAGAGGGAGACACAGACTCTGAAACAGGCTCCAGGCTCTGAGCTAGCCGTCAGCACAGAACCCGACGCGGGGCTCGAACCCACGAACCGTGAGATCATGGCCTAAGCGAAAGTCGGACACTCAACCGACTAAGCCACCCAGGCGCCCCAAAACTATTTTTTAAACTGAAACCTAGTTATTGCTTCAGGTTAACTTTTGTCATATCCCACTGTTCACTACAAATATTTGGAGAGCATTTTTTTGTCTATATCAGTGGCCGAGGTACATTTCAGTTGATATAAATTGTCCTTTTAAGTAGTCCTAACAAATTATTATTTCTCTTAATTTCATTATATTCTATTTTCCTCTTTCTTTCTCTTTCTTTCTTTCTTTCTTTTCTTTCTTTCTTTCCTTTCTCTTCTTTCTTTCTTAGACGGGGCATGGGCTGGGGAAGGGCAGAGAGAGAGGGAGACACAGAATCTGAAACAGGCTCCAGGCTCCGAGCTGTCAGCACAGAGCCCGATGCAGGGCTCGAACCCATGAACCATAAGATCATGACCTGATCCGAAGTCGGATGCTTAACCGACTGAGCCACCCAGGTGCCCCTATATTCTATTTTTCATCTCTGGATTCAAACTGTCCTTCTCTTAACTTTTGTGATTACACCTTCGGTTCTTTGTCACATTTTGTTGGAAAATCCTCCTTGCTTTTCCAAACTTCCTGCCCAGCTGTCTCTTCTCACTCCAAACTGGAACCTCACGGGCCTTTTTGGGCACTTTGCCAACCTGAGGTGACAGTTTAGATACATAGAAAAGGCATGCACTTTAGGTAAAATTGGGTTTTACTTTTTTTTTTAAGTATATATATATTTTTTAATGTTTTATTTATTTCTAGGAGAGAGAGAGAGTGTGAGCAGGGGAGGGTCAGAGAGAGAGAGGGAGTCACAGACTGAAACAGGCTCCAGGCTCTGAGCTGGCAGTCAGCACAGAGCCCAATGCGGGGCTCGAACCCACGAACCGCGAGATCATGACCTAAGCGAAAGTCGGACGCTTAACTGACTAAGCCACCCAGACGCCCCAAATTGGGTTTTACTTTTATCACTGTTCATCGCAAGTCTCATCTCAGCAGAAGAGACCACTGACATTTGAATTATCTGTGCATTTTTTTTAGATGGTGTTACTAAGAATGAAAATAAGGACTTGTTTCCAACACAAAAATCTGCGGATGCTGAGTGCTATGATGGGATCTCTGTAGAACTGCAGCATCTATGCAGCAGGTGTAGTAGCAGATTTAGTAATGAGCGAGTCCTTAGCGTCAGGGAGTCTGAATGCCGAAGAGAATCTCCTTGAGGGCAACAGGTTGGGAAAGGCTTTTGTTTGTAGTGGATCCCTCCTTTCCCACCAGGAGATCCACCACCAGGAAAAGTGCTCTGTGTTAGGAGTATGAGCGTGCGTTCAGCTATTGTGGCCTCATTTCACATCGGAGAATCCGCATTAGCGAGAGACCGCATAGAGGTGATGGCTGCAAGGAGGCCTTCATTCAGCACAGAACCTCAACGACCAGCACAGAACCTCAACGACCAGCACAGGAAGGGAATGGGAACATCTTGACCCAGAAGTCAGGACTGACTGCACACCAGAGAGTCTACGCAGGAGAGAGAGCTTGTCAACATGATGAATGTGGGCATGCTCTGCATGGAATCGCCAGCTTTATCACTCAGCATTGGAGAATTCACACTAGAGAGAAACCCAGACAGTGTGAGGAATATGGAAGTCTTCACAGTGGTTGAACCTTGGCAAACATGAATGAATCCATATCAGAGAGGTTCTTATAAATGACAGGATCACAGGAAGTTGTATGGACGGACACCAAGTCTCAACAACAGAATCTCTACAGTATTGGAAAATTAATTCATGTAAGTGCACAGGTTGTATGGGAAATGGGTATTCTTAATTGCCCAATTTGGCCAATAAAAATATTCAGTGGATGCCTCAGGTCAAGAAAAGGAAAGGTCAGCAGTTCTTTCTTGCTTTCTAGAGGAGTCCATAGGTGTGAGCAACCAGTACTTTCGAAATGAGCTGCCTACCTGGTTGTCAGGACTTGGGATACTGTCTCCTGGATGACTGTGTGGACCGGGGACAGGCTTCCCCCAGCCCTGCTCTTGTCTCAGCTTTAGTTCGTTCAGCAAGAGCAGATTACCGCCTACTGTTGTAATTCTGTTTTATCTTCTTTATGGGCTGAATAGGCTTGTGTTTGTACCCCAGGACACAAAAATCACATTTAGAAAGTCTCCGTACATGTAATGAAAGGAACCACATCATTAATTTGTTGGATGCTTTCCCAAATTTGGGGCTGTTTCTGTGTTCTCCAGCATAAGGTCATGCAAGTATCCTTCAGACTATATATTTCCCAGCTTTGGTTTAATTGTTGTTTTCTTAAGATAGTGGAATTGCAAAAAATGATGGAGATATTTCCCCTTATAGATAATACATAATGTGAAAGCTAATACTTTATGTAACTTGCTGATTATCCTTTTCAGTTCTAAAACTAAAAGGGGAAAGAATCTTTAGAAGCTCTTCAGCAAGTTGTTAATCTCTATGAGAGACAATGGGGCTTATGTATTTTATACTAGGTCACTAAATATCAGAAACATAGATTTTATTAATTTTTTTTTAACATTTATTTATATTTGAGAGACAGAGAAAGACAGATCATGGGCAAGGGAGGGGCAGAGAAGGGAGGGGCAGAAGAAGATGCCACTGAAAAAGGGGCTGACCAAGGACACGGGGTAGGGGTCTGGGAAACAGCACCCACACTAGTCATGAAATAGGACAAGGCTCNACCCGGATGGGGGCTGGCGTCCTGCACGAGGGCAGAGGCCTCTCCCGCTTCCATCTTCACCGCCAGAGGCCCCGTGTGGTTCTCTGCGGACTGAGCGTCCCAGGCTGTTCTCTCCGCAAATCCCCCAGCCATCCTGCACCTGGCGCTAGCGGGCAGCCGTGCTCCTGCAGGAAGATCCTGCAGGTGGGAAAGCACGTTAACCAGCGGAAGTGCTGGCAGCTTAGTCCGCTCTGGCCTGGGGCCAGGGCATAGCCAGCGAGCAGCTGCGATTCCTTCCCCACATCGGGTTCCTCTGCAGCTGTATCGTTGGCAGCTCCGAGCCACAATCCCACAACAGGCTCTCCAAGGGGATCCGGGGGGTGGGCTGCACCCCACCCCCATCTCAAGACCAGTCGGGAGAGAAATAGTGACTGGCTCAGGCCCTCCCGTTTGCAGCCTGCTCACAGGTGGCCTAGTTCTAGGGCCCCAAGGAGTCCTGCCCGGATCCCCAGGACTTTGAGTATGACGACGTAGCTCGCAGCTCACATGCCTGGACTGAGTACAAGGAACTGAATTCCACCAACTTCTACAAGCTGGTAAGCAGATTCCTCCCTAGAGCCGCCGTACCCACACCCTGACTTTGGCCTTGGAAGACTGTAAGATGATGAGTCTGCTGAGCCTGCCTGGCTCCTGACCTACAGGAAGGGGAATAACTGGTTGTTTTAAGCTGATAAATTTGTGTAGATCGTCATGCAGCAACAGAAAGTGAATACCAGCTTCTCTGCCATCAAGGCCGTACATCTGGGGGAAGATTAAGAAGGCAGGCCCTGGGGCGCCTGGGTGGCTTAGTCGGTTAAGCGTTCGACTTTCGCTTGGGTCATGATCTCGCGGTTCGTGGGTTCGAGCCCCGCGTCGGGCTCTGTGCTGATAGCTCAGAGCCTGAAGCCTGTTTCAGTCTGTGACTCCCTCTCTCTCTGACCCTTCCCTGCTCACGCTCGTTCTCTCTCTCTCTCCTAAAAATAAATAAAACATTAAAAAAAAAAAAGGCAGGCCCTGGATCAAAAGCAATAGGATTGAATTTTTAAGCCATGGACATCTGGTAGTGAGGCTCCCAGTTCTCTCTGATGTGAATCTTGCCTAAACAACAGGCATAAAACTGACACAAATTCAGCTGAAAGCAGGGCTTCCCTAGGGCCTTCCAAGCTTTGGGCTGGAGATCTTTCGTGTCTCTGAGAAACATCAAAGCAGCGGAAACCTCCACCTCCTTGCGCTGCAGAGAGTGGCTGCCTCTGGTCTGTAGCACCCCCACCCCCACCCCGCCGTTCCTTCCTCCTCTTCCAGACAAACTTCTTGAAAGGAAACACCCAGCCTCCGAGTGCAGTGCCGCCGCCAACTGTCCTGCGGCACGCTGAGGGGCGAGCTGCACAGAGACACCCCCCAGCTGGCCTTGTCGGTGTCCGCTTCCAGAAACAATCTTGTTCCCAATCCCGGGCCCCATTCTCTCCTGCTTTTCTCCTTCCCATTTCCTTCCAGCCCCCATTTACACTCAGGTGCGCTCTCCGGCCAGACAACTGGGCTCATGACCTTGGCTCTACTGCTTCCTGACTGACTGGCTGTGGTGAATTAGTCCACATCTCTGCCTCACTTCCTGCACCATCACAGGGATATTGTGAGCATTCAGTGTGTGCACACAGTTCTTAGGACACTGCTGGCTGGTGGCAAACACTACGTGAAATGTCAGCTAATAGCATAGTTCACTGGCCTTTCTCTGTTTTGTTCTAAACCCTGGACTGTCTTTAATCACCTGCAAGATTTTAACTCTCACTTCTAGGCTGATGACTCCTGATCCCTATTCTGAGCTCTTCCCCAGGAAGCACTTAGGAATGCTGTCTGCCCTCAGAAGCATTTATTGGAATAAACTGAAGAGGATGGCATTATAGATTGCTCCCCTCCAACTTTAGCACAGATGGGTAAGGAAACACTCCCCAACCCCCATGAGTCAGGCGATCCAGGAAAGGGAGAAGGGGAGACGTGAGGGGAGAGCCAGCATGGGGCTCTGCACTGACAGTGTGGAGCCTGTTTGGAATTCTCTCTCCTCTCTCTGCCCCTCCCCTGCTCTCTCTCAAAAAAAATAAACATTGAAAAAAAAAAGGAGGGAGGAGGAGGGAAGGAAAAATGTCATTGATTGAAAAAGACTGAATAGACAAATCAACCAAATGCAAATGGTAAATTGTATTTGGACCCTACAGGAAAAAAACCAAAAGCCCAGCTGTAAAAAGACGTTCCAGGAGCGCTTGGCTGGCTCAGTTGGTGGACATGCAGCTCTTGACCTCGGGATTGTGACTTTGAGCCCCACATTAGGTGAGATTACTTAAAAACAAACTCTTAAAAGACAGATTTCAAACAATGAGGAAAATTTGAACACAGTGATATTAAGGAATTACCGTTAATTTTGTTGAGTGTGATAATGCTATGATTCCATTAAAGTCCTAGTTGTTAGAAATTAACATTGAAGTACTGTAGTTGTATTTATGCGTGAACAGCGATGATTGCTGGGATTTTCCTTAAAGTACTGAAAGAGGGGAATGGGGGAAGGATTGGGGGGAGGGGCGAGGGAAAGAGAGAAGGGAAGGGAGAGGATAGAAGCATGAAAGAAGATGGCCAAAATAGGGGCGCCTGGGTGGCTGGGTCGGTTAAGCCTCCGACTCTTGAGCTTGGCTCAAGTCACAATCTCACGGTTTCTAAGTTTGAGCCCTCTGTCGGGGTCTGCACTGATGGTGCGGAGCCTGGTTGGGATTCTCTCTCCTCCTTTCTTTTTTTTTTTTTTTAATATTTTTATTTATTTCTAGGAGAGAGAGAGACAGCGTGAGCAGGGGAGGGTCAGAGAGAGAGGGAGACACAGACTCCGAAACAGGCTCCCGGCTCTGCGCTGGCAGTCAGCATAGAGCCCGACGCGGGGCTCGAACCCACGAACCGCGAGATCATGACCTAAGCCAAAGTCGGACGCTTAACCGACTAAGCCACCCAGGCACCCCATCTCTCTCCCCCTTTCTTTCTGCCTCTCCCCTGCTCACATTCTTTCTGTCAAAATAAACTAAAAAAAGAAAAGAAAAAGAAAATGGACATAAGATAGATAGTAGTTGTTAAAGTTCAGTGATAGGCATATTGGGGTTCATGGTAATGTCCTCTCTACACTGATCTGGGTTAGGCGTTCCCCCATCCCCCATTTAAAAATTAATATACTCCCTTCTTCCCTTCTTGAGCACTACAGTCTAGAAGCATTTAGGTGGGGGTCACACGAGGTGAGAGAGGGCCTTGGCCCAGCCACCTGGGAGCCCTAGTGGTGTGAGGAGTGTGTCCCCAGGGCTGGGGGGAGGCAAGTGTGGCAGGAAGATTAGCACGGATTCATTACTACCATGGATCCAACATTCCCCGTCTGGGTTTTGTAAGGACACAACTCTAAACCACACTGACTCCATGACAGGCTTTAAGTTTCCCCTCTAAACTAGAAGGCCTAAGTTTCAGTCTCCCTGAAACTATCAGGCAGACACACACTGCCCAAGGCCAGAGAAACCACCCACCACATCGCTCCACCACACCACCCTTGCAATGCCCAATCAAGAAAGGCCAGCAACTAGAGATAAAACTCTGTTACCTAATGTTAAAGTTAACCCATTAGGCGCCAAACAAGACCCTAGGCCCGTTCTGTGATTGGTTAAATTTAAGGGTACTCTAAATGTTGTAATTGGATCCCGCCAAAAGTAATGGACACTCTAGACAATATGTATGGTTAAACCCACTGTCAGTAACGTTGTATAATTACGATTGGATCACTTTTCCTATGTCACAACCTCTATAACTCCCCTGTCACAAACCTCATAAAAACCCTACTCTGCCTTTGTTCAGGGCTCACAGCACGGATCCACTGTGTTGGTAAAGTCTGAGCCCGAGCTCGAGCCTGTAATAAAGCCCTTTGCCTTTGCATCCGTGACTCGGTCTCCCCGGTGGTCTCTGGTCGGTGAGGATATTGCGATCTGGATATATAGGGTATAACAGTTTCACCACCAGTCGTTTTTGGGGCCTGAGCCCAAATGAGAAGGCACTTGAGTGGGGACCTGCTATAAACAGGAAGTGTTGATCAAATAAGTATCTTGAAGACAATGAGAGCAGTTTCTCATTATCAAAGAATAGAGTTACAAATATGGAAAAAAGAAATCTAGTGTAAGCCCTGCAATTTGGACTGGAGTTACTGGTGTTGGTATGAACTCAGTTTCCCAAACTTATCATAACATATAGAAACCTAGAAGCGGAAACATCAAGTTACAGACAGAACTACATCAGGCTAGGACGCAGGACTCTCCCGGAGGCTTGCAAACTGGCAGATCTGCAGCTCGGGGACAGGACCCATGACCTGTAACAGCAGGGTCTGAGGCCTTCACTGTTGAAACCATTCCGGCTCCCAGTGAATCCGGGCGCCCCAAGGGAAGGGCACCCCCAAGTTTTAAAGCCTTGTGGGAGTCTGAGCATAACAACACACAACACAAACCAGCCTGGGTCTTTGCTTAGAGACAGGCTCTTCTTCAGAGTATTTTATTTTCCCTCCTAAAATAGAGAAATCATTCATCACAAAGACAACGGATGGATGACTCTATTAAACGTAAGGAAAGCCAAGATCACTCGTTAAAGATAACGGGCCGTCATAATGGGAAGTCACAACAGCAATAATAACAGCAAATCTTTGAATCGTTCCTACTCTGTGCCTGGTGCGTGTTACACATCTAAACTCGCTGAAGCTTCACAACAACCCCGTGGTTAGGTGATATTATCCCCGATTTACAAAGCAGTCACGTGAGGCACAGAGAGGTTATGGGACCGGCCAAAAGCCACACAGCCAAGACGTGGCAGAGGCAGGAATCGAACCGGGCGGTCCGACCGCACAGAGCCGGCACTCACCCGGAACCGCGGAGAGACTTAGGACCCGGACACAGACCTTGTCTCCGTGCGGAGCACGACCTGGCCCCCAGGCCCCCATCATCGCGGCGGGGTGTGTGTGTGTCTGTGTGTCACGGAGTCCCGGCTGCACACACTTTGAGGTGGCGGCCCCCACCCGGAGGCCACCCTAGGGTCCACTGGCGGAGGAGGCGGCTCCTCCACACCCCTATCCGGACGAGGGGCGCCAGTTCACCGCACTCTGATAAGCCCCGAAAGTAGCGCCCCCGGCGCGGGGAGGGCGGGGCTGAGGCTGCGCGGAGGACTTCCGGGCCGTTCTAGCCGCCGCCGCCCGCCACTCGGTGGTCCTGGCCCCTGTGCCCCTGGAAGTAGTTTCCTCACTGGCCCTCCTTCCTGTCACCTCAGATCCTTCCCATCCTCCGACCGCGGCCACAGTGACTTGTGCTCCCACCACCCGACTCCCGCTGCGGGTCCGGACAGGTCCCATCCCGCGCCATCCAGTGGCCCCACACAGGCGTGGCGCTCCGATGCTCCCCGCGCCCCGCCGGCTCTCCTCGGCTTTCTGAATCGCCTCTTCGGCTTAGTACGGGTGTCTGGTCCAAGTACGCAGGTCACCACAGCCTGGGCCACGTACAGACCTTCATTTCATCTCGGCTACGCGTCAGCTTTATGAAGTCCCTTGTTCACGTGTCCGCGTCGTCGCCTCGGCTCCGAGAATGCAGACCGTAGGTCGGGAGTAAGCCCATCACGCGCACAACCGCTGCCTGCCGTGGCGCCGACACCGGGGAAGGCCCGGGCGGCGAGCGCGCGAGCGCGAGGGCGGCGGCGTGGACCCCGAGACGCGGCCGCCTCTGGGGCCCTAGAGAGGACAGGGAAGCTCCGGGGAGACGGCTGGGCGCAGCGACGCCGGGCCTCGCGGCCGCTCGCTTGGCAGGGCGCCGCCCCCGCTGGGCTCTGGAGCTTCACTGGCCCCGAGGTGAGTTTC
>NW_027527943.1:474942-479392 GCF_008692635.1 Crocuta crocuta
CTCCGGCCCCGCCGCCCCTCGCCCCGGGCTCCCGGATGGCGTCAGGTCGGCGCCCGAGAGCCAGGCCGAGTGGGAGCGGTCCCGCCCCGCCGGGCAGGGAGGAGAAGGGGACGGGAAGGGGCGCCTCGCGGCGGGTCCTGTCCCCCGGGGAGAGCCGGACTCCCCGGTACCCGCCCCCTTCGTGTAGCCAGCCTTCGCAGTATTGCATCTGTTGTTTCCTCTAAATATTTCAAAAGACATCGCAAGCGTCATGACTTGTATTTTTTTTTTAATTTTTAATTTATTTCTGACACAGAGAGAGAGAGAGACAGCGTGAGCAGGGGAGGGTCTAATTTTTAATTTAGTTCTGACACAGAGAGAGAGAGAGACAGCGTGAGCAGGGGAGGGTCAGAGAGAGAGGGAGTCACAGAATCTGAAACAGGTTCCAGGCTCTGAGCTGTCAGCACAGAGCCCGACGCGGGGCTCGAACCCACGAACCGCGAGATCATACCTGAGCCGCAGTCAGACGCTTAACCAACTGAGCCACCCAGGCGCCCCTTGTCATTCTTAAATAGTTTAAAAATTGACGTTTTCAAGACGCGAATCGTACCCGCAAGGTCCGTGACGCACCTGACCGGATGTGGGAGCATTCCCTAAAATCACCCAGCACCTAGTCCCTAGAACCCTAGCTGTCCCACGGATGGCTTTTCCAGGTGATCTGTACCCACTAGGACCCAGTTAAAGACCGTTCATTGCAAGTGGTTGTCTTTTCACATTTAAAAAAGTCCTGCCTTTCCCCTCGCGTCTCCCCGCCCGTGGCTTGTTGAAGGCAGGACTTGCCAGGCCTCCCGAAGGAGCACCGATGTTTCTGGATGTGCCTTCGGTCCCTCTATTTACTAGTCGTTGCAATTGGTTGTGCTTTGGGTTTTATTTTACAGCACTAGTGGTTTACGATTTTTGTGATCTCTCTGTTGCTAATATGCTGAAGCTAATAAGAAAAACGCTCTTTTATGCTTTTTCCTCCTGTGTTTTTAGTTCAGTAAAGGAACAAGGAGGACACGTGTTTGCTGCCTGACACACCATAGACACTTAGGATCTGTGAATTCTTTTGTGGGTCACAGGTAATGCTAGAAACAATATTGGGGGCGCCTGGGTGGCTCGGTAGGTTGAGCGTTCGACCCTTGATTTCTCCTCAGTTCGCCATCTCGTGGTTTGTGAAATCGAGCCCCAAGTCGAGCTGTGGGCTGACAGCATGGAGCCTGCTTGGGATTCTCCCCGTTCATGCACACACGCTCTCTCTCTTTCTCTCTCTCAAATAAATAAACTTAAAAAATAAAATAAATAAAGTGAATATTGGATTTAGGATGAACTCAACTACTTCCTCCAGGAGTCTACCGGAACACACCTCCAAAATTATGGCCTGTATTTCACCAACTTGTAATTCTCTCCCCTTGAGCTATAAACTCCTATGCAGACCCAGCTCTTAGCACAGCTCCATAAACATCTGTCCAAAGACTGAAGCATTTTTTGTACAACAAAAATTAAGCTGTTTTGACTTTCAGATGTATTTTTCAAAGTTAAATTAACTTGAAGGATACAGTAATGGCATTCACTTTTTTTTTTAATGTTTTATTTATTTCTGAGAGAGAGAGAGAGACAGCATGAGCAGGGGAGGGTCAGAGAGAGGGAGACACAGAATCTGAAGCAGGCTCCAGGCTCTGAGCTGACAACACAGAACCGACACCGGGCTCAAACCCATGAACTGTGAGATCATGGCCTGAGCCGAAGTCGGACGCTTAACCAACAGAGCCACCCAGGCGCCCCTTCACTTCCCTTCTTAAAAGCCATGACTTTTGCACTTCAAGTAAAATCCACACTCCTAGGCCCTGCATGATCTGGCTTTCTTGCCAGGCTACTTCTTTGCCACTCTTCACTCCTCTCTGTATCTGCTCCAGCCTCCTTGCATGTGTATGACCACGCCATACCCTGCCTCAGGGCCTTTGAACGGTGTCCCACGCTCTTCCTGTCCCCCACTTCTACTTTTTTATGGCTCACTCCTTTTCGCTCTTAAGGGCTCAACTTACATGTTTATCTCTCACCTTCCTATCTTTTTTTTTTAATATCTATTTATTTTTGAGACAAACAGAGCATGAGTGGGGGAGGGGCAGAGAGAGAGAGAGACACAGAATCCGAAGACACGCCCCAGGCTCTGAGCTGTTAGCACAGAGCCCGATGCGGGGCTCGAACTCACAGATAGTGAGATCATGACTTAAATCGAAGTCAGACGCTTAACCGACTGAGCCACCCAGGCCGCCGCCCCCCCACCTTCGTATCTTAATAGGTACTGCATTTATCTGGTAACTCAGTGGTTGATTTTCCTCATAGTACTTACCACAACTATCATTATGTCATTTGTCGCCTCACTTTTGTCATTGTTACTTTTTGTCATTTGTTTTGTCTTTCATATTAGAATATAAGCCCCAGCAAAACAGGGGCAAGCTCTGTCTTTTTGAGAATTATATCTCTGGTGCCTCGTGAAGTGGCCTGGTGCATTGTTGAAGCTCAGGGAACATTTATGGAGTAAAACGAGTGAGGAAATGGCAACATCTGTCCAGAACACAGTCAGCAATCAACATTAGAAGAAATCAAATAGGAGAACTTTGAGTGTATAACAAAAATGGCACCAAGTCTACCCACTATATTTTAAAAATGCAAGAGTCTTATACAGTCGTCAAAATTCAGTTTCTTATGGTTGTAGGACTGAAGTTCCGGGTAGAACTGAGGCCCCCGTTTCCTTGCTGGCTGCCAGCAGGAGACTGGTCTCAGCTTCCTTTACATGTGGCTCATTCCTCCACTGACAAACCAGCAAATGTGTATCAAATCTTCCTCATGCTTCAAACTTCTGACTTCCTCATCTTTTACCAGCCAGAGAATACTCTGCTTTTATTTTTTTATTTTTTTATTTTTTATGTTTTATTTATTTCTAGGAGAGAGAAACAGCGTGAGCAGGGGAGGGTCAGAGAGAGAGGGAGGCACAGAATCTGAAACAGGCTCCAGGCTCTGAGCCGGCAGTCAGCACAGAGCCCGACGCGGGGCCCGAACCCACGAACCGCGAGATCATGACCCAAGCGAAAGTCGGACGCTTAACCGACTAAGCCACCCAGGCGCCCCTCTGCTTTTAAAGAGATCATGTAAGGGGAGCACCTGGCCCAGAGAGTCGAGTGTCTGACTCTTGATTTCAGCTCAGGTCATGATCCCAGGGTTGTGGGATTGAGCCCCACCCCCAACATTGGGCTACTCATGGAGCCTGCTTGAGATTCTCTCTTTCCCTCTATCCCCTCTCCTACTCACTTGCGCTCGCGCGCTCTCTCTCTCTCTCTCTCTCTCAAATAAAATTAGGGACACCTAGGGGCTCAGTCAGTTAAAACAATCAACTTCAGTTCAGGTCATGATCTCACAGCTCGTGGGTTCGAGCCCCGTGTCGGGCTCTGTGCTGACAGCTCAGAGCCTGGAGCCTGCTTCAGATTCTGTGTCTACCTCTCTCTCTGCCCCTCCCCTGCTCACACTCTGTCTCTCTCTCTCAAAACTAAATAAACGTTAAAAGAATTTTTTTCTTTAAATAAAATTTTAAAAAATTAAAAAAATTTTTTTTTAAATCCTATAAGTAGTTTATCCCTACCCAGACCTATCTCTCTATCATCAGGTCCACTAATTAGTAGCTTTAATTTGTTGCTGTGAGAACTGGGGAGACCCCCTGGCCCTGAGGCTTTCCCCTAGCCATCCCAAAGATGTCACCGAAGAATCTTGGTCACATAAAGAATTCAATGACAGGGGCATCTTGGGTGTCTCAGTTGGTTAAGCATCCAACTTCAGCTAATGTCATGATTTCATGGTTCATTGGTTCGAGCCCCGAATTGGGCTCTGTGCTGACAGCTCAGAGCCTGGAGCCTGCTTCAGAGTCTGTGTCTCTCTGCCTTCCCCCACTTCTCTCTCTCTCTCTCTCTCTCAAAAATAAATAAACATTGGGGCGCCTGGGTGGCTCAGTCAGTTAAGCGTCCATCTTTGGCTCAGGTCATGATCTCTTAGTCTGTGGGTTTGAGCCCCGTGTTGGGCTCTGTGCTGACGGATCGGAGCTTGGAGCCTGCTTCGGATTCTGTCTCTCTCTCTCTCTCTCTCTCTCTCTGCCCCTCCCCCCTCACACCCTGTCTCTATCTCTCAAAAGTAAACAAATGTTTTTAAAATTTTTTTAAATAAATAAATAAACATAAAAAAATTTTAACCCGTTACATTTGGTTCATCAGATGTGTTTTAGATACCTGCTTCCTCCTAGGAAATCAGATGACACCAAATTGTACTTAATTGAATCAGGGCACTTAATTGAATAAACCAGGTAAGTAAAACATTGAAGAAAATTCCATCCATAATTTTATGGCAGATGTAGACTTGTACATCCTCTTTAGGTATTTTGTAG
>NW_027527943.1:479425-479760 GCF_008692635.1 Crocuta crocuta
TTTGTCGGAAGAGGTGTTTGGGACCTGTAGCAGGTTGGGAGCGGAGAGAGACCTGGGGGCGCCAGGAAATGCAGACAGATCCTGGGCACAGGGAGGAGGGGTGTGGGGAGAAGAGAAAGAGGGTGTTTCCCAGTCGTCTTCTTCTTCCCTTCCCTTTCTTTGCCACGGTTTGATGAAATGAAAAGGGAACATTTAGTTATTGGTCTACAAACCTCCATGAGCGTAAAGACAGGTGAGGGATTTGCCTGCGCTGCTCCGGGGTTTCTCGGCAGCATTAACCATAATCACAGAACAGTTGTTGCCTGTAAATGTAACCCCTTGGTAAGCCACACTTT
>NW_027527943.1:479784-490481 GCF_008692635.1 Crocuta crocuta
TCCAGTCTCGGAGCTGGCAGCCACCACAGACCCCGACGCGGGGCTCGAACCCACGAACCGCGAGATCATGACCTAAGCGAAAGTCGGACGCTCGGACGCTTAACCGACTAAGCCACCCAGACGCCCCTGCGGTAAGCCACACTTTTAATAATCATGAAGTTAAATGCAAGCCATAGTTAGGAATTCTCAGACTTATAGTCTTCCTGGACTGAAGACTCAAAAAACCTGATACTCAGATGCTGCAGTAAAGAGTAAACACAGGGGCACCTGGGTGGCTCAGTCATTTAAGTGTCCAATTTCAGCTCAGGTCATGATCTCACGGTTTGTGGGTTCGAGCCCTGTGTCGGGCTCTGTGCTGAACTCTTGCTCAGAGCCTGGAACCTGTTTCGGATTCTGTGTCTCCTTCTCTCTTTGTCCTTCCCCTGCTCACACTCTGTCTCACTCGGTCTCAAAAATAAATAAATGTATAAAAGGGGCGCCTGGGTGGCTCAATCAGTTAAGCGTCCGACTTCGGCTCAGGGCGTGATCTCGCAGTTTGTGGGTTCAAGCCCCGCGTCGGGCTCTGTGCTGACGTCTAGCTCAGAGCCTGGAGCCTATCTTCAGATTCTGTATCTCCTTCTCTCTCTGACCCTCCCCTGCTCACACTGTCTCTCTCTCACAAAAAAAAAAAAAAAGGAATAAACATAAAAAAAATTACATATTTTTTTTAAAAAGAGTAAAAACAATGTAGTTGGGCGTGGACGTTGGCAAAGGATAAGCTCCACAGTTTGACTTTCCGTGTTCTCAACACTGTAACATCATTTATGTGACTATTGCACTAGCATCTGTCTCTCCCACCATAAATGCCATAAAGGCAAGGGCCAGGTCTGTTTCCTCTCACTGCTGTGACTGGAGCGCCCACGCTATGCCAGGCATCCAGTCAGCACAGGTATTTGAATGAATGGGATACATACATTTTCCCACAATAAACTATAACTCTAAAACTTAGAAGTTCTCTCAAACATTGATAATTCTATTTTTTTAATGTTTATTTATTTTTGAGAGAGAGATAGTGAGCGGGGGAGGGGGGGTGCAAAGAGAGAGGGAGACACAATCAGAACCAGTCTCCAGGCTCTGAGCTGTCAGCGCAGAACCTGATGCAGAGCTTGAACTCATGAAGCGTGAGATCATGACCTGAGCCAAAGTGGGATGCTTAACTGACTGAGCCACCCAGGCGCCCTGATAATTCTCTTAACACGAGGCTGAGGCCAGGTATAAAACTCAAATGCTACCACTAAAGTAAACTGTCGGGGGGCCCCTGGGTGGCTCAGTCGGTTAAGCATCGGCTTCGGCTCAGGTCATGATCTCACGGTTTGTGGGTTCGAGCCCTGCATTGGGCTCTGTGCTGACAGCTAGCTCAGAGCCTAGAGCCTGTTTCGAATTCTGTGTCTTCCTCTCTCTCTGACCCTCCCCTGTTCAGGCTGTCTCTCTCTCTCAGACATAAATGAAACATTTAAAAAAAATTTTTTAAAACGAAGTAAACTGTCGGTGTGACCACCATTCGGCCTCCTGGCTTACAGTCTGCAACCCTGCAACATATTCTTAAGATTTCCTTCCTGAGTCTTCCTTAGTGTTTCTAAATACAGATCTAATGCTGTGACAGTGACATGAAAGCCTGGCTGCCCTTCAGGTTTCCATCTGATAAGAGTCTAAACATCTCAGCCCAGAGTTCAAGGCTGTTTTCTATTCTAGCGCAGTGCCTCTTTCCCACCGTACCTTTCCCACACATCTACCCACGCGCTGTCATCCACAGTCCAGCCACCAGGACCCCCACGAGTCCCTAGATCCTCTGCATCCTTCGATGGCTGTGGTCCTGTTGGGTCCCCTCCCATCGCCCTTTCCTTGCCTGACAAGTTCCTGTTTGTTATTTTAGGCCTAATTCAAACGCATTTGCCCCTAAGCCACATGTTCTCACAGCTCGTACCCAGTCAGAATCACCTTTTCCTACTCTCTGCTTTCTGGGTACTTGGTTGAGTTCTGTCATAGCACTCATCGTCTGACGTGTGTCCCGTTCTTTACCTGATGCTGCTGTGTATCAACTGTCTAGCAGGTCTTTAAGTCACTACTATTTATTTTTCGTTTGTTTTCTTGCAATAAGTTTTTCAAATGGTACACAAATCAGGAAAAGTAGAGTATTCTGTGTAAAGTAAATTTCCCTTTATCTTGCTCTGCACTTGGCTGGTTCCCGCCCCAGTGGCCAGCCCTGTGTTTCAGGTTTTCGTTGCCATGATAACGTGGTGTAAGAACCATGAAACGTTGGTGGCCTGCAGCACAAACCCTGACTCGGCACAGGAACCTGTGGGGTGCAGCTGACCGGGCAGGGCTCACCTGTATCTCTGCAGTGAGCGGGGCCCGCCGAGCAGCTCTGCAGCGCGTCCAGGCTCAGCCACACATCTGGGGCCACTGCGTGTCAGCTGGGCTGGGAGGGTCCACGTGCCCTTGTCATCAGGGAGCCAGTGGGTCCTGCTCCCCACAGTCGTGGAGGGCGAGGCTACCAGCTGCGTCCCACTGGTCCTTCCCAGGCCTTTGCTTGTGCCGCGCTTGCTGATGTTACACTGGCCAAATCCGGTCACGTGGTTCAGCACAGACTCGCAGTGGGAAGGTCCTGGAAAGAGTGAGGAAGCAGGGCAGTTATCTACCACATGCTTTTCTCCAGATTCTAGACAAAGGTAAGTAAAGCCCCAGATGTACTCTTATGAACATAACGGTTGCATGACATTCATTGTTCCTATACTTTTTTTCCTGGCACGTTTTCACTTCCATGAAAACAGCGTTTTATCATCAGGTGTGTGCTCTTCCCTTCCCCCAGGCTGGAGGCAGCCTTCCGAGCAGGATGGCTTCGGTGGAGGAGCAGGCCGGACCTGGGGCTGTGAAGGTGGAGGAGGCCCCTTCCTGGGACCGGGAGACCTTCCTTCGAGAGAGCGGCTTTTCTCTTCAGGAGGCCTCCCGCCTACTTTTCAGACACTTCTGCTACCAGGAGACCCCCGGGCCCCGCGAGGCGCTGCGCCGGCTCCGCGAGCTGTGCCGCCAGTGGCTGCGGCCCGAGACGCACAGCAAGGAGCAGATCCTGGAGCTGCTGGTGCTGGAGCAGTTCCTGACCATCCTGCCCGCCGGGCTCCAGGCCCGGGTGCGGGAGCACCATCCGGAGAGCGGGGACGAGGCGGTGACCGTGCTGGAGGATCTGGAGAGGGAGCTTAGTGAGCCAGAGAACCAGGTGAGAGCCGGAAGATGGGGCCCCAGACACCGTGTACTGAACAAAGGGTAAAGTTGGTGACCCGGGCCAGCTGGCTACAGCCAGTTCTCAGTTGCTGTGTAACAAACTACCCCCAAGCTGTGATGGCTTAAACAGCCTCTGTGTTACCTCATAGACTCCGTGCGTCAGGCTTTAGGGAGCTGCTCAAGAGGGTCTCTCATGGGGATTGCAGTAAAGATTTGTTTTCTGAACTCGGATTCCCTTTTTACCAGTCTTGTGAGGCTGGGGTGATCTAACCCACTCTCCTGAGATGGAGAGGGAAACTGAGGCACAGAGCAACAGGGCCTTACAGTGAGTCAGGGCCACAGGCTCCCCATTAGTCCGCACCACCCAGAACCCACACACAGTGAGGTGAGGGGTAGCGCTGGGGTCGCTGGAGTGGGTGCGCTGCAGGCCTGGGGCCTGTTCCAGCCCGTGCAGAGGGGCCCCCCTCCTGGTTTGCCTGGGGCTGGTGGAGCCACTTCTGAGATGGCCCCCCCCGTGGATGCCGGTGTTGGCAGGAGGGCGTAGGTCTTTGTCATGTGGATTTCTGCGTCGGGCTCACTGAGTGTCTTCATGTGTCAGCTGTCTTCCCCCAGACAGAGACAGAGAGGGAACGTGAGAAGGGAGCCACAGTGCTTTGTGTGACTCGGTCTCAGCAGATGTAGACCATCACTCCTGAGTCACCAAGTACAGCTCACACTCAAGGGCAGGGAATCAGGCCGCAGCAGGGATTGGACCCTGGGCCTGTCCCGTGCCCGTCCTCTACAGAACGTTCGGATGGTTCTGTGTGACTCCTTCCGTCGTGTACTAGCCTGGGCCTGCACGTGCCTCTCTTATGAACCCAAATACACCTGCCTGCCTCCAGGCCCCAGATGGTGCCCCTGGCCAGTCGGAAGTGCTGTCAGAGGACAGGGTGCGTGTGAAGGCCAAGCAGGAATCAAGAGCCATCCAGCTTCAGGCCACAGAGACACAGCTCAAATGTGACCCTCTTGGTCCCTACAAATTTGGGGAACCAGGTAAGGACTTCAGTGGGTCCACTTGGGATCTCCCGTGGCCCTGGGTAGGGTAGGAGTTTACGGTGTGGACTGTGGGGTTAGAGGGCCTGTGTTGTAGTTTAAGCGCAGCAACTTAGCAGCTCTGTGACATCGGGCAGGCCAGGCGGCCACCCTGCACCTTCCGTTCACACGTCCACAGGATGGAAGTCCTAGAGTCCTCTGGGGATTTAATGAGTTGTGTGTGTAAAAGAGGGAACAGTGCCTGCTTAGACACGTCCATTCGGGAGCGTCACCCTCTCCGGGGCCCCTCCAGCCTCACAGCAGTGCTCTGGCTCTGCTCTGGCCCCCGGGTCCCCCGGAGCCCTTCTGTGGCCTGAGAGCGTGTGTGTTTCGGCAGGATCTTCCGATGCCCCGTCCCGTGGCTGCGCTGTTCCATGAGCGACAAAGAGGTGACGTTGTTCGGGGCATTACTGTTCCAGGTGCTGACCTTGTACCGGAAGGCCAGGAGTTGGCGTCGAAGCAAGAAGTTTTGAAAGAAGTGGAACATTTTGGAAATAGCAGACTCCAAAGAGATGCTCTCCTCAACTCTAACTGCAGAGAGGCTTGTAA
The DNA here is from genome assembly GCF_008692635.1 of Crocuta crocuta. Classification (NCBI taxonomy): domain Eukaryota; kingdom Metazoa; phylum Chordata; class Mammalia; order Carnivora; family Hyaenidae; genus Crocuta; species Crocuta crocuta. The sequence goes on from NW_027527943.1 coordinate 484,663, forward strand.
GCGGGGGAGCAGGGCGGAGAGACCGAGGGGGCGCGCTGGCGGAGAGCGGCCCCACCGCTGCGGCGAGTGCGGGAAGGGCTTCGCGCAGAGCTCGGTCCTCAGCCAGCACCGCAGGACGCACACCGGGGAGAGGCCGTTCGCGTGCGAGCGGTGCGGGAGGGCCTTCAGCCAGCGCTCGGGCCTGGTGGAGCATCAGCGGAGCCACACGGGGGAGAGGCCGTACGCGTGCGAGCAGTGTGGCAAGGCCTTCCGCGCCAGCAACGGCCTCGTCAGGCACAGAAGGATCCACACGGGGGAGAGGCCGTACGCGTGCGAGCAGTGCGGCAAGGCCTTCCGCCTCAGCTCGTACCTCGTGCAGCACCAGCGGATCCACACCGGGGAGAAGCGCTACCGCTGCGGCGAGTGCGGCAAGGCCTTCAGCCAGAACGCGGGGCTCTTCCAGCACCTGCGGGTCCACACCGGGGAGAGGCCCTTCCAGTGCGGCCAGTGTGCCAAGCGCTTCAGCCGGCGGACGCTCCTCAGCAAGCACCAGAGGAGCCACACCGGGGAGAGGCCGTTCGCCTGCGCCGAGTGCGGCAAGGCCTTTGGGCACCACTGCAACCTCACTAGGCATTTTAGAACCCACGCCATTGCCAAACTGGCCTAAGTCCCCGGACCCCCAGACCCTTAAGTGGGGCCTTCTTGGAAAGTCAGCTTTTCAAGTGGCTTCTTTGGTTTTTACCACATGTATTTGGCTCTAGAAGGAGCAGCTTGTCTGCAGCCTGGGTGCCGGGGTCTCCTGGGTGAACCACCGTGGATGTGAGCAGCTCTGGGCAGCCCCCTTCTTCCCTATCCCTTGTTTCACTTCTAATGATTTCCCTCCAAAGAGACCAAAATCACCTGGGGGTAAATTGCTGTGGAGGGGCTGTTCTTGAGTGATGCTGAATACCGAACAACTGAAAAATTGGTATCTGTGTATACTTGTTAAAGATTGGGTAAATTCAAAGGCTATTAAGATGAGATGCTCTTTTTTTCCCTGTGAAAGTTACATTTGAAACGCACCTAAGAGTCAGTGCCGTGGTCTCCCCGAGGAACGCGGTAGATGATCACCAGAGGGAGTGGCGTTCTCTCTAAGCAGCGTTGTCAGTGGTGTGAAACGTGGGGTTCCGACGGCTTAGAGCGCTGTGTGCAGGTGACACCCAAGTGCAGGCCGTTCCCGTATTTCCGGTTTCCAGCTGTGTCATAAATGATAAGCGGACACATGAATCCTTGCTCGGTGCACTCTTCTCATTCACAGCCTCTCTGCCCGCATTCTTCCCCTGCCTCTGCCTTTTGGAGGTGAGTCAGCGACACCGAGGGCCCCTGCAGGCGGCATCGAGGGGGCCGCGTAGAGGAGAGGGGCTGCCCACCTGCTGCCTGTCGGAGTTCTGCTCAGGCTGTGGCGCCAGCCAGTGTGGGGTCCAGTCCTGCCCTCCGTTTGTGAGCCACGCGACCTTGGGTAACACTAGTGACCCTGCACTGCGGTCTCCCCATCAGTGATAGGGGTGCTAACAACGCCCTTCCCCCAGGGCACGTAGGATGAAGTTATCGCAAACTTCAAAACACTTAGGACAGCTCTCACACACTGTGCACTGTGATTTAGGAAAGAAGCGATACCATCGAATGAATAAAGGCGGGATTGTAAGCGCGCTAGAACTGCAGAGGGCATTGAATGCCTCTGTGGACGTTCTCATTATACTTGTCGTCTCCACAGTCAAAATCTGAAACAGAATTTCCAAAAAGAGGAAGTAAGAGTTCAGCATAAGAATACTGTGCTTAAACCTTTGTTTTTGAAGGTTATTTAAAAAAAAAAAAAAAGTCTGGGTGTGTGTGAATCGGTTTTCCTTATAGAACAATTAGCTAAATTCAGATTGTCTAGAATAATGCTTATCAAATTAGAGTATCCACATATCACCTGGGATCGTAAAATACAGACTTTAATTCAAGAGATGGGAACGGAGCCCAGGAATCTGCATTTTCAGCAACTCCCAGTGCTGCTGCCGGTTCCTGGAGCGCCAAGGCCATATGGCCCTTCAGAGATGCGAAGGGGGTGCCAGGCCGGTGCAGTGTCCTCCCCCCCGCCCCGCAGCCTCCTTGGTCAGCAGCTTGTAGTCCCTAAAGCTGTGTTCCCCGTGGAAGAGGCGTCAGGTGCCCCCGAGGGCGGTGGGGGCGGTCGTGTCCCCTCTGGCGCAGGCAAATTCAGCCCGATCTTCACCGGTGAGTCTGAACGGCACCTGCCGTGTTGCCTGGAGGCTTCTGTCCTCTGTGCCTGAGCTGGGCCTGCGAGCACTGCAGACCTGCGGGCTCTCTGGGCGTTCAGGACCCAGGGACGAGGTCCCCGCTGAGGTGTCCTTACCTATGCTGCTACACATACCACCCTGAACTTGAGCTCAGCCCCTCGGGTTTCCCACCCCAGGGCGCAGCACCTTCCCTTCGCCTTCCCTTCTCACCTTCTCTACTCACAAGGCAAAGAAAAGCTCACAGAGGAGAAAGCGGCCACGGGAGGCCAGAGGGGTGAAGGAGAGAAGCAGAGAGAGGAGGCCTTCCGGAGGGGGTGCAGGGGGAGAGACGGGAAGAAAGGCCGAATGCGGCGAGCCTGCAGCAGAGAGAAAATGGAAGGGAGAATCTGGGAATGTTTTCATTTTATTTTTCACTTTCTGTTTGAATGATCTGGTCCGAATGTTGCCCAGTAAACTGGGGAGACCCTGGGCCCTGTGGTCTCAACCCAGCCTGCCCCAAAGAGGTCACTGGAGGCTCTTGGTCGCATCAGAAGAAAGAATTCAAGGACACAGCAAATGAGTGACACACGGGGGAAAGTTTATTTAAAAAGTTCACTCTTGAGGGGCGCCGGGGGGGCTCAGTCGGTTAAGCATCCGATGTCGGCTCAGGTCATGATCTCATGGTTTATGAGTTTGAGTCCCTCCTCAGGCCCTGTGCTGACAGCTCAGAGCCTGGAGCTTGTTTCAGATTCTGTGGCTCCCTCTCTCTGACCCTCGCCTGCTCACGCGGTCTCTCTTGCTTTCTCTCAAAAATAAATATACATTAAAAAAAAAGTACCCTCTTGGGGCGCCTGGGTGGCTTAGTCGGTTAAGCGTCCGACTTTTGCTTAGGTCATGATCTCGCGGTCATGGGTTCGAGCCCCGCGTCGGGCTCTGTGCTGACTGCCAGCTCAGAGCCTGGAGCCAATTTCAGAGTCTGTGTCTCCCCCTCTCTCTGACCCTCCCCTGCTCCCGCTGTCTCTCTCTCTCTCTCTCTCTCCTAGAAATAAATAAAAAATATTTTTAAAAAAAGTACCCTCTTGATGTGAGAGTGGGTGAACTCAAGAGAGAGCTGCATCCCTAGGGCTTGTGTTTCTGTCTTTAATTGACAGTTGTTAACAAGGGAGTGGAATATCCATTTTTTGGGGCCGGAATTTCTTGGAAGCAGGTTTTGGTTTTTTCGTTTTTTGTTTTCTGGGGTGTTTTTGCCTGGTCTTCATTATTTGGTCAGGGGTTTCCAGCCTCCCTTGTCAGTGATCTTGGGCCTGTTTGTTCCGGGATGCTGCGAGCCTAGGCGTCTGGTCCTCCCCACCGCCGGCCCTGACGTCTTGGCTGACCTCCAGACATCCTGTTAGAATCTAACCACCTGCTACTCTAAGTCTCGTTAATATTTGTGGAAAGAACATTTAAAGACCCGATTTCCAAATATCTCCCTTTTATTAAAACAAATTTAATCATAAGATAGCATTATAATTTATGGATTTAATTACTTACTTTCCATTTTCCAGTTAGAACATGGTCAGTTTTATCCAAAGATACCAAAAGCTACAGCAACAAACCAACCAAGTGAAGCCCAGGGCGTCTCTGTCAGTGCTGGTTCCTCCCTGCAGCTGGGGCTTTACTGACTGAACCAGATGGCTTCCTAATTTCTGATTGCTTAGTCTTCCAGCTGGCTTTCTGTAATGGCGCACAAACACCAATCCAGGCATCTCAAGAAGAACTCCACTTGGGTTTTCCTTACATTGTCCCGTTAGTAAGGACTTGCAGGTATAGGCTCGTATGTATTGTCCAGATAGCCCGTCAGCGTTCCCTGGGGGTGGGAGGTGGTTTTCCAGCAGTTTTAAAACACAGTTCCCATTCATTTTAGTTTGTTTATTTTTATTTTATTAACAATTTCTTTAACGTTTATTTATTTTTGAGAGAGAGACAGAGCATAAGTAGAGGAAAGGCAGAGAGAGAGGGAAACACAGAATCGGAAGCAGGCTCCAGGCTCTGAGCTGTCAGCACAGAGCCCAACGCAAGGCTTGAACTCAGAACCTTGAGATCATGACCTGAGCCGAAGTCCGATGCTCAACCCACTGAGCCACCTGGGTGCCCCTAGTTTATTTTTAGACTAAGGCCTGAATAAGATCTAAGGATATTAAAAGTGGTAGATAGAGAGGGTGCCCCCTTGAATGTCACTTCTAAACAGCTGTGATATGCTCTCATGTGCCTCGGTTTCTCCCAGCAAGGCCTAAGACCATCCAAGGGGCTTAGAGCACCGGACGATCGGCCCTTATGTGTGTCTGTTCCTGGACAAACCTTGAGACAGGAAACTCCTAGGGGAGAACTGAAGCCTTAGATTAATAACATCAATTAGTATAATGTCAAGTTAAGACAACCAACCCATAAACTTCCCCCTCCGGGTTATTTCCATTTAGAGAACACAACCCGTAACCTTTGACAGCTCAAAGGCCCATCAACTCAAGTTGAGGAGGCCTGGAGAGCAGGAGAACTCATCAGATACACTTGCGAGGGGCTGCGAAGTCACGGGCATAACGGCCCCTGCAGGAAGCCGGTGCTGATTTCCCGAGCATCCCCGGGGTTTCGGGCAAGTTGCTCTGAGATCCTACCAGCTACACAGAGAAGTGTTGGCACAGAAGGAGCAAACCTTTTAGAATTTCTTTAAAAAAAAAAAAACAAAAAACAAAAAAAAACCGGAAGAGAGTTTTGTATTGAAGCCCGCAGGAAGCTGCCAGGGATGCACAGTCCTCAAGAAGAGAGCTCTGGTAAGGGAACATTTGGTGTTGGGGTGTATACGTTTTTTCTTGGTAAAAGTTGCAAATCATTAGACAAGGGTTTCAGAGCTGTGTAACCGTCTGGTAACTGCAGGGCCGTATGGCTTTAATCTTATGGCGACCGGGAAAGTGATTCCTTTTTCTTTTGTGTTCAGAAATGCTTTTTGGTAATTTTAACCAGGCAGAGGTACAATGTGTGTTCAGGGCAGAAATAGAGCCCCTGCTTTGAGGTTTTGCCCAGTCGTTCTGACCTTGGTAAATGTTAAAGTACAGCTTCCCTGGGAGCGCAGGCGCAGGGCCCACAGACATGAAAAGCTGACAATTTCCTTTATCGGGGAGGTGAGGGGGCGACTCAGTCCAACCTGGGGAGAGGGTGCGTCTCCCAGCAAAGGGATCAGGTGGGGCAAAGGCCCTAAAGGATGGAATGAAAACAGCTTTCCATTGGGCTTGTGTAATACTCTTCACAGTCCCGGCAAAGAGAGGGCGTGGCTGTTGACCACAGGCCTTTAGAACTGAGTAACCTGAGCTGCGGCCCGGCTTGCTGTTGTACTTGATTGATGTTCACATTTGAGGCTGACGCCCCATCCAGTGTTTCCTTTTAAGTGCCTGGAAACTTTGTTTTTGCGCCTAGAAAGTTGCTTGTTCCTTCATCTAGAAAGAGTAGGTGGTGCCTCACACACAAGTATCAGGGTAATTGTTGAGAGGGGCGGGAATGAGGGGGAATGGGAAGGAATAGGGGCAGGGATAGGGTGGGTGGTAGAGGGGA
>NW_027527943.1:490535-537610 GCF_008692635.1 Crocuta crocuta
CTGGGAGACACGGGGCTTGCAGCAGGCTCAGCGAAGTGCTCTAGTTTGTCAGCACAGCTCAGGTGTTCGCTTCTCTGCAGCTGGGTGACCGTGGACTAGTTCCTTCACGTCTCTGTGCCGTTGTGGAAAGGCTGAGGGCCGGGTGGGTGGGTGGACATCTCAGAAGGGAAGACAACAGGTGAAAAACCCATTTCTGTGGCAGGTGAGGAGTGGGGGGTGGGGCTGTAGCAGGGTTCTCCTACAGAGTCGTGACATCGAGACTTTTCTTTCCAGGAAGCAACTTTTATGTGTCCCGGCACCGCTCACTTGGGTTCATACCCAAAGAACTGAGCGGCCCACATTACATGACATAGTTTTTTTTTTCTTTTCTTTTGTTTTTTTGTTAACAAACTGAATTATTTATTTAAATATTTAATAGTTTACTGTCAAGTTGGTTTCCATATAACACCCAGTGCTTATCCCATCAAGTGCCCTCCTCCATGACCATCACCCCCCTTTCCCTCCCCCCCACCTGCCTTCAGTTTGTTCTCAGCATTCAAGAGTCTCTCATGGTTTGCCTCCCTCTCTCTCCCCCACTATTTCCNCCTTTAGGGATGTGTCAAGTAAGAAATTGCTGTGGTTGAGGTCAAGGAGGTTGTTTCCTGCTTTTTCCTCTACGGTTTTGATGGTTTCCTGTCTCACGTTCAGGTCTTTCATCCATTTTGACTTTATTTTTGTGCATGGTGTGAGAAAATGATCTAGTTTCATTCTTCTGCATGTTGCTGTCCACTTCTCCCAGCACCATCTGTTGTGTTTTTAAAAAAAAATTTTTTTTTAGTCTTTGAGAGACAGAGAGATAGCATGAGCAGGGGAGGGTCAGAGAGAGAGGGAGATACAGAATCTGAAACAGGCTCCAGGCTCTGAGCTACCTGTCAACACAGAGCCCGACGCGGGGCTCAAACCCAGGAACCGTAAGATCATGACCTGAGCTGAAGTCGGGCGCTTAACCGACTGAGCCACCCAGGGGCCCCCCAGCACCATCTGTTAAAGAGGCTGTCTTTTTTCCATTGGATACTCTTTCCTACTTTGTCAAAGATTAGTTGGCTGTACACTTTTGGGTCCAGCTCTGAGTTCTCAACTCTATTCCATTGGTCTATGTGTCTGTTTCTGTGCCAATACCATACTGTGTTGATGATGACAGCTTTGTAGTAGAGGCTAAAGTCTGGTGATGCCTCCCGTTTTGGTTTTCTTCTTCAATATTACTTTGGCTATTTGGGGTCTTTCGTGGTTCCATACAAATTTTAGGATAGTTTGTTTTAGTTTTGAGAAGTATGCTGGTGCAATTTTGATTGTATTCTATTGAATGCATAGGTTGCTTTCGGTAGTAATGACATTTTAACTATATTTATTCTTCTAATCCATGAGCATGGAATGTTTTTCCATTTCTTTGTGTCTTCTTCAGTTTCCTTCATGAGTTTTCTGTAGTTTTCATAATACAGATCTCTTATATCTTTGGTTAGGTTCATTCCTAGGTATTTTATGGGTTTTTTTGTGCAATTGTGAATGGGATCAGTTTCTTGATTTCTCTTTCTTTTGCTTCATTGTTGGTGTATAAAAAAGCAACCAATTTCTGTATGTTGATTTTGTACCCTGCAACTTTGCTGAATTCATGGATCAATTCTAGTAGGCTTCTGGTGGAGTCTGTTGGGTTTTCTATGCAGAGTATCATGTCATCTGCGAAGAGGGAAAGTTTGACTTCCTCTTTGCCAATTCTGATGCCTTTGATTTCCTTTTGTTGTCTGATGGCTGATGCTAGGACTTCCCGCACGATGTTAAACAACGGTGGTGAGAGTGGACATCACTGTCGTGTTCCTGATCTCAGGGGGAAACTTCTCAGTTTTTCCCCGTTGAGGATGATGTTAGCTGAGGCCTTTTCATAGATGGCTTTTATGATGTTGAAGTAGGTTCCTTCTATCCCGACTTTCTCGAGGGTCTTTATGAAGAAGGGATGCTGTATTTTGTCAAATGCTTTTTCTGCATCTATCGACAGGATCATATGGTTTTTATCTTTTGTTGATGTGATGTATCACAGTGATTGATTTGTGAATATTGAACCAGCCCTGTAACCCAGGAATGAGTCCCACTTGATCTTGGTGGATAATTCTTTTTATGTGCTGTTGGATTCAATTTGCAAGTATCTTGTTGAGTTTTGCATCTGTATCCATCAAGGATATTGGCCTATAGTTCTCTTTTTTGGCTGGGTTTCAGTCTGTCTTGGGAATCAAAGTGATGCTGGCTTCATAAAATGAATCTGAAAGTTTTCCTTCGATTTCTATTTTTTGGAATGGCTTGAGATCTCAGAATGGGTATTAATTCTGTTTTAAATGTCTGGTAGAATTCCCCAGGGAAGCCATCAGGTCCAGGGCTCTTATTTGTTGGGAGATTTTTGATTACTGATTCGATTTCTTCACTCGTTATGGGTCTGTTCAGGTTTTCTATTTCTTCCCGTGTGAATTTTGGTAGTGAGTGTGTGTTTAAGAATTTGTCCATTTCTTCTAAGTTGTCCAATTTGTTGGCATATAATTTTTCATAGTATTCCCTGATAATTGCTTGTATTTCTGAGGGGTTGGTTGTAATGAGTCCATTTTCATTCATAATTTTGTCTATTTGGGTGCTCTCTCTTTTCTTTTTGATTAGTCTGGCTAGAGGTTTGTCAATTTTGTTTACTTTTTCAAAAAACCAACTCTTGGTTTCATTGATCTGTTCAATTGTTTCTTTGGTCTCTATGTTGTTTATTTCTGCTCTAATTTTTACTATTTCTCTTCTTCTACTGGGTTTAGGGCGTTCTTGTTGCTCTGCCTCTAGTTCCTTTAGGTGAGCTATTAGATTTTGCACTTGCGCTTTTTCTAATCTCTTGAAATAGGCCTGGAGTGCAATGTACTTTCCTCCTAGGATGGAATAGGTTTTTTTTAAATTTTTTATTTTATTTTTTTAAAATAAATACACTTTTATTTTTTTAAGTTTTTTTATATTTATTTTTGAGAGAGAGCGAGAGAGAGCGCAAGTGAGCGAGCGCATGAGTGGGGGAGGATCAGAGATGGAGACACAGAATCCAAAGCAGGCTCCAGGCTCTGACTTTTCTGCACAGAGCCCGATGCGGGGCTCAAACTCATAAACTGCGAGATCATGACCTGAAACGAAGTCGGTGTTCAACCGACTGAGCCATCCAGGTGCCCCTGGTATAGGTTGTTTTTTTTAAAATACATTTTCTATTTCTTTGTCTCCCATATGGTAACACACATAAACATTCAGTCTGATTAAGTTGTCTCAGTTTACAAGGTCATGGGGAATGTAGGCACCTGAGTGCATATCTAGGTGACCTTGAAGTCTTCTCTCCTCTTTTTCTCTCTCCTTAAGGAGGGGTCCCTACCACATTCCCCCCTTTGATGCTCGGACTCCTCTATTTTGGGTCAAAGAGCATCATCCTGGCTTAGAGCTGTATATTTCCATAACATCATTACATGAGTGGCCATTTTTCTCTCAACCATAGTCTCAACGAGGCTGGAAACCGATCGTACAATCAAGGGAGCTAAACAAGGTAAGATCAAACATCCGCACAGAATTAGGACAAGACCTACAAGGGTTTTGAATCCCCTGAAGGATGAAAATATCCTCCAAATAACCCCGGGGTTCCAACCGTTACGGGTCTGGACTGGGACATGAGCAACCTTTCTCATTTGATCTGTGATCCCCTCTATGATTTTCCCTCATCATCTGTCTGTAGGCAGCAGTTGCTCAGGTTGAATTTTCCACAAACACCACCCGCAGAAGCAAGCAGGTGATCTAAGGCCAGGCGATCTTGGTAGATTGCACTGCACGTTTTGGTTTGCTGCTTAGCTAGTAAGTTAAGAGCCCTGGCAGTTTCATTGGTTATAATTTCTACAACTGCTTGCAGTCTAATTATGTGGTTTAGCATATAAATGGGGGTGCGGGAGCCCCAAGACCCATTCAGGCGGCAGGGCCAATAATAATGGGTTATACACTCGGGAGGCCATTCATCATCTTTCCAGTTGCCAATTTGCAAGGCATTTCGCTTTCTTTGAACTTTCCTATCTCCGTATATTTGAACTCCCAGATGTTCTCCTTCTGCAAGTGGGAGTAGGAAGAAGGATGGGCGGATAGTTCCCAGCACACATGACCCTGACCAGCCTGAAGGGAGGACTGTATAGGCTGTTCTCCTACATATCCAATATAGTCCGTCTGGGACCTGCCATTCAATGGCTGCATCTCTGTTGTCCCAGGCCTCCCAGACATGGGAGAAGTTAAACAAGGGGTGAGGATTTGGCTCAGGGTGACCCGGGGACCCCCATCACTGGGTTTCCCAGGTGGTTGAATTATAAAACCCTGGCCCAGGCATGTTAAGTTTCCAACAGGGATGGTGAACTTTTCCCCCATCGGGCAAGACAGTTCTTAATGACTGAGGTTTTGAAGAGCCAAACCCCGGTAGTAGAACTGGGGCATTTTGTTCCATCATAAGGCTTGAGGGGATCCAATTTTCTGGCCTGCCATGGCCATTGATCCCCCATGTTGGTTCCCCCACATACATAGCATGAAGAGATCTTCAGAGTTTGGGCTACAGTCTCTGCCAGGGCTAGAAATAAGTTCCTTGCTGTGACTGAAACGTGGGAGGGACTACTTTTTATTTCCGCATAGGAGTGAAAGACTTGGTGGGACATGGCTGGATGGTGGCGGTGACCCTCCTGAAATATAGCACAGTCCCTGGGTCTCTGCCTCTGCCATAAATTTTAATGCCAATTCGAATGTCCCATTGCCATTTGTAATCTTCTAAATTAATGACAGTGAAATTAACAGGGTTATAGGCTTTTGATTGACCATCTGATTTAGCAGCCCTCTTTTGAAGGAGAGCTGTTGAGTCCCTTTTCTTCCATGTAGTCCATGAAACACAGCTCCAACTGGGACATAGAAACTCAGGTCTGTAGGCACATAAACCATTTTCCTTACACATGTATTTGTCATTGAGTCAACATTCTCACTCCCAATCTAAGCCTCCACATGGTATATCAAGAGTTCTCGGGCCCTCCATGACAAGTGTCGGCTTTTTCTGTATATGGGATGCTTCTGGGCCAAGACCTATAACTGCACACACATCAAACAGTATTGAAACCGGGCGCTTGGGGTTTGTGATTTGTGTCCAGCTGATCAAGGCGTCCTCTTCCCGGTAACATCAAACTTCTAACCAATCTTCATTTGGGGAGTACTGTGGGTCAAAGCAAGTGTATTGACTCCCCCAGTGGCAGATGGAATAGGTGGTCTTATTGTGTATGCATGTCCATAGGACCTTTCCCTGGCATGAGAAATGGGTATGGTACAGTAGGGTCCAGGTGACTCCTTGGCCTGACCTGGTTATGCAAATACATGGATCGCATGATGAGAGATTCGGGTTTGCAAGCGGAGTCCAAATGAAAAGCAACCAATATCAACAAAACATCCTACCCACAAGAGAAAAGTGAGTGCTACCAGAAACCTCTCGCCACCTTTCCAGCTGGCTGGGGCAACCTCCGCCAATCCAATAGCAAGAAGTAAAGCAAAAATTCCAATAATAGTGAGAGACAAGGGGTGACAGTGCATTACAGTAAGAGGCAGATGTAAGAAATAAGGACAGTCTATGTATTTCTTCGGACCGGAGATTCCTCAAGCTTCCGCCGTGCGTAGATTAGTCAGCTTCCGGCGTGACTGACGCAGGGCTGTCGTCTCCCGTTGGAGTCTCCGCCGTGGCAGCTCGCTTCTTCCGTATGGTCAGCTCACACGGCGTGGACGGATCAGAAATGCACTCCCAGTGCCCGGATGCCGGCTTCACTCTGCTGTGGTGAATCCAGGGACCCACCTCGGCTACTTTTACTGCAGTAGCGGTGGACAACATGACAGGGAACGAGCCCCTCCACCCCTTTACCCACACAGCATCTCCTGGCTCAAAGGAGTGAGCATCTGTGGTCAGACTCACAGGCAATCGCTCTTTAACCCATCGGTGTAGAGTGGCTAGAGTAGAGCCCAGAGCCTGCATTGCTGCCTTAGGGTTAAATTGCCTATCTCATTTAAGTCTCCCCTTATCCCCTTAACAATTGGGAGAGGGCGCCCATAAAGGATTTCATAAGGGGAAAGCCCCGTTTGCTTATTGGGGCTGCACCTGACTCTCAACAAGGCTATTGGCAACACCTGGTCCCAGCGCAGGTGGGTCTCCTGGCACAGTTTACTTAATTGCAGCTTCAAGGTTCTGTTCATTCGTCCCACCTTTCCGGAGCTCTGGGGTCGGTGTGCCGTGTGTAACTTCCAGGTGATCTTTAGCCCCTTTGCCACCAGCTGCACCACCTCAGCTACAAACGCTGGCCCGTTATCTGAACCCATAGTGACAGGGATCCCAAATCGTGGGATAATTTCCTTNACAGGGATGGTGAACTTTTCCCCCATCGGGCAAGACAGTTCTTAATGACTGAGGTTTTGAAGAGCCAAACCCCGGTAGTAGAACTGGGGCATTTTGTTCCATCATAAGGCTTGAGGGGATCCAATTTTCTGGCCTGCCATGGCCATTGATCCCCCATGTTGGTTCCCCCACATACATAGCATGAAGAGATCTTCAGAGTTTGGGCTACAGTCTCTGCCAGGGCTAGAAATAAGTTCCTTGCTGTGACTGAAACGTGGGAGGGACTACTTTTTATTTCCGCATAGGAGTGAAAGACTTGGTGGGACATGGCTGGATGGTGGCGGTGACCCTCCTGAAATATAGCACAGTCCCTGGGTCTCTGCCTCTGCCATAAATTTTAATGCCAATTCGAATGTCCCATTGCCATTTGTAATCTTCTAAATTAATGACAGTGAAATTAACAGGGTTATAGGCTTTTGATTGACCATCTGATTTAGCAGCCCTCTTTTGAAGGAGAGCTGTTGAGTCCCTTTTCTTCCATGTAGTCCATGAAACACAGCTCCAACTGGGACATAGAAACTCAGGTCTGTAGGCACATAAACCATTTTCCTTACACATGTATTTGTCATTGAGTCAACATTCTCACTCCCAATCTAAGCCTCCACATGGTATATCAAGAGTTCTCGGGCCCTCCATGACAAGTGTCGGCTTTTTCTGTATATGGGATGCTTCTGGGCCAAGACCTATAACTGCACACACATCAAACAGTATTGAAACCGGGCGCTTGGGGTTTGTGATTTGTGTCCAGCTGATCAAGGCGTCCTCTTCCCGGTAACATCAAACTTCTAACCAATCTTCATTTGGGGAGTACTGTGGGTCAAAGCAAGTGTATTGACTCCCCCAGTGGCAGATGGAATAGGTGGTCTTATTGTGTATGCATGTCCATAGGACCTTTCCCTGGCATGAGAAATGGGTATGGTACAGTAGGGTCCAGGTGACTCCTTGGCCTGACCTGGTTATGCAAATACATGGATCGCATGATGAGAGATTCGGGTTTGCAAGCGGAGTCCAAATGAAAAGCAACCAATATCAACAAAACATCCTACCCACAAGAGAAAAGTGAGTGCTACCAGAAACCTCTCGCCACCTTTCCAGCTGGCTGGGGCAACCTCCGCCAATCCAATAGCAAGAAGTAAAGCAAAAATTCCAATAATAGTGAGAGACAAGGGGTGACAGTGCATTACAGTAAGAGGCAGATGTAAGAAATAAGGACAGTCTATGTATTTCTTCGGACCGGAGATTCCTCAAGCTTCCGCCGTGCGTAGATTAGTCAGCTTCCGGCGTGACTGACGCAGGGCTGTCGTCTCCCGTTGGAGTCTCCGCCGTGGCAGCTCGCTTCTTCCGTATGGTCAGCTCACACGGCGTGGACGGATCAGAAATGCACTCCCAGTGCCCGGATGCCGGCTTCACTCTGCTGTGGTGAATCCAGGGACCCACCTCGGCTACTTTTACTGCAGTAGCGGTGGACAACATGACAGGGAACGAGCCCCTCCACCCCTTTACCCACACAGCATCTCCTGGCTCAAAGGAGTGAGCATCTGTGGTCAGACTCACAGGCAATCGCTCTTTAACCCATCGGTGTAGAGTGGCTAGAGTAGAGCCCAGAGCCTGCNTATCCCTGCCGCCAGTTGGAGGGCTCGGGTTAAAGCAATTAGCTCTGCCGTTTGTGCTGAAGTCTCCTTCGGCAGGGCCTCTGCTTCAATGATAGAGTTTAAGAGTCACCACGGAATATCCTGCAAGATGCTCTCCCCTTTCTACACAACTGCTACCATCAGTGAAATACTCAGCATCGGGGTCTTTGAGAGGCTGGTCCCGCAAGTCGGGTCTGCTGGAGAGCACCTCATCCATGACTTCAATGCAGTCATGGTCTGGCTGGCCTGGCCCGACAGGCAACAGGGTCGCAGGGTTCAGGGTCTGCACTACTTCTAGGTGAAGGCGCGGGTTCTCACATCGCATTCCCTGATACCTGACCGTCCTGGTATTTGTGAGTCAGTGTTGACCCTTGTAATCCCTTAATATCAATACCGAGTGTGGCACTCGAACTGTGAATTCCTGTCCCATAAACTTGTCAGCCTTAGACACTAAAAGGGCTGTGGCTGCTAGTGCCCGTAGGTGGGGGGCTTTGAGACACAGAGTCAAGTTGCTCGGAGAGATACGCCACTGGGCGATGCCATGATCCCAACATCTGAGTCAGCACTCCCACCGCAATGCCAGTGCGCTCACGGACATACGGAAAGAAGGGCTCGGCATGTCTGGGGGCCCTAAACCAGGNTTCTTGGGGGCCCCATGAGGCTGCGGGGCCAGTTGGTACCGGCCCTGGACCACATGGCCCCCTTTTTTCTGTTTGGATCTTGCTGAGAATTGTCTGGTCGCTGGGGACACTCACCTTTCCAGTGGCCCTCCTGACGGCACAAAGCACACTGATTCCAGCCTAGTTTCGATATAGGGCGAGACCACCCTCCCCGCTGCTCCCCTTTCTGGATTTGGCCCCTTCCCTGCGGGGCTTTCTTCTGGGGGTGTCTTGGCTGCTTCACCAGGGTGGCAGCTAACAAGTCTGCCTATTTTTGCATTTTTCATCGTTCTACCTTCCGTGCTGCCCGGTCACGGTTAATGAACACCTGGGTCGCTACTTCTAGCAACGGACTGATATTCATGTCAGTGAAACCTAGTTTCTGCAGCTTGTGCTGAATATCTCCCTGGGCCTGGCCTACGAAAGCCGCATTAATCATCCGCTGGTTGGCAGGTGCTTCTGGATCAAAGGGAGCATAGAGACGGAATGCCTCACATAATCTCTCATAGAATTGGCTTGGGCTCTCCTCCGGCCCTTGGAGCACTTCTGATGTTTTACTCAGATTTATGGCCTTTTCCCCCCCGTTCTTTACACCATTTAGAAGGCCTTCTTTATACTGCTCAATCCTTGCAAGCCCTCCATCTATACATAAGTCATTTGGGTCTCATTTGGGGTCCTCCCCAGGAAAGTGAGTCTCAGCATAGGCCTGGGCGTCTGGTGTCCCAGCCGGGGCATTTTCCTCTATGTTATGGCTGCCTGAATAGTTCGGCAACGCTCCTCTGTACTGAAGGCCAAAAGTAGTTGGCGGCACTCAGTCCAGGTGGGTTTGTGGGTCTGAATTACGGACTGCGTTAAGTCAGTCATAGCCCGGGGCTTCTCCGTATAGGAGGGGGTATGGTGCTTCCAATTCAGNCGGCAGGTGCTTCTGGATCAAAGGGAGTATAGAGACGGAATGCCTCACATAATCTCTCATAGAATTGGCTTGGGCTCTCCTCCGGCCCTTGGAGCACTTCTGATGTTTTACTCAGACTTATGGCCTTTTCCCCCCCGTTCTTTACACCATTTAGAAGGCCTTCTTTATACTGCTCAATCCTTGCAAGCCCTCCATCTATACATAAGTCATTTGGGTCTCATTTGGGGTCCTCCCCAGGAAAGTGAGTCTCAGCATAGGCCTGGGCGTCTGGTGTCCCAGCCGGGGCATTTTCCTCTATGTTATGGCTGCCTGAATAGTTCGGCAACGCTCCTCTGTACTGAAGGCCAAAAGTAGTTGGCGGCACTCAGTCCAGGTGGGTTTGTGGGTCTGAATTACGGACTGCGTTAAGTCAGTCATAGCCCGGGGCTTCTCCGTATAGGAGGGGGTCTGGTGCTTCCAATTCAGGAGATCCGTAGTGGTGAGGGGCTGGTACATGTACACACGCGGGCCTCCTTGCATCTGGCCTTCCTGACCATGACAGAAAGGGCCCCTAATTTCCCTCAGCGGCATCTGTTGGGCTCCCCGGTGCGGCCGTAGGGAAGGGCTGCCTCTGCTGGCCTGATTCTCTGGTCGCCGCCGTTCAGGAGGTGTATGGGGGGTTAAGACTGGTGGTTCAGGTGAGTCAGTCACACTTCGGGGGGGGGTCGGTGGTGCTGGGGACAGACTCCGATGAGGTCTCTGCAGTGAGGGCTGCTGGAGGCTCAGGCGGCAGGGAGGGTACAGGGGGACACATGGTGGCGGGGTTTCCTCAGGTTCTCCTGACAGTACGGGCTGTTTAACCTCTGGCCGGTATTTGGAGGCAGCCGTGAGGCGAGCCAGGATTACTTTACAGCTCTCTTCAGTACAGACTTTTAGCCAAGGAGGCTGGGACAGGACCAGGTCTNCTGGTGCTTCCAATTCAGGAGATCCGTAGTGGTGAGGGGCTGGTACATGTACACACGCGGGCCTCCTTGCATCTGGCCTTCCTGACCATGACAGAAAGGGCCCCTAATTTCCCTCAGCGGCATCTGTTGGGCTCCCCGGTGCGGCCGTAGGGAAGGGCTGCCTCTGCTGGCCTGATTCTCTGGTCGCCGCCGTTCAGGAGGTGTATGGGGGGTTAAGACTGGTGGTTCAGGTGAGTCAGTCACACTTCGGGGGGGGGTCGGTGGTGCTGGGGACAGACTCCGATGAGGTCTCTGCAGTGAGGGCTGCTGGAGGCTCAGGCGGCAGGGAGGGTACAGGGGGACACATGGTGGCGGGGTTTCCTCAGGTTCTCCTGACAGTACGGGCTGTTTAACCTCTGGCCGGTATTTGGAGGCAGCCGTGAGGCGAGCCGGGATTACTTTACGGCTCTGTTCAGTACAGACTTTTAGCCGAGGAGGCCGGGACAGGACCAGGTCTTGCCAACAGTCAATATAAGGAAATTGGTCAGGGTGGCCTGGGTCCCCTGCAATGACCCTGAACACTCGGCCAACTAGTTCCTTATCAAGTGAGCCCTCAGAGGGCCGGCCCACCCCAAAGGATGGCCAGTCAACTTCACAGAATGTCCGGAGCTTTTCAGGAGTTAATTTTACACCGTAATTTCCTGAATATCCCTTTTTGAAATTCCTCAACACACACCCTAGGGGAGTCGGTTTACTCTGCTTTCCACCCATTTTCTTCCCCTAACAGATGACTTTCACGCACAAGGGGAAAACAAAGGAATGAGGGAGACCAGTTTGGAGAGGACGTACTGCTCTGTCCGTTTCCGGCCGCTCTCCTCTCGGAGATATTTCAGGCTCCTCTTAGCATTGGCGGGTTCAGTTTCAATTCCTGACCCGGATCAGACTCCCGAGGAAGTCCAACTCCGCCATAGGCCATGAGGTTGCTATGGAACTGCAGATCGGGAGTCCACACTCGCTTCGGCCCTTGGTCAGGTTGGAACCTTCTCATTGTCCTCTCAAGTCACACACATTCACACAATGACTCCAGCCCACCGCCCTACATCTAGCGCCTTAGAGTTGTAGCTTTGTTTCTCTCCTCTTGTGGACTTACTAGTGCAACTCTGGGAGGTGATCAGGCTCCCAGGGGCAGGTCTACCAAAACGAACCTGTGTTTTTACCAATCAGATGGGTGGTGCTCCTTAGGCTGGTTCCTGGGCCTCAGGGGTTCCATTAATGCACACGGGGCCCTCCCTGCACCCCTTGCTGGGAGAGGCTAGTCCCCTACGGACCAAGAGGTCCGCTGGTGCCAGGAGAGGTCGCTTTTCCCAGCGCTGCGAGGTTCGAATCTTGGTGGCAAGGGAGGTGGAAATGCCCCGTCTCCAAATCCCAAACGAGCCCACAAGCAATGTAGCAGGATTCTCGCAGAGTCCTGACACCTAGGTTTTTATTTCCAGGAGGCTTTTCTTTCCAGGAAGCAACTTGTACTAGTGCTGGCACCGCTCAGTTAGGTTCCTACCCAAAGAACTGAGCGGCCCACATCACATGGCATAGTTTTTTAAAAATACATTTTCTGGGCGCCCGGGTGGCTTAGTCGGTTAAGCGTCCGACTTTCGCTTAGGTCATGATCTCGCGGTTCGTGGGTTCGAGCCCCGTGTCGGGCTCTGTGCTGACTGCCAGCTCAGAGCCTGGAGCCTGTTTCAGTCTGTGACTCCCTCTCTCTCTGACCCTCCCCTGCTCACGCTGTCTCTCTCTCTCTCTCCTAGAAATAAATAAAAAAAATTTTTTTTAATTAAAAAAAATACATTTTCTACTTTTTTGTCTCCCATATATGGCAACACACATAAACACGCAGTCTGATTAAGTTGTCTCCGTTTGCAAGATCATGGGGGATGTAGGCACCTAGGTGTATATCTAGGTGACCTTGAAGTCTTCTTTTTCCTCTCCCATTAGGGAGGGATCCATACATGGGCTGGGAATTGGAAGGCTAGAGCCAGCGTGGTTCCCTATGGGAGGTCCTACTTTGGGGGAGTGGGGAGTGGGACACTTCTTACCCCTCAACCAGCTGCCAGCAGGGGGGCCAAAGAGCAGCAGCGGAAGTAGCCAGCGAGTGCTGGCTGGAAGTCCCCATGGCCTGGCCTGTTTGCCGCTGGAGTCTGGGCGGAAGCGCTGCTGAGGCTGGGTAAGCGCGGTTCTCGGCTCCGGGTGACGGCACGGAGTGCCAGGGTGTACACCCGCGGGCTGGAAGTCGGTATGAGACAGTGCCACACTGGGCTAAGCCATGTCTGCTCTGACACCCCTTCAGAGAGGAGCACGAATCCCTTCAGTGCGGCCAGTCCAGACAATCGTCCCTACTGCCGGTTTCACCCCAGCAGGTCCCAGCCCATTACCTGTGAGCGCTGCTACTTGCGCATGCACGTGCGTTTACACTATGTGATACTGTGCATATATGTGTGCTATGTACATACCGTACATACATGTGTGTGGTGGTCACTGCGCTTGTACGACCTCACTGCTTTACATAATTTACCTCCTTTATCACACACTTAGCAACGTGAACTCCTTCAATTCAAGGATGATGGTAAAAGTGTATTTTATTATGCGTAGTCACCCATTCTTCCTACACACTGACCCTTTATCCGATATTGTCGTTCATAAATCTCTTCTACCGTTCATTGCTTTGTCTCTCAGATTTGTCTCTTAGATGGTTTCCTTTGCTGCACAGAAGCCTTTTGTCTCCATGTGGCCCCAGTAGTTTATTTTTGCTTTAGTTTCCCTTGTCTCAGGAGACACATCCGGAAATATTTTGCTACCACTGAGGTCCGAGATATTACTGCCTATGCTCTTATCTAGGATTTTATGGTTTCAGGTCATACATTTAGGTCCTTAATTTATCTTGGGCATATTTTCATCTGACATCTGGTTTTATTATTTTGCATGGAGCTGTCTGGTTTTCCCAACACCATTTGTGAAGAGACTGTCTTTTTTCAGTTGTACATTCTTGCCTTTGTTGAAGTTTAATTGACCGTATAATCTTGGATTTCTTTTCTGGATCTCTATTCTGGTCCAGTGATTTATGTGACTGTTTTTGTGCTGGTACCATACTGTTTTAATTACTACTGTTATGACGCATAGCTTGAAACACCTCCAGGTTTGTTTTTTTCCCCCAAGGTTGTTGTGGTTATTTGGGGTCTTCTGTGGTTTCATACAAATTTTAGGATTATTTGTTCTCGTTCTGTGAAAAATGCTGTTGGTGTTTTCATAGTGGTTGCATTAAGTCGGTACATTGTATTGGGTAGTATAGACATTTTAAGAGTAACTGTTCTCCCACTCCAGGAACATGGACTATTTTTTTTTTTTAATTTTTAATGTTCTATTGATTTTTGAGAGAGAACACACGTGCGCAGTCAGGGGAGAGGCAGAAAGTGAGGGAGACACAGAATCTGAAGCAGCTCCAGGCTCCTAGCTGTTAGTCCAGAGCCACATGTGGAGCTCCAACCCCCAAACCAGGAGATCATGACCTGAGCTGATGCATAACTGACTGAGCCACCCAGGCGCCGCAAGCATGGACTGTTTCTGATTGTTTGTGTCATTGTCAATTCCTTTCATCAGTGTTTTATAGTTTTCAGAGTACAGTTTTTTGACCTCCTTGGTTAAGTTTGTTCCCAGGTACTTGATTATTTTTGGTGCAATTGTAAATAGGACTGTTTTCTTAATTTCCATTTACAGCTACTTCAGTATAAGTATATAGAAATTGGTTTCTGTGTATTGATTTTGTTTTCTGTGACCTTACTGAATTCATGGATCAGTTCTCCTAGTTTTCTGGTGGTGTCTTTAGGATTTTCTCCATGTAGTGTCATATGCAAATAGTGAATGTTTTCCTTCTTCCTTATCAATTCGGATGCCTTTTATTTTTCTGGTCTGATTGCTGTGGCTAGGCCTTTCAGTGCTGTGGTGAACAAAAGTGGTTAAGAGTGGACATCTCTGTCTTGTTTCTGATCTGAGGAGAAAAGCTCTTCCCCCCCCACCCCCCACCACTGAGTTTGATGTTAGCTGTGGGTTATATGGCCTCTAGTATGTTGAGATATGTTCCCTCTAAACCTTCTTTGTTGAGGGTTTATACCATGAACGGATGGTGTACTTGGTCAAATGCTTCTTCTGCATTTATTAAAATGGGTCATATGTTTTTTATCCTTTGTCTTGTTGATGTGAGGTAGCACAGTGATCTGCAAATGACAAACCACACATGCATTAAGGGATAAATCCCACTTGATTGTGATGCACGCTTTTTAAAATATATTCTTAGAATTAATTTGCTAATATTTTGTTGAAGACTTTTGTGTCTGTGTTCATCAGAGATATTGGCCTGTAGGGGTTTTTGTTTGTTTGTTTGTTTTTCGGCGGTGTCTTTATGCTGGCCTCATAGAATGAATTTGGAAGGCTTCCTTCCTCATTTATTGGAATTGTTTAGAAGAATAGATGTTAATGCTTCTTTAAATATTTGGTAGAATTCACCTGTGAAGCCATGTAGTCCTGGACTTTTTTTCTAGGGTGCTTTTTGATTACCAGCAATGAAATTGAGTCTGCAATCAGTCTGTTCAAATTTTCTATTTCTTCTTGATTCGGGTTTGGGATATTAGATTTCTAGGAATTCATGCATTCCTTCTAGGTTGTCCAATTTTGTATATAATTGTTCACCATATTCTCTTATAATCCTTTGTATTACTGTGGTATTGGGTGTCAGTTGTTATCTTCTGATTGTGTTTGGGTCATTTATTTTAGAAGTCTGGCTAAAGGTTTATCGATTTTTGCTGATCATTTCAAAGAACCATCTCCTGGTTTCATTGATCTGTTTTACTTATAGGTTATAGTTTTAAATTTTTTGCTGTCATCTTTTTTTTTTTTTTCCAAATAGGCTTCATGTCCAGTGCAGAGCCCAACACTGGGCCTGAACTCACAACCCTGAGATCAGTCCCTGAGCTGAGATCACGAGTCCAACACTTAATCCACTGAGCCACCTAGGTGCCCCTGCTGTAATCTTTCTTACTTACTTTCTTGTATTTTTAAAATATAATTTGTCAAATTGGTTTCCAGACAACACCCAGTGCTCATCCCAATAAGTGCCCTCAGTGCCCATCACCTATTTTCCCCTCTCCCCCATCCCCCAACAACCCTCAATTTGTTCTCAGTATTTGAGTCTCATGATTTGACTCCCTCCCTCTCTGTAACTTTTTCCTCCTCCCCCATAATCTTCTGTTAAGTTTCTCAAGATCCACTTATGAGTGGGAAAACATTTCCCTCCTTTCTTCTAATTCTGGAATTGCCCCCCACTCCCCATCTTATAGCTCTGTTAGGTCTAAGGTTAAATTATTTTCAGATTTTACTTGCTTTCTGTTGTAGGCTTGTATTGCTATAAACGAACTGCTTGTCATGTATTTCAAAGATTTTTGTCCTAAATGTTTTCATTTTGTTTCCAAGTTTCTATAAAAATTTCCTCCTCGATTGCTTGTGTGATCCATTCAGTGTTTAATAGCATGTTATTTAACATTCATAATATGTGGTCATTCCAGGTGGTTTTCATGGTTTCTAGTTTCACAGCATTGTGATGGAGGGAAAAATGCATAGTATGACTTTGATCTATTTGTATTGGTTTAGATTTGTGATCTATTTCAAAGAGTTTTTTGTGTGCACTTGAGAAGAATATGCATCCTGCTGATTTAGGAGGGAATGTTGTAAATGTATTAGATCCACTTGATCTAATGTGTCATTCAAAGCCACTGTTTTCCTTGA
Source organism: Crocuta crocuta (assembly GCF_008692635.1). Lineage (NCBI taxonomy): Eukaryota > Metazoa > Chordata > Mammalia > Carnivora > Hyaenidae > Crocuta > Crocuta crocuta. The sequence goes on from NW_027527943.1 coordinate 506,966, forward strand.
TTTTTCTCTTTGTATGATCCATTCGTGTGGAGTAGTAAAGTCGCCTACGGTTAGTGTATTACTATGGTTTACTTCCTTTGTTTGTTAATAGCTTCTCTATGTATTTTGGTGCTCCTGTGTTCAGCTCAAAATAGTTCAAAAATACTTACAATTGTATCTTCATGTATTGTTTTCTTAATGGTTATAGAGTGTCCTTATTGTTACAATCTGTATTTTAAAGTCTATCCCTTTAAGTTAGTGTTCTTGTATTTTGAGGGTAAATACCCAGTAGTGCAATCCTTGAATCACAACATAGTTCTATTTTAAGTATTTTGAGGAACGACCTTGTTTTCCACAATGGCAGCACCAATTTGCATTCACAGCAACAGTGCAAGAGTACTCCTTTTTCTCCACATTGTCAAGAACACTTATTTCTTGTGTTAATTTCTTGTTAATTTTAACCATTCTGAAGGGTGTTAGGTGATAGCCCATTGTACTTGTGATTTGCATTTCCCTGATGGTGAGTGATGCTGAGCCTCTTCATGTGTCTGTTGACCATCTGGATATCTTTTTTGGAGAAGTGCCTCTTCATGTCTTCAGTTTCTGTTTTGTGGTGTTTGTTTTGATCTTCTGCTTATTTTTAATTGGAATATTTGTTTTGCTGGTCTTGAGTTGTAGAAGTTCTTTATATATTTTGGATAGGCCATTTGCAAATATCTTTTCCCATTTAGTAGGTTGCCTTTTAGTTTTGTTTGCTGTGCAGAAGCTTTTTATTTTGATGTAGTTTGATTATTTTTGCTTTTATTTCCCTTGCTTTGGAGAACAATGCTGCTCTGGTCAGTGTCAGAGAAATTACTGCCTGTGTGCTCTTTGAAGATTTTTAGGGTTTTAAGGTCTCACGTTTAGGTCATTAATCCATTTTGAGTTCATTTCTGTGCATGGTGAAAGAAAGTGCTCCAGGGGCACCTGGCTGGCTCAGCTGGAAGACTGTATGGCTATCTTAGAATTGTGAGTTTAAGCTCCATACTGGGTGCAGGTACTACTTAATAAAATCATGCGGCACCAGGGTGGCTGAGTTGGTTGAGTATCCTACTCTTGATTTCGGCTCAGGTTCTATTCCATGGTTGGGGGATCAAATCCCACATTGGGTTCTGCACGAAGTGTGAAGCCTGCTTGAGATTCTCTCCCTCTGCTCTTCTTTCATTTGCACTCTCGGTCTAAAATAAAATAATGAAAAAAAAATCTTAAAATATTTTTGAGGTAATGTCTATACCCAACACGGGGCATGAACTCCACTATGATACCAAGAGCCATAGGCTCTAGAAACTAAGCCAGCGAGGCACCCCGAAAATAAAATCTTTAAAAGAAAAAAAAAGTTGTTTTCCCAACACCATTTGTTAAAGAGACCATTTTTTTCCTATTGTAAATTCATTCCTCTTTTGTCAAAGGTAAATTGACATATATTTGTGGGATTATTTCTGGGTTTTATGTTTTATTTGATAGATCTATGTCAGTACGATAGTTTTAATTGCTACCAATTTGTAATATAAGTCAAAAACTGCAATTGTGATACTTCCAGTTCTGTTCTTTTTCAAGATTGCTTTGGCTATTTGGGGTCTTTTATTTAGGAAATTTTAGGTTTTTTCTAGTTCTGTGCAAAATACTGTTCGTATCTGGATAAGGATTGCATTAAATAAATCTATAGATTGCTTTAAATAGACGTTTTAACAATATTTGTTCTTCCTATCAATGAGCATGGAGTGTCTTTCATTTGTCTTGTCTTCAATTTCTTTCATCAATGTTTTATAATTTTCAGAGTACAAGTCTTTCACTTCCTTAGTTAAATTTGTTCCTACGTATTTATTTGTGGTGCAATTGTAAATGGGACTATTAACTTATTTCTGCTAGATTATAAGTGAATACAAATGCAGTGGATTTCTGTGTATTGATTTTGTATCCTGCTTCCTTATATACTCATTTATCAGTTCTAGTGGTTTTTTGGTGGAGTCCTTAGGGCTTTCTATATAGAGTATCATGTCTTCAGCAAACTGTTTTACTAATTCCTTACCTATATGGAAACCTTTTATTTATGTCATCTGGTTGCTTTCACTAAGACTTCCCAATGTTATTTTGAATAAAACTGATGATCATGGACTTCTTGCCTTGTTCGTGATCTGAGGAGAAAAGCTCTCAGTTTTTCACATTATGTTAGCTGTGGATTTTTCATATAGGGCGTTAATTATGTTGATATACGTTGCCTCTAGATCTGCTTTGCAAATGGTTTTTATCATGAATAGATGTACTTTGTCTAATGCTTTTTATACATCTATTGAAATGATTGCATGGTGTTTATTCTTTCTCTTACTAATGTGATATATCACACTGTTTTGTGAATATTTAACCATGCTTGCATCCTGGGAATTAATCCCGCTTGATAGTTGTGTATGAGTTTTTAAAATATATTGCATTCAGTTTGCTAATATGTTCTTGAGGATTTTTGTATGTGTTCATCAGAGATATTGGCCCCTAGTTCTGTGTGTGTGTGTGTGGTGGTGTCTTTATCTGGTTTTAGTATCAGGGTAATGCTGACCTCATAAAATTAATTTGTAAATTTTCTTCCTCTTCTATTTTTTGAAATATTTTGGGAAGAGTAGGTATTAATTCTTTAAATGTCTGGAAAATTTTCATGTGAAGCTGTGTGGTCCGGGACTTTTGATTTTGGGAGGTTTCTGATTACTTCAATTTCATTTTTGGTGATCTGTTCAAATTTTCTATTTCTTCTCACTTTAATTTTGGTAGGTTAGGTTTCTAGGAATTTGTCCATTTCTTCTAAGTTGTCCAGTTTATTGGCACATGTTTTCCTCAACTGATTTTAACATGGGCTTTATGTCAACTTTAGTGCTAACTTTTCCTTTCTTTTCCTGATCATGCTGATTTGCTTCATAGTTCATCCTTTTTCTTTACTCTTAGCTTTTTCTGCCAACTCTTATACCCCAACAGGATACACCTTTCATGTCAGTATTCAAAGGCATTGCTTCACTTTGTTTTTCCTCTATAGCACTCTCCTTCAGGATGCCAACCTGGCACTTCTCTCATACACACCATCTGATCTGGTTTATACTGATCCTGAGGTATTCAGCCTCTTATCACCTAAAATTTTTTGCCTGTTTGATATATCGACCTTACATAACGGGCTCTCCCTTGATTAAAATTTTTTTAATTTATTGTCAAATTGGTTTCCATATAACACCCAGTGCTCATCCCAAGTGCCCACCTACATGCCCATCACCTATTTTCCCTCTCCCTCACCCCCATCAGTTCTGTTTGTTCTCAACATTCAAGAGTCTCTCATGGTTTGCCTCTCCCCCTCCTCCACTGTTCCCCCCCACCCCCCACGGTCTTCCGTTAAGTTCCTCCTAATCCTCCTATACGTGCAAACATATGGTATTTGTCCTTCTCTGCCTGACTTATTTCGCTCAACATAACACCCTCAAGGTCCATCCAAGTTGCTACACATGGCCAAGTTTCATTCTTTCTCATTGTCATGTAGTATTCCATTGTTTAGATAAACCACATCTTCTTGATCCATTTGTCCGTTGATGGACACATAGGCTCTTTCCATGTTTTCGTTATTGTTGAAAGTGCTGCTGTGAATGTTGGGGTACATGTGCCCTATGCATCAGCACTCCTCTATCCCTTGGGTCAATTCCTAGCAGTGCTATTGCTGGGTCACAGCGGAGTTCTACTGTTAATATTTTGAGGAACCTCCACACTTTTTTCCAGAGGGTCTGCACCAGTTTACATTCCCACCACCAGGGTAGGAGGGTACTTTTTTTCCCACATCACCAGCATCTATAGTCTCCTGATTTCTTGATTTTAGCCACTCCAACTGACGTGAGGTGGTATCTCTGTGGTTTTGATTTGTATTTCTCTGATGAGGAGGGATGCTGAGCATTGTTTTAAGTGTCTGTTGGCCATCTGCATGTGCTCTTCGGAGAAGTGTCTCTTCATGTCTTCTGCCCATCTCTTCACTGGACTGGTTTTCAGATGTGGAGTTTGGTGAGTTCCTTATAGATTTTGGATACTAGCCCTTTATCTGATATGTCATTTGCAACTATATTTTCCCATTCCATTTGTTGCCTATTAGTTTTGTTGATTGTTTTCTTTGCCATGCAGAAGCTTTTTATCTTGAGAAGGTCCCAATAGTTCACTTTTGCTCTTGATTCCTTTGCCTTTGAAGATGTGTCAAGAAATCGCTGTGGTTGAGGTCAAGGTCACATTCAGGCCCTTCATCCAGTTTGAGTTTATTTTTGTGTGTGGTGTAAAAAAGTGGTCTAGTTTCATTTTTCTCCATGTTGCTGTCCAGTACTCCCAGTACCATCCGTCAAAGAGCTGTCTTTTTTCTATTAGATACTCTTTCCCGCTTTGTCACAGATTAGTTGGCCATACATTTGTGGGTCCAACTCTGGGTTCTCTATTGTATTCCACTGGTTTCTGTGTCTGTTTTGTGCCAATACCATACTGTCTTTATGATTACAGCTTTGGAGTAGAGGCTAAAGTCTGGGATGGTGATGCCTCCCGTTTTAGTTTTCTTCTTTAATATTACCTTGGCTATATAGGCGGGTTCTTTTGTCATGCCACACAAATTTTAGGATCGTTTGTTCTAGCTTTGAGAAGAATGCAGGTGCAATATTGACTGGGATTGCACTGAATGTATAAGATTGCTTTGGGTAGTAAAACTGACATTTTAACAATATTTATTCTTCTGAACCATGAGCATGGAAAGTTTTTCCACTTCTTTGTCTTCTTTAATTTCCTGAATAAGTTTTCTATAATTTTCATCATACCGATCTTTTACATCTTTGGTTAGGTTTATTCCTAGGTTTTTGGGTTGTTTTTTTTTTTTTTTTTTTTTTTTTTTTTTTTTTTTTGGGTTGTTTTTTTTTTTTTTTTTTTTTTTTGGTGTGTATGTGCAGTTGTGAATGGAATCAGTTTCTTGATTTCTCTGTTGCTTCATTATTGGTGTATAAAAATGCAACCTATTTCTGTACATTGATTTTGTACCCTGCAACTTTTCTGAACCCATGGATCAGTTCTAGTAGGCTTCTGATGGAATATGTCGGGTTTTCTATGTAGAGTATCACATTGTCTGCGAAAAGTGAGAGTTTGGCTTCTTCGTTGCCCGTTCTGATGCCTTTTATTTCCTTTTGTTGTCTGATGGCTGATGCTAGGACTTCCAGCGCTATATTAAACAACAGTGGTGAGAGGGGACATCCCTGTTGTGTTCCTGACCTCAGGGGGAAAGCTCTCAGTTTTTCTCCATTTAGGATGATATTAGCTGTGGGCTATTCATAAATGGCTTTTATGATGTTTAAGTAAGTTCCTTCTATCCCCACTTTCTCGAGGGTTTTATTAAGAAAGGATGCTGTATTTTGTCAAGTGCCTTTTCTGCATCTATCGACAGGATCATACGGTTTTTATCTTTTATTTTGCTAATGTCCTGTATCACATTGATTGATTTGCAAATACTGAACCAGCTTTGTAACCCAAAAATGAATCCCACTTGATCATAGTGGATAACTCTTTTTATATGCTGTTGAATTCAATTTGCAAGTGTCTTGTTGAGGATTTTTGCATCCATATTCATCAAGGATACTGGCCCCTAGTTGTCTTTTTTGGCTAGGTCACTGTCTGCTTTGGGAATCAAAGTGATGCTGGTTTCAGAGAATGAGTTCAGAAATCTTCCTTCCATTTCTATTTTTTAGAATAGCTTGAGAAGAGTGGGTATTAACTCTGATTTATATGGATGGTAGAATTCCCCAGGGAAGCCATCTGGCCCAGGACCCTTATTTGTTGGGAGATTTTTGATAACTGATTCGATTTCTTCACTGGTTATGGGTCTGGGAAGATTTTCTATCTTTTCCCATTTGATTTTTGGTAGTGCATGTGTGTTTACGAATTCATCCATTTCTTATAGATTGTCCAGCTTGTTGGCATATAATTTTTCATAGTATTCCTTGTTAATTGCTTGTATTTCTGAGGGGTTGGTTATAATAAGTCCATTTTCATTCATGATTTTGTCTATTTGAGTGTTCTTTTCTTTTTGAGAAGACTGACTAGAGGTTTATCGATTTTATTTTTTCAAAAAACCAACTCTTGGTTTCATTGATCTGTTCAACTGGTTTTTTTGGATTCTATATTGTTTATTTCTGCCCTGATCTTTCTTATGTCTCTTCTGCTGGGTTTGAGGTGTTCTTGCTGCTTTGCTTCTAGTTCTTTTAAGTGCAGTTAGATTCTGTATTTGCGATTTTTCTAGTTTCTTGAAATAGGCCTGGATTGCCATATATTTTCCTCTTAGGACTGCCTTTGCTGCATGCCAAAGAGTTTGGATTGTTGTTTTCATCTTCATTTGTTTCCATAGTTTAAAAAATTTCTTCTCTAATTGTCTGGTCGGCCCATTCATTCCTGAGGGTGTTCTTTAACCTCCAGGTTTCTGAAAGGTTTCCAGAGTTTTCCTGTGATTGATTTCAAGTTTCATAGCATTGTGATCTGAAAATGTACATGGTATGATCTCAATTCTTTTATATTTATTGAGGGCTGCTTTATGACACAGTATGTAATTTTGGAGAATGTGCCATGCACATTTGAGAAGAAAGTGAATTCCCTGGCCTCAGGATGTAGAATTATGAATATATCTGTCAATTCCATCTGGTCCAATGTGTCATTCAAGTCCATTGTTTCTTTAGTGATTTTTTGTCTAGGTGATCTATCCATTGCTTCAAGTGGAGTATTAAAGTCCCCTGCAATTAGCACATTCTTATCAAGAAGATTGCTTATTTTTGTTATTGTTTTATGTATTTGGGTGCTCCCGAATTCAGTGTGTATACATTTGTAGTTGTTAGCTCTTCCCAACGGACAGACCCTGTGATTATTATATAATGCCCTTCTTTATCCCTTGTTACTGCTTTTAAAGTCCAATTTGTCCAATATAAGTACGGCTACTCCAGCTTTCTTCTGACTTCCAGTAGCAGGATAGATATTTCTCCATCCCCTTTCAATCTGATGGTGACCTCAGGTCTAAAATTACTCTCCGGTAGACAGCAAATAGATGGATCTGGTTTTTTTTTAAATCCACTCTGCTACCCTATTGATTGGAGTCTTTTGATTGGAGTATTTAGTCCATTTACTTTCAGTGTTGTTTTTTAAAAATATGGGTTTAGAGTCATTGTGTTCTCTGTGGGATTCATGTTTGTAGTGGTGTCTCTGGGACTTTCTGTTCCTGCAACATTTCCCTCATAGAGACCACCTTAGGATTTCTTGTAGGGCTGGTTTAGTGGTGATGAATTCCTTCAATTTTTGTTTGTTTGGGAAAACGTTTCTCTCTCCTATTCTGAATGACAGGCTTGCTGGATAAAGGATTCGTAGCTGCATATTTTTCCTGTTCATCACATTGAAGGTTTCCTGCTATTCCCTTCTGGCCTGCCAAGTGTCAGTAGATAGATCCACAACTAACCTGATAGGTCTCCCTTTGTATGTTAGGGCCCTTTTATCCCTAGCTGCTTTCAGAATTCTCTTTATCCTTGTATTTTTGCCACTTTTACTGATATGTTGTGCAGAAGATGGATCAAGTTATGTCTGAGGGGAGTTCTCTGTGCCTCTTGGATTTCAGTGTCTGTTTCCTCGCCAAGATTGGGGAAGTTCTCGGCCATAATTTGTTCAAGTACCTCTTCAGTTCCTTTCTCTCTCCTCTTCTTCTTCTAGAATTCCTATGATACGGATATTGTTTCATTTGATTGCATCACTCAGTTCTCGAATTCTCCTTTTGTGCTCCTGGATCAATTTATCTTTCTCAACTTCCTCCTTTTCTATAACTGTATCTTCTAATTCATTTATTCTCCTCTCTGTCTTTTCAATTCATGCAGTGGCCTCCCGCTTTTTATTATGCACTTCACATAGCATTTTTTTAGTTCATCACAACTATTTTCAAGATACATCTTTGTAGCAGTAGCGTCTCTGGTGTCTTCCATGCCTTTTTCAAACCCAGAGATTAATTTTGTGACTATTGTTCTAAATTCTTGGTCAGTTATGTTGCTTATATGTTTTGACCAATTCTTTAGCTGTCACTTATTCCTGGAATTTCTTTAGAGGAGAGTTCTTCTGTTTAGTCCTTTTGGCTAGGTTTCTGTCTCCTGTCAGTTTTAAAAGCTTCTTCTGCGTTCTGCACCTGCAAGTACTGCTATATTAAAGGAGGCTCCTAGAGTGTCCAGGGCCTGTCTGTTCAGAAGTATTCTTTTAATGGTGCTCCTTGGTCTCTCTTGTTGAGTCTTTGACAGGGAATAAAAGCACACAAAAGCGCGCACACACCCACAAAAACAACAAAAGACAACAGTCTAAAAGCATAAAATCAGAAATCCCAGCCAAAAATAAAGAGCAGGGTGTATGTAGTGCTGATGGAAGAGCATATACAAAGAGAAAAATGACAGGGGTGGGGAGAAAGAAACTGAACACTGACCAGGCAGAGAGACTAAAAAGCTTAATTCAGAGAGAGAAAAAGAATATGGCAGGAGATGAAGAGGGGAAAGGAAAACAACCACCACCACCACCCACGAAAATAATGTTACCCTGAGAAACTATATAGTCTGATTATTTCAGAAAGAAAGGAAGGAATGATGAAGATGTAGAAAGATGCATCAAGAGAATGGATTATATATGCCTGTTTCAGCAAACCTATAACCAGAATAAACAGTCCAGAGAAGGGGAGAGATAAGGGAGAATATACCTGAATAGCAAGAATTGATCTAGAGTTAATCACGGCAACGTGTCAGTGCTGATTTTGGGAGAGGGGCTGTTTCCAAAGCATGTATCTGGGCTCCAGTAACAAAGTAGCTACCCAGCACCGATGGGCATAATTTGGAGTAGGTGGGTCTTGCCTCCACTGTGGGTCCCTCCAGCCGCTCCCTGAGGCCCCGCCTTGGTGGCTGTGGGGAGAAAAATGGCAACCACCCAGTCCCTTCTCAAACCAGGTGTCCCAAAACACTCCTGATCTCACTGTGCTGCAGGCGCAGCCAAGGTGGGCTATGTACTATGTCCGACACCCAGTGGCGTTTCAAGCTCTTACTCCCTGAGCATTAATGATAACGCCCAAAATGTAATCCTGCAAGCTGGGGCACTTCCTAGCAAGGTCCCAGCAGGAGACCGAGCAAAGGACCGGTTGGTTCCTCCTGATGCCCACTGCGTTGCTTGGTACTATCTATCCCAGAGGGAGCTTCTGGGACCCAGGCCACTTCCAAGCAGGGGAGCAATTCCTCCTCATGCCAACTGCATGCCTTGCGTACCGTGTATCCTGGAGGGAATTTCTGGGGCACCCAGCCCAAAGAAAGCTCCACAGTTAGAGATGGGATCTCTCTCAGAAAGCCCTGCAGTTAGATATGGGATGATAGGATCCCTCTCTGTCCCAGGCTGAGGTTATTCTCTTCTCTAAGGACAGTTCTACAATTCCCCAGCAGCTGTTTCTCTTCCCTTTGTTTCTCCCCAGAAGGGGCTCCCGTGCCTCCGTGCCCCGCCCTGTTTTTATCTTCCCCAGTTCACAATCACGCACCTATGAAGCTGTCTTCTTAGTGGACTTCATCTCTTTTCCTCCCAGACTCTTGCGGTTTAAAGTCCTTTGGCTTCAGCCCTTCTTTATTTGAGAGATGCAGGTGGGAAGTGCGGAACTCCCTACTTCTCTGCCGTCTTGCCCTCTCCCAAAGGACAGATCTGCACTGCAAGCCAGTCTGCTGCCCAGTGGGCTCTAGCAGCCGTGGCTGAGCTCGGTTCAGCCAGAGAGAGCTTGGCCCTTGTCGTCGGGTAGGCTCCCCACTGCGACAGCCAAAAGGATGAGTCCAAGGGGTGGCAGCAGAGCCTGGGCGGCGGGAGGAGAACTCGGGGCGCTCTGCTCTCCGGAGATCCGCCTCCTCCTGGCCACTCTGCAGCAGCTGCCCTGCCTTGATTTTCAACTGTAGATTCAGCACCAGTCTGGTTACTATGACACTGCCCACATCTACAAAAGAACTCCACAAAGAATTAGGCACAACTCCTTCTTTCAATGCACAAGTTAACCCAACAAATTATTTCCCACATGTCTCACACCAAAACTTGTCATAGAAAAAAGTGTAGCACTCGAGGTCAATATTTTTATAATTTTAAAAATTACAAAGGCCCTAGATGTCTGCCTTTTTAAAATGTAAGGGGCGCCTGAGTGGCTCAGTTAGTTAAGCGTCCAACTTCTGCTCAGGTCATGATCTCATGGTTCGTAGATTCAAGCCCCGTGTCGAGCTCTGTGCTGATAGCTAGCTCAGAGCCTGGAGCCTGCTTTCTGAGTTCTGAGCCTGGGTTCTCTATCTCCCTCTCTCTCTGACCTTACCTGCTCATGCTCTCTCAGAAATAAAAATTAAATTTTAAATGTTAATAATTTCATTACATATATCAGGTTTGCTTTAAAGGTACACTCTGATATATACCTGATTTTTTTGTCATGTTAATATTCGCACTGTGCTCATTTTATCTGGGTTAATCTGATAGATTAGCATTGTTCTCCAAGTAGAAATGTGCAACATATCTCCGAAAATCCAAGAGGTCTAGAGAGGTATCTGGGTTACAGGCTCTGTGTAACTGCCATGCATTGTTCATGGCTACATCAATTATGTAACTGACCAAAATTGAGTACCATTTTTTGCTTCTTATTCTCACTCTGTATTTGGAAATGATTTCATCCATTTTGACTACACCTTCCCTGCATTCATCATACAATTTCACTATCAATGGTTGAGCTCCCTGACAGATCTCCTCATCATCGGCAGAACTCCGCTCACTGGTTGGTTCTATGCCTACAGCATTGGAGCACAGACTGATGATGCCATCACCATGCCAACGACACAGAATTATCTCCTCATTTTCTTCAACTTGGAAATCGAAATACCCCTTCTTCATTTTTTTCATATGTTCTGCATTCATAAGGGGACATTTTTCAGTCCTCTTCTCGCGAATTGTTCCTGTTGCCCTCACTCCTTTCTTCTTCAAGGCTGACACCAATTTGACACTTGTAAAGAAGCTGTCAAAACACAGGTGATAGGGATATTGACCTCTCTCTAAAAGAACATCAGCAAAATGCATCACTAGATTTCCACCTAAATCAAGATCCTTATCCACCATCACAGGTGGTTCTTCTTGATGGGGCTCAAACCAAACCAGATAACCCTGTGTGGTTGTGCCACACCAAATTTTATAGCCAATTCTGATAGGTTTCCCATTCAGGAATTGGTCACTATCAAAACATTCACACATTGTCTTATCAAAACAATAGTATTCTTCAAGGGGAGCATATAGGAGGAAATTTCTATTCATTTGCTTTATGAGAGGCCTCAATTTTGTAAACTTATCTTTTTGATCTAGGTGGCTGTTATCTGCAAAATGTAGATACGAGAAAATCAATTCAAATCTGTCCCTTCTAATTGCATCCCTAACCAGGTTCTGGTCTGTATCGGAGATTTCCCAATACATTCCCCTTCTGGGACGCCTCACGAATCCACTCAAAAGCAAGATGCCAAACAGACACCTTATTTCCTGAACTGTGACTTCCAAGTTGACATTTTTCTGAGATGCATAATTATTGGTTTCATTGACAATCAAGTTGAAAGTTTCATCATCAAAAAATAATTCAAAGAGTTCTACTGGGTTCAACTTTTCACTCTTGAGATTCAAAAGTCCAGAATCCAGTGCTGACCAGCTAGGAAAGTTGGGTTTAAGGTCTCTTTTGGTCCAATTCTTCTCTGGGATATTTGATATCTTTAGCCTTTTTGGAGCAGGGTGGGCCTCAGGCTTGTTCTCTTCTTCCACATCTGAGTCACCAGAAAATGCAAGGCCTTGGAGTAGTTCACTCACTCGAGCTTTGTCCTTTTTTCTCCCTTTTCGGGTAATGTCTCCTGCAGCATATTCCAAGGAGGAGATGTGCATTCGGGCCCACAAGTCGCCTGGGTGCCGGTCCTTCAGGGTGTTCATATGTACGACTGTCCTGTCAGTACGGACAGAAGTACAAGGTGGATGGGGCACACAATCTCTGGAAATGAAAAAATAACCGTATTATAAAAATCCTTTGTCTTCCCATGACATGGTGGATCTGATGATACCTAAGTATTACATGGAGCCTACCCCCTTCTCACTCCTAGGACCTAACACTGCTGGCCTCTCCCCCGCCCCCTCTCAAGACCAGGGGCTTGAGTCTGAAAGGAGGAACCGGGCATCTTAGTGCAGTGCCTCCCTGTCTGCAGGAGCGTGTGCCAGACATCCCATGTTCCTTTCTGCCCCACGCCGGAAGTCAGCCGTGCCCCTCTGCTTTGGGCCTTCCTTGTCCAACTGAGCTTCCATCAGAAACGAAGCTGATGTCTTCCAGAATCCTTTTATCCTGTAGCTTTTATCAGTTGGTTCTGTACCTGGACAAGGAAGGAGGTTATTTACTGGGCTCCTTCACACCTCTCCTAGGATTTCTGAACATGGAAGGATTTGGCCTTTCCTAGCTCTACATTCATCTGGTGGACACTCTGAAAGACATGAGGGGAGAACAGCAGTGAAGGGAAAAGAATTCACACTACATGTACTGACTCATTTCCTTAACGCCTTTATCACCTGGGGTGTCTCTAGCGTGCTTGTCTGGCCCATTCATCACACCACCCATTCGAGGTTCCCGAACACTCGGTCCCCGTTGTGATGCTGAATCTTTACCCTCCCGTCTCACCAGCTCCTCCCTTCCCCCCGCCCTTGCGGACCTCACCACCCGTCCCCAGAGCCCCCCTCCAGCCAGGATCATCAACCCCCTGCCGCGGTGCGTCCTGCGGCGCCCCCACTGGTTCTTCTCAGCCCGCACCCCAGAGCGAGCAGGGCCGCAGAAGCCACACAACTAGGGACACTGACACTGCTTCCCTCCTGCCCCTTTCTCCCGTTCCTCACACTCCACGTCTTCATGTTTCCTACTCCAAAGAGGACTCGTGATTTCTGCAGTAGAAACGTGCTCCTTGAGAGGGTCTGCCTTCCGTGGCTCCAGTAACTCCTAGCTCCTCCTGGTCTTCTCCAACCTTGTCTGGGCACAGGCACAATCACTTCACTGCCTCCCTCCTATCTGCTCTGCATCTAGGAAGTTCCTGCCTGGGGCCTGAGTCTTGTTTCAGAGGTCAGCGCCCTGGGATGCCTCCTCCAGCCCCCAGACCCCAGCAGGCGCCTCCCCACACTCACAGCGCAGGCACTTGGTCCCGCTACACTGTGGTTCTGTCTGCTTTGTGATTCCTCATGGGACCCACTGCAGGCAGGGTCTCTGTCACACAGGCCTCTAAATACAAGTGACAAAATGCTTCCTGAATGAGTAGAAGGAAGGAAAAATAATATCTAAATTGGAAACTTCTAAAGATGTGCCTGGAAAACAGTCTTTTCAACCAAACTCTTGACCTACCAGTTCATCACAGAATCTCTGAACAGTTCTTGATCCATCTTCTCTGTCTAGTTCACTTTGGCCCATGACATGAAGAGAAAGCTTCCCTAGTCATCTGCTCCATTTCAGTGGCAGACTCGGGGACTTCCCTGCCAATGCCCCTTGCCCTTTAGCCAGTCAGAAGCCCTGTTCTGGGCGAAGCAGTGTGTCCAGGTAAAGGCATGAATTGGTCTAAGCCAGGCATGGCGGTCTCATTCCCCAGCCTCTCTCACACTCAGAGGTGGTTGTAGAAGTCCATTTCTGCCAGTGAGAAATGGGGGGAGACCTTGGCCTTCTTGGTGCCAGGAACAAACAAGGGTAGAGATGCCCTTCTACCTCCTTTCTGCACTTGGAGCTGCAGGGACCATCATGGTCATGGGTTGAGAAACCAGCACACTAAGGATGGTAGAACAAGAGACCAAGAGCCTGAACCCTGAAAATGAGCACTGAGTAATGACAAATGCTGGAGAGAGTGAACCTTCTACAGAGCTGAGCACAGGTGGTGTTCTTTTCAGAGGTCAAGTCAGCAGTACTGAGCTAACCTTCAACTCAGCATTCTGTTCCTAGGTGTTTGTCCCAAAGAAGTTCTCACACAAGGGGCACACAGAGGCTGTTCCCTGCAGCAATGTCCCTGCTGCTGGGGACCTGGAGGCAGCTGGGTGACCATCTGGGGAAGCAGACAGGCCACGGATGTACCTCACAGATGGTATGTGGCAGCTGCAGGTAAAGGAGCAGATGAATGTAGATAGGTCCTAAAACGTTATGGTGAGTGACAGAATGTTCACAATACTATTTAAAACAGTCACATCAAATAAAAGTACATATTTTATATAAACAAATATTGATAACAGGTACACATTATGGCTCTAAACGGTGGAAGAAGGAAGGGGAGTAGTGTGAAAAAGAGGTAGAGGAAGTGGGAGTGTGTGGCTGGGTGGGGGAGACACTGATTCAGGTTTCTGTTCACTGACGTTAAAGGTCTGACAGGCACAACATATTCCTATTTTGCAGTTAGAATTATGTCACAAAACATTTTTAGTGGAACTTGGCTCAGACCTCAAAAGCATTATGAAAAACTTCATTTCTCTCAAGCTTTAAGACACTTCCATTTTCACGAACACTTAGCCCCGTTTCCCTGAGATGAACAAGTGTCCCCCCACACCCCACCCCACGCTTCAAGCTAATTATCGCATGCTGTCTCCTTTCTCCTCTTTGCTCTTCTCTGAGGCATCGTGGCCTCACCCAAATCTAACCCTCTGCCTTCGATCAGGTCCCTCTCTCTGCTTTAGGAATATCTGTGCTACGTATTCCTTCCTTCCACACTAGGGCTTATTAAGTACCTACCACTCTCTCTAATTTCTGCTTCATCACCTACTTTCCTGGTAGTTCTTGGTCAGGACTCTCCGAACGCTCTTCCTTTCCTCGCTGCCATGGCAGCCCTCACTCTTGTCTGAATTTTCTTCCTTTTCTGGATTTTCTTCTCAGTAGCTCCACAAAGACAGAAAGGAACCCAGGGAAGGGTGACCAGGCAGGGTAAACAGAGTCATAGGATTCTTGAGGCAGCTGTGCACCAACCGAAGGTTTTATGTAACGAGGACACTGACCGGTCCCCTTCCTGGCCCAGGGCCCCCCACGATCACAGTGGTTCCCTTCCTGTAGGAGTCTTCCAGGGAAGCAGCTTTGACCAACCGGGTTCTCTGCTCATTCCAATTTGTTCTCACAGCTGCAGTACTGATTCCACTAAAACACGGACACTCACCTGCTGGGTACTCCTGAGGCCTCAGCACCTTGCTCCACTTCTTCAGAAGTTTCTTGTTTTGCATTAAACAATTCATCTTTACTTACAACTTCTTTAGCTAAAAATAAGAATTTAAATGTTGTCATCTGCTGCATGAGTCCCCAGCCCCCCAATTCAATATCTAGAGGAGGGAATAGGATATGCAAATTAAAATAATCATCAAGTACCCCAGGAGTGCCCTCACCACCAGCGCTACGAAGGGTGGCACAGTATGGGAAGGTGATAAACATCAGTTAGCTGCGGAGAGGGCCTAACAAGGCAAAACCTATTTAGGGAAAAAAACCTATTTAGGGAAAATTATACACGGACAATAGTATTCTCAGAGTGAAGAGAACTTCCTCTGATATAAAGAAGGGCTCAAGCAGAGGAGTTTGTGGGACTTCCAGACAAAAAGAGCTGTCTGAAGACCACAATTATGTGGAACCCTTTATCGGGAAGAAAATAGGAAGCAAAGTGGGAGTCGCTTTATCGGGAAGAAAATAGGAAGCAAAGTGGGAGTCGTGAGGGATGAGCAAAGAAGATAACAAGAATCAAGCCTACAGGAGGGGAAGGGGAGCCGATAGTCTGGAGGGAAGGTGAGCTCACCAGCCCCAGGTCAGAGCTAATGATGGGAAAGAGGAGCAGCCAGGAGCTGTCCTTACGTATCAGGCTGAAGTCTGTAACCTTCTGAGCTGAGTTCCTGTAGAGGCTCCTGTGAGCCAGACTCGGAGGTGGCCACTCTGGGAAAAAGGCAAGGGACAGCCTCTTGGGGTCTTGCGTGTGGTAAGGGCGGGGGTCCAGTTGTGAAGCGCGTGGCATTCCACACCGTGGACCAGTGGTACCAACCCCTTGGCAGGGTCACACGCTCTCTGAAGGCAGAGACGAGGACCATCGTTGCCTCTCTCGTGCTCTCTGGTGGTCGGCAGAGTGTTCTCTGGCTGGTAGATCCCTTGTTCCAATTTCTGCCTTCAAAGTATAAGGACACCAGTCACCAGAGCTGGGGCCACCCAGATCCAGTACAACCTCATATCACTTGCTTACATCTGGAGAGCCTTTCAAAAACAGACCACGTTCGTAGGTACCTACAGTTAAGGATTCAGTAGATCTTTCAAGGGGACATAGTTCAAACCAAACAGTCAATTATATTGATTTAAAAACAAGTAAGTTTTACTTTCTATATATTTCATAAAAATAAAATATTAAGAATAGAAGGTTCTCGGCTGGACAGGACTAAGAACCAACTTAAAGCCACAGACCAGAACCAAGGGAGGAGAGGACAGTTTTGAGAAAACTGATGTAGCAACTAGGAAAATGAACGACTGAGAGATTAAGGAAAAACAAAAAGTGTCATTTGTGGTAATAGGAAGTTTTGCCCTGGACAGAATTTCTGTCACCATTCTAACTGTTAGGTCTGGACAGAACACTAAGAATATAAAGGAGTGCGAGGAGGAACCCTGGCTTGGGCTGCAGAGAGAAAGCAGAGATCTCCCAAAAGATAAAACATCAGGCACTGAGCCTCCAACGAGTGGAGGCACCGTCTGAAACCAAGCGTCTCACTGCCCTTTCTGCCTCTCATGCTTCAGATGTGGGTGTGTCTCCTACACACGGTATAGAACGAGGCATCAGCCAGTCATGGACACGAGCTCCCTGCACGAGGCATGTGTGGTCTGCTCTTGTCACAGGAGGGAGGGAGGGAGGCAGAGGGCTGGTGAGCCTGAGAAGCTCCCACGCGTGAGTACTGTGAGCCCTGAAGAAAGAGGGCTGCTACCACGTTCCCATGAGCTGGGCCCCTGCTCACAGGGGACCTGGCTGAGTCCTTGCCTCAGGCTGGACCCTGGGCAGCAGCCTGTGGGGGAAAAGACAGGACAGCCTTGACGAGTGCCCTTTGTGTGTGGGGGGTGGGTCCAGCCTGCACAGCTGATGTGGATTAAACATCCACCACAGCTGTCTCTGCTCAGGATCCTACAATTCTAAAACTCAGGGTCTCTCACCCACACAACTGGGTGTTTATGAACCCTTCAAGTGCTCTGCAGTGATGTGCTTCCACATATCAGATGGGAGGAGGGGAGAAAGAAGCTAGTGCTCAAGGAGAAATAAAGCAGAGAACAGAGATAGAAGGCCAGGGAGAAACAGGAAAGTAGAAAAGAGGAAGAGTGGGGGTACAGGGGGCTCCACGGGAAATACAGACCTGACACACACACATTAGACATGAGGTAAAAAGTGCAGGGAATCTGCCACCGAGGGAGCTACTGATCCCAGAAGGACCAACAATAACTGGGACCCCTGGGTGGCTCAGTCGGTTATGTGTCCAACTCTTGGTTTTGGCGCAGGACGTAGTACCCAGCCCCGGGCCAGGCTCTGTGCTGGCGTGGAACCTGCTTGAAATTATCCCTCTGCCACCTCTCTTACTCTCTCAAAAGTAAAAGATCAACAATAGTAAGAATGACTGCACGATGCCTGGCACTGTCCTGGTACTTAGATTATGTCCAACTCTCAAAACAATCCCAGACTCCAGATTATCATCTCCATTTGTCCTCGACAGATTCAGGGGGATCGGAGTGAGGTGCGGAAGTACACAGAAGTGACTTCAGGAAGGTGGCAGACGAGAAGGACCGTAAGTGGAACTGGTCCCATGGATACAACTAGATAACATCTACTTCAGTGTAGATAACCCAGAAAATGACGCAAAGACTGGCAGAAGAGGCTCTCCGTAACTAAAGGTAGAGAAGAGGCCACATATGAGGGTAGGAAGGGTGGAGATGCAGTCGGGAAGCAAACTGACCCCTGAGAACAGTCTGTGGGAGGGAGGGACGCGGTGGGCACCGAGAGGGGAGAGAAACAGGCCTCCACATCAGGGAGCCCCCAGGGGGAAGAACTTTGAAAACAAGAGGGGCCGAATTTCCCAAGTTCATGCAATCAGCAGTGCTCAACACATGGAACATTAAAAATTAGCTGCCTAGCTCTGGGAGAGGAGGGAGGGCAAAAGAAAACAGAGTCCCCACCCCAAAGAGATCGCAGAAGCAGCAATCAGAAAAATGCCTGCAGTGCATGAGAGGGGGCTGTGTTTACCCTTCTGAGTGTGTGCTCAAGGGGCACATACTCCCAGGGATGGTGGGGGGAGGGGGCCTGGGAAGCTCCATTTCCATCTCCCGGGCCCCAGCCTAGATATAAGAAGATGTGCAGGAACCAGTGTAGTGCGGTATCACACCTAGTATGATGACAGCAAGCCCAACCCCACCTTCCATAGCCGCACCCCCACCTGCAGAGCACCTGCGCGACCTTGGCACCCCGTATCTCGCCTACAGAGTCAGACTCTCCTATCCAGCCTTCTGGCAGGAGCTTTCTAAAGGGGCCCCGCCCCCCCCTTTAGCCAACCTACCCAAAAGTTGCTAACCCCAGCACCCTGACCTTGTGTTCTCCTGCAGCAACCCCCCCCAATCCGCCATTGGCCAGAGCCATCCAAAGCACTGCCACAGACCTGGCCGTGTGCAGGCAGCCCAAACAGGAGCCGGCATCACTCCAAAGTGACTCCTGCCCCAAGGAGAGGGGAAGGTAACAGAAACAAAAATGAACTTAAAAACAAAACAAAACACCTCTAAGTATATACCCATTGATAAACTTTGACTATAAAAGGAATAAATGCTCCAATCAGAACACAGTGATGGAATGGATTAAAAAAAGCAAGACCCATCTATCTACATGCTGCCTACAAGAGACTCACTTCAGACCTAAAGTCACCTGGAGAGTGTAAGTGAAAAGATGTAACAGCAAATAGAGATAAAAAGAAAAGTGGGTAGGAACACTTATACAGACAAAATATACTTGAAAACAAAGATTAACAAGAGACAAAGGATATTCCACAAGAAGAGGATAATCCTAACAAGAAGATCTATCAATTATAAAGCTTTATGCACCCAACATGGGCACCCAAATATACAGAATAGTTGACAACAAACATACAGAAACTAAACAACAGTCCTACAATAACAAGGAACTTTAACACCCCACTTACATCAATGAACAGATCATCCAAACAATCAACAAGGAAACAGCGGCTTTGAAAGACACACTGGACCAGATGGACTTAACAGATACACCTTCTTTCCCAGTGTACGTGGCACATTCTACAGAATGGAGTACACATCAGATAAGTCTCACAAATTAAAGACATAAGTCATACTATGCATCCTTTCCAACAACAGTGCCAAGAAACTAGAAATAAACCACAAAAAAAAATATGGAAGGAACACAACTACATGGAGACTAAATAACATGCAACTACAAAATAAACAGCTCAACCAAGAAATCAAAGAAGAAATTTAAGAATACATAGAGGAAAATGAAAATTTAAAAACAACAATGCAAAATCTTTGGGGTGTACCATAAGCAGTTAAACTTATTGCTAGAGAAAACTTTCTAGCAATACAGGTCTAAATCAAGACGCAAAACAAAAACAAAACCCGAAACCAGAAGGAAGGAAATCATAAAGATTAGAGCAGAAGTAAACAACGTAGAAACTGAAAAACATCAATGAAATGAGGAGCTTGATCTCTGATAAAGTCAATACAATTGATAAACCTTTAGTGAGACTGACAGAGAGGAGAGGACTCAAAATCAGAAATGAAAGAGGAAAAAGAACCACAGAAGGATTATAACTATAAAAGAATTACGAAAATTCAATACCAACAAATTTGACAGTACAGAAGAAATGTATAACTTCCTAGAAACATATAACCTCCCAAAACTGAATCAGGAAGAAATGGAAAATTTGGATAGATGGGCGCTTGGTTGGGTCAGTTGGAGGGGCATGCAACTCTTGACCTCAGGGTTGTGAGTTCAAGCCCCACATGGGGTGTAGACAGGAAGGAAGGGAAGAAATCTGAACAGATTACCAGCAATGAAATCGAATCAGTTAATCAAAAATGTCCCAACACACAAAAGTCAAGGATCAAATGGCTTCATAGGTGAGTTCTACCAAACATTTACATAAGAGTTAACACCTATTCTTCTCAAACAGTTCCAAAAAATAGAAAAGGAAGTAAAGCTTCCAAATTCATTCTATGAGGCCAGCATTACCCTGATACCAAAACCAGATGAAGACACTACCAAAAAAGAAAACTACAGGCCAATATCTCTGATGAACACAGACACAAAAATACTCAACAAAATATTAGCAAACCAAATCCAAGAATACGTTAAAATAATACTGCACCATGATCAAGTGGGATTTATTCCTTGGATGCAAGGGTGGTTTGATATTTGCAAATCAATCAACATGAGATCTCACATCAACAAAAGAAAGGATAAAAACCGTATCATTTCAATAAATGCAGAAAAAATATTTGACAAAGTAAAATAACCATTCATGATACAAACCCTCAACAAAGCAGGTTTAGAGGGAACATCTCAACATAAGACACTATATATGAAAAACCCACAGGTGACATCACAGTAGGGAAAACATGACAGCTTTTCCCCTAAGGTCAGGAACAAGACAAGAATTTCTACTCTCACTCCTTTTATTCAACATAGCACCGGAAGTCCTAGCTATAGCAATCAGAACAGAAAAAAGGCATCCAAATTGGCAAGAAAGAACGAAAACTATATGCAGATGCCATGACACTATACACAGAAAACCCAAAAGACACTGCTAGAAAACTAGGAGAACTGATAAATGAATTCAGTAAGGTTAAAGGATACAAAATCAATATACAGAAATCCACTGCATTTCTAAACACTTAAAGTAGCAGAAAGAAAATTTAAGAAAACAGTCCCATTTACAATTACACCATAAATAATGAAATCCCTAGGAACAAATTCAACCAACAACGTGAACGACCTGTACTCTGTAGCCTGGACTAACGGGGAAAGCAGCTCACCAACTACAGTAGGGCACACGCAACACACAGAAGACACCCCTGAGGTGCCAGGTTCTGGTAAACGGGTCACTGCATGCAGGGCATTACAGGTCCTCTTCATTAGGCCATTGCTTTCAAGAGCAGGAGACACAGCTGACCTTCCTAACAGACAGAAAGAGACAAAATAAGGAGAGGAATATAACCCAAATGCAAGAATAGGACAAAATCACAGACCAAAGAGAAATGAAGATAAGAAAATACACGGGGTGCCTGGGTGGCTCAGTCGGTAAGCGTCTGACTTCGGCTCAGGTCATGATCTCACAGTTCGTGGGTTTGAGCCCTGCGTTAGGCTCTGTGTTGACAATTAACTCAGAGCCTGGAGCCTATTTTAGATTCTGTGTCTCCCTCTCTCTCTGACCCTCCCCCGCTCATGCTGTCTCTCTCTCTCTCAGAAATTTAAAAAAAAAACCAAAACCACACATTAAAAAAAAAAAATACATGAGAGGGGCACATGGGTGACTCAGTTTGACCTCATTCAGGTCATGATCTATGGCTCATGAATTTGAGTCCCACATGGAGTCTCTGCTGTCAGCACAGAGGCCCCTTCAAATCCACTGTCCCCCTCTCTGGCCCTCCCCCGCTTACAGTCTCTGTCTCTCTCGGGATGAATAAACAAACATTAATGAAAGAAACACACACTAAATGGAATGAATTGTAGACTATAGGAATCAGCAACATGGAAGGCAGAGTAATGGAAAGTAATCGAGCTAAGCAAGTAAGAAAAAAAATGATACAAAATGAAATCAGACTTAGCAAAGTCAGTGACGCCACCAAGCAAAGTAACAATCACATTATAGGGATCCTATAAGGAGAAGAGAGAGAGAAGAGGGAAGAAAATTTGACAAAATAATAGCTGCAAATTTCCTAAATGTAGGGAAGGAAACAGAAATCCAGATCAAGGAGGCAAGAGATCCCCGCCAAAATCTCAACCCAAGGAGGTCCACACCAAGACACACAGTAATTATAACAGCAAAAGGTCATAAGGGGAATTTTGAAAGCAGCAAGAGGGTCAGGTGGGAAGATGACACAGGAGAAGGGCCTTACACTCACCTCACTCCACGTGTATAATTTCCTGGGTTGTATACACTGATGTGAATATTACCTGAAGACTGACAAAACAAACTCACAACTAAGGACAGAGAAGAGACCTCGCTGAAGAAGGCAAGAAGGTAAGGATTCGGTTTGGGAGAGAAACAGACCAGACCATGGCCATCTGTGGTGGGGAGGGAGCTGGTGGTAAGAAGGGCAAAAACAGGCTTTTACAACGGGGAGCCCACAAAGGGGAGGGCAAGTTCCCATAACATTTGCCTTTTTTTTTTTTTATGTTTATTTATTTTTGGGAGAGAAAGATGGAGAGTGAGCCGGGGAGGAGCAGAGAGAGGGAGAGACAGAATCTGAAGCAGGTTCCAGGCTCTGACCTGCCAGCACAGAGCCCAACATGGGGCTTGAACCCACAAGGTATGAGATCATGACCTGAGGTAGAGGCTCAACTGACTAAGCCACCCAGGAGCCCCAACATTTGCCTTTGAAAGGGAGAGGGGCTGAGTTTCTTGAGTTCTTACAACCAGTGAGACTTACAGCCTGGAATTTTTTTTTTTTAATTTTTTAAATGTTTTATTTATTTCTGAAAGAGAGAGAGACAGCATGAGCAGGGGAGGGTCAGAGAGAGGGAGACACAGAATCAGAAGCATTACAGCCTGGAATTTTAAAAACTGGAGGCTCAGTTCTGGGAGAGCCCGAAGGTATTAGGAAGAGGAGTCCTGCCCTTAAAGAGACAGCGTGACAAACAGCCCATCCGGGTACAGCGTGGAACCACCATTTTGAAAAACGCCAGGGGCAGAGAGGAGAGTGGTTTGCTCATCTCAGAACACGGCGTGGAGAGGCAGGGATCATGGGACACTCCTCCAGGAACAAAGGGGCTGGCAGGTGTCATTTACCTTCCTCACCCCCAGCATAAACATCAGCCGCCGGGGGGGAGCCAACTCAGCTCCAACACTCCTCACCTGCTTCCTTACAGCAAGCTCCCACCCCCACGCTTCGCAGGGCTACCCTTCCCCGTCCTGCTCACCTTAGTCTCTGCACCCAAGCTCCCTGGACAAACCCTGACAGCACATCTCCTGACTGTACATTTTGTAGGACCTCAGTTCCGGCAGTGGCCAGGGCAGGTCTCCTATCACAAACATGCCTCGCTCCTGCTAGGGACCAAACACTGCCCACAACAGGAAAAAGAAGTTCTGTAGACAACTGGCCTCAAGGAAAATCAGGCCAAGATTGAAGAGCAGAACACACAAAACACACATAGGAAACACTCCCTGAATTGCCAGGCCTAGTTACAGGGGACACTGACTTGCAGGGCGCTATGAAGAGCGGCCTCTTCACAAGACTGTTATTGTCATGAGCAAGAGAAATGGCTAACTGTCCTAACACACAGAAATACACACAGAGAACTGGAAACAGTAAGAGAGAGAAATACGTCTCAAATCAAAGAACAAGGCCAACCTATAGCAAGAGAACCAAATGAAATGGATACAAGCAGTACGCCTAATAGAAAAATCTAAATTAATGATCATACAGATGTTCACTGAACTTGAAAAAAGAGTGGAGGACATCAGTGAGACCTTTAACAGAGAGTTAAAAAAAGAACCAATCAGAGATCAAGAACACAATTCATGAAATTAAAATACACTTGAAGGAATAAACAGCAGGCTAGTTGAAGCACAGGAATGAATTAATGACCTGGGAGACAGAATAATGGAAAGTAACCAAGCTGGGGAAAGGAGAAGAAAGCATATTATGCAAATTAAGAAGCCTTAAGGAACTCAGTGATTCCACTAAGCATAACATTCATATCATAGGGATTTCAGAAGAAGAGATAGAAAGGGAGGGAGAGCCACTTGGGTGGTTCAGTCGGTTGAGCATCCAACTCTTGATTGCAGCTTAGGTCATGATCTCAACGTTTGTAGAGCTGACCCCTGTGTCAGGCTCTGCTGACAGTAGGGAGCCTGCTTGGGATTCTCTGTCTCTGCCCCTCCCTTTCCCCTACTCATGCTATCTCTTAAAATAAACATTCAAAAAAAGAAGGAAGGAGAAAATTTATTTGAAAAATAACAGAGAGGTGTCTTGGTGGCTCAGTTGGTTAAACGTGCAACTCTTGATTTTGACTCAGATCCTGATCTCACAGTCATGGAATACAGCCCCACACTGGGCTCCATGCTGGGCATGGAGCCTCCTTGGGATTCTCTCCCTAACCCTCTGCCGCTCCCCTACTCATTCTTTCAAAAAAAGCTGAAAACTTCTAATTTGGAAAAGGAAACCTATCCAAATCCAGGAGGCACAGAGATCCTCCCAAAAATTCAACCCAAGGAGGTCCACACCAAGACATATCGTAATTAAAATAGAAAAAAGTAGCGACAAAGAAAAAAATCTTAAAAGCAGCAAAAGAAGAGAGTTACATACAAGGGAAACCCCATAAGACTATCAGCAGATTTTTCAGCAGAAACTTAGCAGGCCAGAGGCAATTGCAGGATATTCAAAGGGAAAAATCATCAGCCAAGAAAACCCTACCAGTGAGGCTATCATTGAGAATATAAGGAGGGATACAGAATTTCTCACAAACAAAAACTAAAGGAGTTCATGACCACTAAAAAAAAGCCCTATAAGGGATTTAAAGGGCATTCTTTGAATGGAAAAGAAAAGACGATAAGCGAGAGAATGAAAAGTAAAAAAGAAAACAAGTAAAAATGAGTACATCTGTAAAAATCAGTCAAGAGATTTGTAAAATATAACACCATATACCTAAAACTTGGGGGGTAGGAGGGGAAGAGGAGTAAGGAATGAGTTTACAACTGAGAGACCATCAACTTTAAATACAGACTGCTATGTGCAGATGTTATATACAAACCTAATGGTAACCACAAATCAAAAGCCATTCCAGTTATGCAAAGAATAAAGAGAAACCCAAGTATACAAGAAAGCCATGGCCAACAAACCATGAAAGAGGGCAAGAGGAGAAAGGACCAAGAAAATCTATAGAAGCAACCACAAAAACATAAAAAATTGCAATAAACACATGTCTAACAATAATTACATAGAATGAAAATGGACTAAACAAATTTAATCAAAAAATATAGGGTGACACAGTGGATAAAAAAACAAGACCCATCCATATGCTGCCTACAAGAGACTCATATCAAACCTAAAGACACCTGCAGATTGAAATTGAGGAGATGGAAGAACATTTATCATGAAAATAGATGTCAAAATAAAGCCACAGTAGCAGTATTTATATCAGACAAACTAGATTTTAAAACAAAAACCATAGGGGCGCCTGGGTGGCTCAGTTGGCTAAGCGTTCGACTTTGGCTCAGTTCGTGATCTCACAGTTCATGGGTTTGAGCCCCGTGTCAGCCTCTGTGCTGACAGCTCAGAGCCTGGAGCCTGTCTTCAGATTCTGTGTCTCCTTCTCTCTCTGACCCTCCCCTGGTCATGCTGTCTCTATGTCTCTCTCAAAAATAAATAAAACATTAAAATAAAAAAATAAAAAATAAATAAAGACCATAACAAGAGACAAAGAAGAGCACTATATAATCAGAAAGGGCAAAATCCAACAGGAAGATATAACAATTGTAAACATTTATGCACCCAACTCGGAGCCTCCAAATATATAAAACAGTTAATAACATACATAAAGGAAATAAATGACAGTAATATAATAACAGTGGGGGGCTTTAGCATCCTACTTACATTAATGTACTCATCATCCAAACAGAAAATTATGAAGGAAACAGTGGCTTTGAATGACACCCTGGACTAGATGGATTTAACAGATATATTCAGAACAGTCCATCCTAAAACACCAGAATACACATTCTTTTCAACTGTATACAGAACATTATTCCAGAGTAGAGCACATAGTAGGCCACAAAACAAGCCTAAAAATTTTTAAAAAGACTGAAGTCATACCATGCATCTTTTCTGACCACAATACTATCTATATAACTAGAAATGAGGGCACCTAGGTGGCTCAGTTAGCTAAGCTTCTGACTCCTGATCTCAACTCAGGTCTTGATCTCAAGGTCATGAGTTTGAGTCCTGCACTGGGTTCCACACCGGAAGTGAAGCCTACTTAAAGAAAGAAACTAGAAATCAACCACAAGAAAGAATCTGGAAAGACCAAAAATACATGGAGGTTAAATAACATGCCACTAAACAATGAATGGGTCAACGAGGAAACAAAAGAAGAAACCAAAAAGTACATGGGAATAAACAAAACTGAACATACACCAGTCCACAACCTTGGGGATGCAGCAAAAATGATTCTAAGGGGGAAGTTTATAGCAATACATGCTTAACTCAAGAAGCAAGAAAAATCTCAAATAAACAAACTAAACTTACACCTAAAGGAGCTAGAAAAAGAACAAACAAAACCAAAAACCACCAGAAGAAAGTAAATAAAAGAGAGCAGAAATAAATGATAAACAAACTAACTACAGTAGAACAGACTGATGGGTGGCTCAGCCAGTTAAGCATCCAACTTTGGCTCAGGCTCACAGTTCATGGGCTCAAGCCCTGCATGGGGCTGTGTGCTGACAGCTCAGAGCCTGGCGCCTACTTCAGATTCTGTGTCTCCCTCTCTCTCAGCCCCTCCCCAATTCATACTCTGGCTCTTTCTCTCCCTCTCAAAAATAAACATTAAAAAAAAAAAAAGAAGAGATTAATGAAACCAGGAGATGCTTCTTTGAAAAGATGAAAAAAATGCATAAACCTCTAGCCAGATTCATTAAAAACAAAACAAAAAACAAAAACAGACTCACAATAACAAATGAAAGAGTATAAATAACACTACCACTGAAACACAAACATAAGAGAACATTATGAAAAACTATATGCCAACAAATTAGACAACCCAGAAGACATGGATAAATTCCTAGAAACAAAGAAACTACCAAAACAGAGTCATGAAGAAATAAAAAATCTGAATAGACTAATTACCAGCAAGGAGATTAAATCAGTAATCAAGAAATTCCCAACAAACAAAAGTCCAGGACCACATGGCTTCACAGGCAAATTCTACCAAGCATTTAAAGAAGAGTTAGCACCCATTCTTCTCAAACGATTCTAAAAAGTAGCAGAGGAAGGAAAGCTTCCAAATTCATTCTATGAGGCAGCATTATCCTGATACCAAAACGAGATAAAGACATTACCAAAAAAGAGAACTACAGACCAATATCTCTGATGAACACAAATGCAAAAATCCTCAACAAAATATTAGCAAACCAAAGCCTATACAATACATTAAAAACATCATTCGCCACAATAAAGTGGGATTAATTTTTGGGATGCAAAGTGATTTGAGTCAATATTTACAAATCCATCAACATGATATATAAATAAAAGATAAAAATCATATGATCATTTCTTTTTTTAAAGTTTATTTATTTGAGAAAGACAGAGCATGAGTGGAGGAGGGTGGAGGAGGGGCAGAGAGAGAGAGGGAGAGAGAATCCCAAGCAAGCTCCACACTGACAGCACACCGAGCCCAACGTGGACTCAAACTCATAAAACTGTGAGATCATGATTTGAGCCGAAATCGAGTTGGACGCTTAACCGGCTGAGCCACCCAGGTGCCCTCATACAATCATTTCAATAGAAGTGAAAAAAAGAAAAAAATTTTGACAAAGTACAACACCTATTCACGATACATTCAATAAAGAAGTTTTAGAGGGAACAGACCTCAACATAATAAGGGCAATATATGAAAAATCTACAGCTAATATCAATCTCAATGGGAAGAAACTAAGAACTTTTATCCTAAGGTGAAGAACAAGAGAAGGAGGTCTACTCTCACGACTTTTATTCAGCAAAGTACTGGAAGTCACAGCCACAGCAAGCAGAGAAGAAAAGGAATAAAAGGACATCCAAACTGGTAAGGAAGCAGGGAAACTTTCACTGTTTGCAGATGACATGATACTGTATAGAGAAAACCCAAAAGACTCTACCAAGAAACTACTAGAATTGATCAATTCAGTAGGGTCACAGGATACAAAAATCAATGTACACAAATTCACTGTATTTCTATACAATAATGAAGCAGCAGAAAGAGAAATTAAGAAAATATAATCCCATTTACAATTTCACCAAAACAATTAAATATCTAGGAATAAAAGGAGGTGAAAGACCTGTACTCTGAAAACTGTAAAACACTGAGGAAAGAAATTGAAGACAACACAAATGAAAGACTCATGGATTGGAAGTACAAATATAATTAAAATGTCCATATTATTCAAAGCGATCTACAGATTTAGTGTAATCCCTATCAAAAAAAAGCATTTTACAGAACTAGAACAATCCTAAAAAATTGTATGGAACCATAAAAGATCCCCAAATAGCTGACACAAATCTTGAAAAAAGGAACACAAAGCTGAAGGTATCACAAATCCAAATTTCAAGTTATATCACAAAGCAGTAGCAATTGGGGAGCCTGGGTGGTTCACTTGGTTGATTGTCTGACTCCTGATTTAGGCTTAGGTCACGATCTCACAGTTGGTGGGATTGAGCCATGCGTCAGGCTCCATAATGATAGCATGCAGCCTGCTTGGGATTCTCTCTCCCCCTCTCTATGCCTGTTCACCACCTGTACTCCCTCTCTTCCAAAATAAATAAATTTGAAAAAAAAAAAAAGCAAAAGTAATCAAAACAGTATGATACCGGCACAAAAACAGACATATAGATCAATGGAATAGAGTAGAAGGCCCAGAAATAAACCCATGATTATATGGTCAGTTAATCTTTGACAAAGGAAGCAGGAATATACATTGGGAAAAAGTCTCCTCAACACATGGTGCTGGGAAAACCAGACAAGTCCATGTGCACCACTTTCTTACACCAGACACAAAAATAAACCCCAAATAAATTAAGAACCTAAATGTGAGACCTGAAACCATAAAATCCTAGATGAAAGCATAGGCAGTAATTTCTCTGACACTGGCTGTAGCAAAATGTTTCTACATAGGTCTCCTGAGGCAAGGAAAACAAAAGCCAAAAAAAACCTATTTGGACTATGTTGAGATAAAACTTCTGCACAGCAAAAACTAAAAGACAACCTATTGAATGGGAGAGGATACTTGTGAATGGCATATCTAATAAAGGATCAATATCCAAAATATATAAAGAACTTCCAGAACTCAACACCAACAAATAATCCAATTAAAAAATGGATAGAAAACACAGACATTTCTCCAAAGAAGATATACACATGGCCAACAGACACAAGAAAAGATGCTTAACATCACTTATCAGGGAAATGCAAATCAAATCAACAGTGAGATATTACCTTACACCTGTGAGAATAGCTAAACTCAAAGACACAAGAAACAACTAGTCTTGGCAAAAATGTGGACAAAATCTTCCCATACTGTTGGTGCAGAATGCAAACTGGCATAGGCACTGTGGAAAACAGTATGGCGGTTCCTCAAAAAATTAAAAATAGAACTACCCTATGATTCAGTAATCACACTAATGAGTATTTACCCAAAGAATATGAAAACACTCATTCAAAAGGATATATGCACCCGCTATGTTTATAGCATTATCTACAATAGCCAAACTATGGAAACAGCCCAAGTGTCCACTGATCAATGACTGGATAAAGAAAATGTGGTATGCATGTATATATGTACACACACACATACACACACACAGGAATACTAGTCATAAAAAGGATAAAATCTTGCCATTTGCAATGACATGGCAATGTTCATTCGCGAAGCGAAATAAGTCAAGGAAAGACAAATACCATACGATTTCACTCATGTGCAATTTAAGACACAAAACAAACAAAGGGCAAAAAAAGAAAAACCAAAAAAGACTCTTAACTACATAGAACAAGGGGTACCTGGGTGGCTCAGTCGGTTAAGTGTCCAACTCTTGATATCAGCTCAGGTTATGATCTCAGGGTTTGTGGGATCAAGCCCTGCATAGGGCTCCATGTTGACAGGATGGAGTCTGTTTGGGATTCTCGGTCCTCTGCTCCCACTTGCTTGAGCTCTCACTTGCTCTGTCTCTCTCTCTCTCTCTCAAAATAAAACATTAAAGAAAAAAAAACTACATAGAACAGATGTTTACCAGAGGGCAAGTGGGTGGCAGAATGGGTGAAATCAGCGACTGAGATTAAGAGCAACACTTGCCACCATGAGCACTGACACACAAAATTGTTGAATCACTGTATTATATACCTCAAACTAATGTAAGACTGTATGTTAACTACACTGGAATTAAAAGAGAAGAAAGAACGAGGTTACAGCTGCAGCTGTGTGACTGTGGGCCTGTCAGTCTTGCTAAGCCTCCAATTCCCTATCTGTGCAATGGGGAGAACACAGTCCACTCTACAGGGTTCGTGAAGATGAAATGAGAGAATGAACACAAAAGCCTTCTGTAAACTGCACCCCCCCTCCCCCAGGCCTGCCTTTCTAATTTTT
>NW_027527943.1:537706-581586 GCF_008692635.1 Crocuta crocuta
CCCCCCCCCCCCCACAGGTCATGCATTATTATATTTTCAGATTGACTTAATATAAGGTACACAAAACTACTAAATAAGAAGACATGATCATTCTAACCCAAAATTTATCCAAGACTGTAGCATCACATTTTTTTTCGCTCCAGACACAGTGGATCACCACCATAGCATCTTTTCGTCGGTGGTGTTCCATATGTAGAGGGACTAAAGCTTGCTGAAAAAACAGGCTTGTCCCTGATGCACCCCCACCGTCCCCCAGCAACAATACATGCCAAACCCTTCGACTAAAAAAGCACAATGTAAAACAGGTCTGCTGACAGGGAAAGGGCTAAGTTGAGAAGGGGGACGATGGGAAAGAAAATGGAAAGGGGCAAAGGTAAAGTGAAGTGAGGAAAGAAAGCAAAGACCATGGAAAATCTGAGATAGGAAAGGTCACACCAGACTCTGGGTCTGCTCCTTATCATCTTCCTGAAGTGGAAGGAAGAGCATTAGGGTTAAGCCTGAGAAAGAGGCAGAGGGATGTTTTCACATACGGGAAAGTTCCTTACAAACACCACACTGATTCACTGCTCTGCACCCCCGCTGCAGACAGAACGGGAGAATGCAGGCTTCAGGGGCAGTCTATCGGGTGATACCTCAAGGTCCCTTCTACTTGTCCACCAACAAATGTAAACACTCAATCAGATACTAAGACTCTATCATGACTGAGCATTGAGAGACTGGGAAAAATACAGTACTCGTGAGTTTTCATTCAATTCTAGTGTTCCATGATGGATGAGAACACCATACACACACGCGCGTGCACTACTATTGCTGTAAGTCATATTTCTTATTTAAAAAAAAAGGCTTCTATCGCACCCAACTTTCTAATGATAGTGAATGTGAATGTGACAGTGAATGAATGTGAACGCCAGAGAATGTTTCCATGTGACCTCCCAATCCCTTCCACACACTCTTTCACAAACAAACCCTACGCTCCAGCCACTCTGGTTAACTTACTATCCCTTGAAAATACCAGCACAGGAGCAGGAAATGCCACTAGCCTGGGAAACTGCTCTAAGTTCATGTGGTGTCAGGTAACTTGGGGAAATGTGCTGGAATCATAACTGATAGGCAGGCCCTTAGCTAGAATCTCTAGAATATTCGAGAGGAGCTAAAAGGATATATATATTTTTAAAAAGTCCTTGAAAATGACAAAGCATGCCTCCTGAAGGCCCAGAGAGCATTCTCATCTGAATCACCTACCACAGCAGTGGTGCGGACGCAGAAAACCACAAGAGGCCATGTCCTGACCAGAATGCGGTTGGGGTCTAGTCTGTGAGCCGTCTCATGCAGTTTTTAAGCATTCACTTATGTGAAAGGATCTCACATCCTATGACCACTGTTATCTTTTTACCAATTATCACCCTCACCACTCTGACAACTACCCACTCTGTTCATTACCCCCCTCTCCTCTCCAGTCAAAACGAAATTGCTTTCAGCAGGCGTATGTTCATCATCTCCTAGGTAAGTAGGAATGTCTGCCCACTGTGGGGCTCCCTACTACGGCTCAACTTCTTCACATAAACATACTGTTCTGGGGCTTCACCTAATGCTGGTTTTTCACAGCTGAAGAAATACAATAGAACCATCAGCCAAGTAAGTAGGGATGTACCAAGTCCTATTTATGCTACACGATATGAGTAAACTCCATGAGTAACGTGAGCCATATACGTTTCATCTCCTTGTAGCGATTTATTACATGAACCATTTATTCATTCTTCAAAATATCAGTATTCACAGATCACCAATGTGGTGCTCCCAGTCATCTGGGGTAAACCACGAGCCCTCTGAAATCGTATGCATCCAATTTTGCAGTACCCACGTTTTCCAGGGAAGAGAGTCAAGTTTTCAACAACATCGGAGGAAAAACTAGTAGCACCCCTCAAGAGAAGGTTAAAAAACAATGCATTGTGGAATTCTAAGGTCTCTTCTTTGAACTTTCCATATACTTTTGTCTGTTATCAATGCATCTCCAGACCTCAAACGTCATGCCAGATGCCTGCGCAGAGCTCAACAACAGACAACAGTTGAGAGGGTTTCCTGGAGGGAAAGCCTGGGTATGGACAGCGGGGGGGTCCTGCACGTGGAGGACTGCAGTCCAGTGGAGAACACAGAGAGCCTGTTTAGGCCCACAGCTGCATTTAAAATGACTCCAGATGAGAGGCAGGGAGGATGCTGGAGAAAACGTTACTATGGTAAAGTACTATGGTAAAACGTTACTATGGAAAAAGGTAAATTTGTGGAAAGCTGTCAAGTAAATATTGAAAATACCCACAAGTGTAGAATTAGACATGTAGAGCAGAGGTATGCAGCAGAGAGACCTCTGGTCAGAAGGTCAGGGGACTTGAATTCTAGACGTTACTCTGCGTCTGTTGACCCTGGCCAAGTCATCCTGAGTTTTGGTTTTCCCAACTATTGGGAGGGCAACTGGACAAGATCTCAGGATTCTAACAGTTTACAATTCCCAATGTTTTTAGAAGGTTGCTCAAATACAGGGTAGGAAAACATACACACACCCCCCAAAGGACACAGATAAACAAGCACCTGTGAGTGCTCCCAATGTCCGCGTTAAACATGCACTGGCACTCACCACTTACTTCTCGGGGGTTCTCTTGGCAGAGTTCTGGAGGTTCACACTTCAAGGTGGTTACCCTGGGCAGGAGGTGGAGGCTCTGACACTCCGAAGAGGCTCCCTGATACTCTGTCACCAGTGGGTGCACATCTTGTCCCGGAGTATAGATAGAAGCCTAGGGACAAAAGATTTACCTTGCAAATGAATCCTGGTGGGAACAGAACTGAACAACAGTGAGGGTCATCTTCAAGGGAACACCAGACAAGCCCAATACAATCTTTAAAAGCAGCGGTACAGGGGCACCCGGGTGGCTTAGTCGGTTAAGCGTCCGACTTTCGCTCAGGCCATGATCTCGCGGTTCATGGGTTCGAGCCCCGCGTCGGGCTCTCTGCTGACTGCCAGCTCGGAGCCTGGAGCCTGTTTCAGTCTGTGACTCCCTCTCTCTCTGACCCTCCCCTGCTCACGCTGTGTCTGTCTGTCTGTCTCTCTCTCTCTCCTAGAAATAAACAAAACATTTATAAAAATAAAGAAAGAAAGAAAGAAAGAAAGCAAGCAGCGGTATATACGGGAATAACAAACTGAGACATTCACCCATTTGGTAGACAGGAACTGCACACCTACGGAGACTCAGACTGTGTTCTATGAGCACACAGCACTGGGGCTATGCGGCAAACGAGACAGGGCAAAGAATCCCTGCCCAGAAAAAAACAAACAACTCAGGTGGGTGCTCACACTAATGAATAGAAACTATCATAAGACAGCTCCCATGGATTACTTAGGGATTACAAAAGGGGAAATGGTAACTTTAGAAAACAGAAGTCTGACAGAAACCACATCAGTAATGTGACAACCCATCCCCATGTGCCTCCTGATGGGTCGTGCTAAGGTGAACCCATCTGTGGCATTCTAGCCAAAAGGCACAACTTGGACCTTACCAAGAGGAAATGTAAGACAAATAAAACATTGTGACAGACGAGGAGAGACCAAGTGGAGCACCTGAGTGGCTCAGTTGGTTAAGTGTCGGATTCTTCATTTCTGCTCAGGTCATGACCTCGGAGTTTGGGAGTTCCAGCCCTGCTTCGGGCTCTGGGCTGACAGTGCAGAGCCTGCTTGGGATTCTCTCTCCCTCTCTCTCAGCTCCTCCCCTGCTTACAAGCTCACTTGAGCAGGCGCTCTCTCTAAGTAAACAAACTTTAAAAAAAACAAACAAACAAAAAAAAAGAGACCAGGCCACTGTTCCAGATTCAAGGAGACTAAAGAGGTAACTAAATGCACTATGCGCTTCTGGACTGTATCCTGGATCAGAGTAAAACTGCCACAGAGAACCCTACGGAGATGACCTAGCACAACGTGAACAAAGACTACTGTGTAGATGACAGTCTCTAACAATTTTAATTTCCTTAAACTTGATCTTTGTATTTCGGTTATACCAAAGAACGCCCTCGTTCTTCAGAAATACACACTGAACACTCAAGTGTTCAGACATAAAGAAGCATGGTATCTGCAAATAACTCCCAAATGGTTGAAAAAACACTGTATGAGTGTGTGTGTGTGATACGCAGGGAGGAAAGGGGGTGGTTTGCACAAGAGCGAGCACATCAAGATACAGTGTTAACAACCAGTGAGTCTGGGTGAACAGCAGGCAATTCTCTGTGCCACTTTCCCAGATACTTCTGTAAGTTATAAATTGTTTTTAAAGATTAAAAATAAAGTTAAAAATTAACAGACAAACGTTCCCCACTTCTCCTCCCACACCACCATACACATCCTCTTCCAACCTGCTGTCCTGTGTCTTTCTCCAGATCCTCCAGCATCATCACCACCTCCTCCCCGCTCTCCGGGTGGTGCTCCCGCACCCGGGCCTGGAGCCCGGCGGGCAGGATGGTCAGGAACTGCTCCAGCACCAGCAGCTCCAGGATCTGCTCCTTGCTGTGCATCTCGGGCCGCAGCCACTGGCGGCAAAGTTCCTGGAGTTGGGCCAGAGCCTCGCGGGGCCCAGTCACCTCCCGGTAGGAGAACTGCCGGAAGCGCAGGCGGCACAGCTCCTGAGCGTGGCAGCTGCTCTCCCGCGAGCTGCACACCTGCTCCCAGGCGGAGTCCTCCTCCTTCACCGTCACGAGGCTCCCTGCACCTGGCGCAGCTTCATCCATGCTGAGCCTAAAGACTTAAAGGAAAAGGTTCATTCAGCCCAGGTCCACGCTTCAGAAATGTTTTTCCAAACATACATCTGAGGCATAAAAATGGATCAGTAATGGCACAAAAACAGAAACTCAGATCAATGGAATAGAATAGAGAACCCAGAAATGGACCCACAAACCTATGGCCAACTCATCTTTGACAAAGCAGGAAAAGAATACCCAATGGAATAAAGACAGCAAATTTCTTCAGCAAATGGTGCTGGGAAAACTGGACAGCAACATGCAGAAAACTGAACCTCGACCATTTTCTTACACCACACACAAAAATACACTCAAAATGGATGAAAGACCTAAGTATAAGACAGGAAGCCATCAAAATCCTAGAGGAGAAAGCAGGCAAAAACCTCTGACCTCGGCTGCAGCAACTTCTTATTCAACACGTCTCCAGAAAAAGCAAAAATGAACTACTGGGACCTCATCAAGATAAAAAGCTTCTGCACAGCAAAGGAAACAATCAACAAAACTAAAAGGCAACCTAAGGAATGTGAGAAGATATTTGCAAACGACATATCAGATAAAGGGTTAATATCCAAAATCTATAAAGAACTTATCAAACGCAACACCCCAAAAACAACCTAGTGAAGAAATGGGAAAAAGACATAAGTAGACACTTTTCCAAAGAAGACATCCAGATGGCTAACAGACACATGAAAAGATGTTCAACATCACTTAGCATCAGGGAAATACAAATCCAAACCACAATGAGATACTACCTCAAACCTATCAGAATAGCTAAAATTAACAACTCAGGCAACAGGTGTTGGCAAGGATGCAGAGAAAGAGGAACTCTTTTGCACTGCTGATGGGCATGCAAACTAGTGCAGCCAGTTTAGAAAACCTATGGAGGTTCCTCAAAAAATTAAAAATAGTACTACCCTACAACCCAGCAATTGCACCCCTAGGTATTTATCCAAAGGATATAAAATGCTGATTCGAAGGGGCACATGCACCTATTGACAATAGCCAAATTATGGAAAGAGACAGAAAGATGTCCATCGACTGATGAATGGATAAAGAAGTCATACAACAGAGTATTACTCGGTAATCAAAAGAAGGAAATCTTGCCATCTGCAATGTGGACAGAACTAGAGGGTATTATGCTAAGTGAAATTAGAGAAAGACAAATTATATGATTTCACTCATATGTGGAATTAAGATAAAAACAGATAAACATAGGGGAAGAGAAGCAAAAATAATATAAAAACAGGGAGGGCGACAAAACATAAGAAATTTAAATACAGAGAACAAACTGAGGGTTGCTGGAGGGGTTTTGGGAGGGGGAGGGACTAAATGGGCAAGGGGCACTGAGGATGACACTTGTTGGGATGAGAACTGGGCGTTATATATAGGAGATGAATCACTGGAATCTATTCTTGAAATTATTATTGCACTACATGCTAAGTTGGATGTAAATTTTTAGAGAAGAGCTCTTTTGTTTCGTCATTTTAGTTAGCTTTCCGGCTCTTGTTGGTTTTAAAGACCTGTTATGCTCTCTGCACCCATGAGCGCTGCTGTATCCAAGAAGACTCTTTGTCCAGGGCCTATCCTTTCAGAGAGTGTTTTTTGAATGGTCTCTCTTGGTCTCTCTTGTTGGGACCTTGGTTATTTTATTTTCCTATTCGTAGTGATATTTGGGACTCTCCACCTTGTGTACTCTGGCTTGTTTCTTGAGGTAGCCCAGCAGCCTGTTTCTCTGGTCTTCTGAGAGTCCCATCCCCCAACTTGGGAAACGGGACTGCTGGTCACGTTAGCAAAGAGTGAGAAGTTGGATTTACCAGGCTGCCCCGCCAGCTCTGGGTGGTCCCGCCACCTAGTCTTTTACATCAGGCAGGGCTCTTGTGGCTGGATGTAAATTTTTAAAAATAAAAATAATTTTAAAAATAGATCAGTAAATTATGGGGCATCTGGGTGGCTCAGTTGGTTGAGCGACTTTGGCTCAGGTCATGATTTCACGGTTCATGGGTTTGAGCCCCACATCAGGCTCTGTGCTGACAGCTCAGAGCCTGGAGCCTGGTTTGGATTCTGTCTTTCTCTGCCTCTACCCCACTCACACTCTCTCTCTCAAAAATAAATACACATTAAAAATTTTTTTTTATATNATTTTTAATAGCTTAGTAAATTAGGAGAGCTTCTAAATTCTGTGAAATATACTTGTATTTTTGTCCCCACTGTAAGTCATGCTCAGTAACTGAGCCTGCTTGCCTATGTTACCACTGAAGTTTATGAGAAGTGTGTATCTTTTTTTTTTTTAATGTTTTATTTATTTCTAGGAGAGAGACAGCATGAGTAGGGGAGGGTCAGAGAGAGAGGGAGCCACAGACTCCGAAACAGGTTCCAGGCTCTGAGCTGGCAGCCAGCGCAGAGCCCGACGCGGGGCTCGAACCCACGAACCGCGAGATCATGACCTAAGCGAAAGTCGGACGCTTAACCAACTAAGCCACCCAGGCACCCCGAGAACTGTGTATTTTGAACCCTAAGGGGGTTGAGCCAGGAGGTAAGGGATGTGAAGGAAACAGGGTAAACAAGAAGATGCTTGACCAGTCTATACTCCAGCTGGAGAGAAGAGAATTTCATCCATGGAGGACCCTTAAATACTCTCTAATCTGTGTACTTCCCACAGAATATTCCACCTTGAACGCAGGGGAGGCAGACTGTTTCCAAACTCTTCTGTCCCTGAAAACTTATGATGAGATTCTGTCACTTCTCTCATTAAGAGATGGGAGTCTATTTGTCCTTCCCTTGAATCTGTACTTGTCTGTGACTTGTTTTGGCCAAAAGAATCTGGTAGAAATGGCTCTGTAAGAGGAAGTGCTTGGCACACTGCCATGAGACTGCCATGCAGAGGGTCACTCGGAATGGAACCCAGGTGCCCCCAACTATAGCCCAGCTGGGCCTTGTTCCCTGCTGATTCACCAGCTGAATGCAACCACAGGTAAGTCCAGCCACAGAAATGCCCAGCCAACCCACAAAATCATAAAAAATAACAAACTGAGGTTGTTTTGAGACACTGTTTGGTGTTTTAATTTTTATTTTTTTAAACATGAGATCACTGAAATTCATGCTTCAAGTTCTTTTTCTCTCTCTCCTTACCTTCTCCTTGTATGATCTCATTAATCACAATTTCAGTATGTGTCCACTCCAAGAACACTCAAATCTCCGGCTGACTCCAACTTGCCTTTTACAAGTCTCACAGTCTTGAAATTGACAGTAAGATGCCTCCAGCTTCCAGCCTCTCCTGGGTCGTAATTTCAGCACATCCCAAACTGAAATCAGAGTGCCCTCAAAGCTGAACTCGCTGTTTACCCTAGATCTCTACTGGCATCAACACCATCCTCCACGCATTCAGGCTTAAAACCAGCCCCTCTCCAGTATCATTCTCAGTCTAGTCAGTTCTTCCTCCAAAATGCCTCTTACAGCCATTACTTCCCTTTGATTCCCCTCTTACCACTTACATGGCAATCACTTACAACGCAATAATTTTCTGTGTGGTATCCCTGCCTCACAGCCCACTCTATCCTCACTGGATTAGTATTTCCAAAGAACAGTTGGGGCCCTGTTCAACACATCTCCCCAAAGGGTTTCAATTGCTCCTCGTTGAACTAAATTCACACTCCCCAGGATCTGCCCTTCCCTGGGTTTTTACTGGTTTGTCTGTCACTGGATAAACATCCGCGCACGTCTTTGTCTGGCAGGAATAACGCTAACCCCGGAAAGAGACACAGCCCCCGCGCCCTCACAGCCTCGGGCTTCACACACTCCGCATCCCTGCCACGCTGACTGCTCAGTTTCTTTCCGCCCACCGGTCCTTCACGGCCAGGGCTGCCCTTCAAGGTGAGCAAACTTCCCAGGTACCAGCGCAAGCGCCTCTCCCAACCTAATGTCCACAGAGAGATTAACTCGTCTGTCCCTCTGGCCGCTTGCCGGAGAGCGAGCCCGACCCGCCACGCCGACCCCGTCCCCCTCCACCGGACGCCCGAGGGCAGGGGCTCCCGTCCGCGCGGCCCAGCGCCCACCCGGTGCCCGGTCCGCGCGGCGAGTGCACAATGCACCGAGGGCGCCCGCAGCCCAGCCCACTCCCCCACCCAGACCCCCCGAGGTGGCCTCAGGCGCCCCGAAGACACCCGGCTGCCGCTCGATACGTGCTCTTCCGACTACCGGTCTACCAAAAGCTCAAGGACCGCGCTCACCAAAGCGGCGACGGCCTCGCGAGCACCAGCCCCCCAGCCGCGCAGCCTCGAAGCCGGGGGTCCACAGCGGCTCCTTCCGCCGCGCGAGCGGCCGAATCGCGGCCTCTCTAGGATCGCGGCCGCACTTCTCTCTGGTGCGCCGGAAGGACCACGCCGCTCCTTCCGCCGCGCGCAGGCGCATCCGAGGGCACGCGCCCTCCTTCCTGTCTGTAAATCTTTTCAATTAAAAACAAGAAAAGGGAAAACTGAGACTCTCTTCGGATCTTCGCAGGCTGCTGGTTAGACAGATGAATGAACAATTACAAAGTAGCAAGCAGCACAAATGCTTAGAATTTAAGTATGCAGATTATATATGCACAATAAAAACTCAAGTTGCATAGAGACTATAAAATGAAAAGTGCTCCGTCCCTAAGGTCAACCATTGTTAATATTTTGTGTGTGGTTTTCCCGAGATGCCACTAGGCACGTAGTAGCACTCAATAAATATTTGTTTATGAATATGGAGCTATGGGATCACAATAGGATTTTGCACCTTAGCTCTGTTAACATAGGTGGGAGATCTTTCCATACCAGTTTATTTTTTAACAGCTCATTAGTATTCCATTGTACGGATGCACCATAATTTACCTATCCGTTTTATGTGTACATGTATACACATAAATGTGTATGTATGTACGTGTGTACATACAGTAATGCTGCAGAGAACATTCAATATCTTTACATGCTTATATAATTCGACGTTAAATGCTACATGTTGGAACTGATCTCTTAAAAGAGCACTTCTAAATTTTTATATAAAGGTCCCCTGTTTAATTTTTAAGGGCACTGCTGTTTAAAGTAAAAGAAGAATCTCATAGAAAAAAAACCCCGAAAATGTGAGGGTGTTTACAAAATCAGAATTGTAAATGACCAATTAATATGCAAAAAGATGTTCAACTTTGGCAGCAAAAATATTTGTTTAAAACCCGTTAAAAAGCACCAGATTGTAACTGAAAGAATAATCCCCAGGGTTAATGTGCGTATGAAAAAAAATGGGCATTTTCACAAGCTGCTAATAGGAGGTATAGATTAGTATAGCCTTTCTGGAGGCCACCTGGCAAATGAATCAAAAGCCTTCCGAAATGTGCCTACCTGGGTGCTTGGAGAGCTCAGTTGATTAACCATCTCTTGATCTCAGCTCAGGTCTTGATCTGAGGGTGTGACTTCAAGCTCTGCATTGGGCTCTGTGCTGCGCATGAAGCCTACTTAAGGAAGAGAGATGATGCGGAGGGAAGGGAAGAGAAGAAAAGAGAAGAAAAGGCGCCTACCCCTTTGTCTCATTAATTCCAGCTACAGGAATTGAATGAAGGGAAATAATTGTACAGGTGAGCAAAGCTGTACGTACAAGGATGGTCACTGAAAAGTCTTCCATGAAGACTTTTAGTTAACTGTGTGTCTTAATCAGGGATTTTTTGTTCATTTGTTAGTAAGGTTCGGAAACCCAGTCAAACTAATTAAACGAAACCTTTAACAGAAGGAAACAAGGGTATTTCTTGGACTCCAGGACCAGCTGGGAGCAGTGGACCTCAGAAGCTGAGGGCCAGACCTGCTTCTCCAGCCTCTGAGCTTTCATAGGATCCTAGTTTCATGACTTGCCTTCTTTATTTCTTGCTGGACCGGTTTGTTTCTATTTGGTTTTTATGGGATCATAAAAATGGTTCCAGCTCTAGGTTCGTTTCTTGTTCAAATGCCTAACAGAGACCAACCAGAATCTGATCAAACTTCTAGGTGTATCCAAAATGGCCACACCTGGCTTACAGGGCCCCTCTCGTCCAGTCCTCAGTCAGAGAAGGCGCACATGGCAAGCTGCCCACTCAGGGTAGTGGCAGATCGAGACTTGAATGGATTGGGCAGATATGCAAATTGACTGTCCTTTTCTTTTACAAATAAAAATTGTTCATGATATTAAGTCCAGTGAGAAAAGTAAAGTGTTTCTATGCCTCAGTATCTAAAAATACATTATTAAGAAATTATATCTGGACCATGAACAGGATAATTTTTCTTTATATTTTTCACAGTTTTTACAATGTATATGAATTTCTATCATAAGTAAACGTGAGTTAATTACTATCTTGAGAATTTATGAAGATTAACATGGGACAATTATGATATGTTAAACATTGACCAGGGGCACCTGTGTGGCTCAGTTGGTTAAGTGTCCGACTTTGGCTCAGGTCATGACCTTGCAGTTGATGGGTTTGAGCCCTGCATCGGGCTCTGTGTTGACAGCTAGCTAAGAGCCTGGAGCCTGCTTCGGATTCTGTGTTTCCCTCTCTCTCTGACCCTCCCCTGCTCATACTGTTTCTCTTTCTGTCTCGAAAATAAAAACATTAAAAAATTTAAACAAATAAAAATTGAGCAGAGGGGTGCTTGGTGGCTCAGTAGGTTGAGCATCCGACTCTTGATTTCGGCTCAGGTCATGATCTCATGGTTGATGAGTTTGAGCCCCACATTGGGCCCCATGGTGACATCATGGAACCTGCTTGGGATTCTGTCTCAAAATAAAGAAACTTAAAAAAATACAAAAATAAAATTGGACAGAAAATATCAGTACTGACTAATCGCAATTTGAATATACATATATACACATACACACTAAACTGATTATTTTTGACAGGTGAAAATTAGGGTGATTTATTTTTCCCTTTCCTATTTTTTCATGCTAGTTTTATAACAGCTCACTTATTAATAACTTTATCAGTTTTTAAACCAGAGAGTGAGTAGGAAATGAAGACACACAAGGACTTCTCATTCCACTACTGTTTGTACATTACAGGATACTATCCCAAGAGAAATGCTGATCAGTAGAAGATACTTTCTAATACAGCTCATACTTTCTGGGTTCCTGCCCTCTGAACAGACTTCCCACTTTGCTTGAAGCGCATCTAGATTTGCATTGCAAGCAAAACCTTCGTCAATATCCCTTATAACATTTGCCCTTTGTTCAATGTTTCTGTAATTTTTTTAAATTTTTTTAGTTTTTAAATGTTTATTTTTGAGACAGTGCATGTGAGTCAGGGAAGGGCAGAGAGGGGAACGGAGGATACCAAACAGGCTCCATGTTGACAGCAGAGAGCCAAATGAGGGGCTCGAACCCACGAAACGTGAGACCATGACCTGAGCTGAAGTTGGACACTTAACTGACTGAGCTATCCAGGCCCCCAATGTTTCTGTAATTTTCAGGAATAGATGAGGAAAGTGTGTTATTAAAATATACCTGTATTGGGGCACCTGGGTGGCTCAGTCAGTTGAGCGTCCAACTCTTGATCTCAGCTTGGGTCATGATCCCAAGGCTGTGGGATCAAGCCCCCAGTCCAGCTCCACGCTCAGTGTGGGATTCTCTCTCTCTTCCTCTGCCCCTCTCCCCAGCTTGCTCTCTAAAACAAATTTGAAAAATAAATAAAAAATTAAATCTATCTTCATCCATTCATGTCTGGGCAGTTATGGGTGCGTGCACCCCTGGGGTACTGATGAGAACACCATTTTCTCCTGAGACTGTGAGAGGAATGAGCTCATTTCAGGTGCCAGTGAATTTAGAACATTTATAACATGTGTACTATAGAATCACCACAAAGAACTCGGAAACAAATTTCCCTTATATTTAAGGGTAGATCATTCTTCATACTTTGGATCTTGTCATTTTAACTGCTTTTGTACGGGAATAATGACATTCTCTGTTGTTCTTAAACTGAACAGAATCAAACAGACTTAAACCAGGACAAGGAGCTGAATGCTTAGCTACTAACCTCAGCAGAGCCCTCAAAATACATGGGGGAACATCCCTTATGTCAACTTAATTTTACCCTTAAAGGCAGAGTAAAAGACTTCCTGCAGGATTGAATACAATTGTGTTTCCATGAAATACCAAAGTCCCTCAAAAAGTTGCACTGCTCTGGGGCACCTGGTTGACTCATTCAGTTAAGTGTCTGACTCTTGGTTTTGGCTCAGGTCATGATCTCATGGTTCATGATTTTTTTTTTTTTTTTTAATTTCTAGGCAACAGAGAGAGAGATAGCATGAGCAGGGGAGGGTCAGAGAGAGAGGAAGTCACAGACTGAAACAGGCTCCAGGCTCTGAGCTGGCAGTCAGCACAGAGCCCGACGCGGGGCTCGAACCCACGAACCGTGAGATCATGACCTAAGCGAAAGTCAGTCGCTTAACCAACTAAGCCACCCAGGCGCCCCTCATGGTTCATGAATTTGAGCCCTGCAGCCTGCTTTGGATTCTCTCTCTGCCCCTCCTCTTCACATGCTCTTTCTCAAAATACAAATAAATTAATTTTTTAAAAAGTTGCACTGCTTCTCCTACAGACTCTGTCCTCCCCCCAGGACATGGTACTAACCGTTGCACTCAGCCCGCCTGCACGCAGCCAGATGCAAGAGGAAAGGAAGTGGGTCAAAGACTGCCAAGTGCCTGTTCCAGCCTTCATGCTCCCCTTCCTTCTTAGTGACAGAAGCCTGATTTTCAGCTGGGCACCCCGCAACCCGCAACAAGGCACTCTCCAGACTCCCCTTCCTAAGTTTTGCCGTGCGTCATATGTACTGAAGTGCCTTTTGGGAGGCTGCTCG
This sequence comes from Crocuta crocuta, assembly GCF_008692635.1. Classification (NCBI taxonomy): domain Eukaryota; kingdom Metazoa; phylum Chordata; class Mammalia; order Carnivora; family Hyaenidae; genus Crocuta; species Crocuta crocuta. Next base: position 551,310 of record NW_027527943.1, read on the forward strand.
CAGAGGGCTGGCTGCACTGGGCGGCATCTGTCGTCCTGCCTCTGTCTTGCACGCAATGGCTGGAGCTTTGGCAGCCGCCAAGGGTCATGTGACCACCTCAAGGACTGATGTTGTGCACCAGCATGTTGGGACAGATAAGCAGAGACAGGGTCCCTAGTGGTGTCATGGACCCACTTTATCAGTCCTGGATTGCTGGTCTCTAGACTGTTCTGAGAGAAAAACAAGCTTTTGTGAAGCCACTTATAGTTTTTTGTTTTTGAACTATATGCAGTTGAACCAGACCCTCCAAATACACAAGGGCTCACCCCCGTGCAGACAAGGAAGTCTTTCCCAGACACGACACCCTCAGCAGCTACTGCCGAGAAGCAAGCGGTGATGGCTCAGGAGTGGACTCCTGAGCTGGAGACTCTTATCATTACCGTGACATTTTGGTATTCACAGTCTAAAGATCATGATCTCCTCCCAGCTGACTTTACTGTTTGACTTCCAAAGAATTCCAGAACAAGCAACATTTAAAAACTGCATTATTGGTATTAAAGAAAAACAGTCTAATTTCTTTCCCCATTTACTAGAACAGTGTCTATGGAAGACCCACTATCCTGACGCTCGAGTTTGTATCAAGTCAGACACTTACCACCTGGACTCACTCAGCACTGTTCGTTCGCATGACTTATCAAATCTCTTCCATAGTTTAACCTGGATTTCTAACCTGAACCAGTGAAGTACTGTGGCCAGAATGGGGGTGGGAAATCGTAAGATCAGATTATCTTTGCTTTCCAAAATGCTTCTGCAGATGGTGGGGGGAGGGGGGGCCAGTAGGGGCTGGTGAGTAAAACCACCAGGGGAAAATGTCCACTATTAAACCGGTACTTTAAGACACCTTGGAGAGTGGTATATTTCCAAATGTCATTAGTTTTATTTTATGAGTTGCTGCTGTAACATGCAAAATTATCAACCTGCTCTTGTTCTGTTTAAGCCTGTGAATTTGTGGATATTTGACTTGCTGCTGACCTCAAAGCCCTAACTCAATCATGAGGCTCTCTACTACCTGAAGATGCACAATCAAGCACTGACCATGTTAAAGGCCCAGAGAAGTACTGCAGTAACGAATGCTCTTGTTCCCACAGTACCATCTAGGGTCTATCACTGTGGTCCAAGGCTGAGCAAAAGTGGATATGCACAGCCTCCCGTGGGCGACCCCGCTGAGATCTGTGAGGCTAGAAGTAGCCGCAGCAACTGTCCCTGAAATGCTGTTTGCTGGTCAGCACCCTGTCTGTGAGGTTTCCCGCAGAGAGGACCCCCCATCAGGCCACACTGTCTTTGTGGTGGTATCTCTGATGCTGAAAAAGCCCCGACCGCTGCCTGAAGGCTTCCCCGCATTCATCACACTCATAGGGTTTTTCTTCATTGTGGATCCGCACGTGCTGAGCCAGGTGGGAGTTGAGGCGGAAGGCTTTCTGGCATATGTCACACTTGAACGGCTTCTCCCCAGTGTGAATCCTGTGATGTCGGATGAGGTCTGAGGTCAGACTGAAGGCTTTCCCACACTCGTTACAGCGATGGCTTCCGGAGTGGCTGTGGGTCCTCTGGTGGTGGGTGAGGAGAAGGGCCTGGCTGAAGGTCTTGCCACACTCCTGGCACTCACAGGGCTCCTCCTGACTGTGAATTCTCTGGTGCCGGTTGAGGTGGGAGCTGCGTCGGAAGGTCTTCCCACAGTGGATGCACAGGTAAGGCTTCTCTCCAGTGTGGATCCGGAGGTGCTCCAAGAGGCCTGCGTTCTGGCTGAAGACCTTCCCACATTCTCTGCACTGGTAAGGCTTCTCACCAAGATGGATTTTCTGGTGTCTGACAAGGTGCGAACTTCTCTGAAAGGCTTTCCCACACTCGTGACACTGATGACCTTTCTCTCTAGGACGGATTTTCTGATGTCCAGTGAAACCGGTACTATGACACGCCGCAGACTCACAGAGCCTTCCTCGCGCGTGCACGCCTTCGTGTGCGATCAGGTCCGGGTGCCGGGGGAAGGCCTCCCCACATTCTGAGCACTTGTACTCGGGCTTCTCCCTGGGCTTCACCTGCTGACTTTCCAAGCGAGGGTCCTCATGATGAGGCGCTACGGGCTCAGATACTTTCCCGGATGATCCCACTCTTCCACAAGAGTCTATCTCTGCAACCATCTTCCCGTTCTCAATCCTGGTCTCCTCACCTGAAACATTAAACGTATACCACATATTACTTGGTTTTTGATGCTTAGGGAAGGGAACCTGCACTTAGGAGGAATAAATTTAAATCAAGCCGTGTGTGCTGGCAGAAATGTTGTGGCTGTGTGTCTGCACAGAACATATGTACAATGGTACCCAAGGAACTGTTAACAGTGGCTGCTCAGGGGAGGATGGAGATTGTGGTAGGAGGTAGCTTATCCTCATTGGTTTGAACTTTATATGTGATACACACAGCACAATCAGTAAACAAGGAAACAGTCTTAAAAGGCCTACCTATACAGTCTTTAAAATGGTTTGTCAGCTGGAGTACAAAAAAGTGAAGTTGGGGCACCTGAGTGACTCAGTTGGTTAAACAACTGACTTTGGCTCAGGTCATAATTACGCGGTTTATGAGTTTGAGCCCCGCGTCGGGCTCTGTGCTGACAGCTCAGAGCCTGGAGCCTGCTTCAGTTTCTGTGTCTCCCTCTCTCTGCCCCTCTCTGCTCAGGCTCTGTGTGTGTGTGTGTCTCAAAAATAAATAAACGTGAAAAATAATTTTTTAAAAAAGTGAAGTCAACTGAGGGCCTTCGGCCGATAAGAAAGGGAAAGCCAGGAGGCGTTGGGGCCAATAAGGAAGAGCACTGGAAATGAAGAAATGTGGACACAGTACCCACTGTATCATTGCTTAGCCGTGTAATCTTAGAAAGGTAATGTAAACCCTCTGGGCTCAGTGTCCTCCCCAGCGAATCAAAACCACTGGACTACAAGACCTTGAGGGTGACATGAAGCTCACAACGGTGCCTTGGACTCTCCCGATCCTCTTAAACAGCAGCAGCTGCCCTCCTGTGCGATTCAACAAGACAGGGGACCTCAGTGCTGGGATAATTAGCTCATGTTTCTCGTACATCAAAGACCATAAGAAATGTCAGCCGATAACACCTGAGCTCAGACACGAAGGCACAGGTGGGCGAGTAGGAAGGAAGCATGAAAGAGGATGCAGAGCTGGAACAACAGAGAAGGCAGGAGACGTTCTAAGCAGCACTAATAACCAGCCAATGCAAGTTCATCAGTGTGGGCGAAAGAAAGGTGGCAGGTCAACTGCAAGGTGAGAGCACACAAGAGTCCGTGTAATGTGGACGATTGGTAAGGAAACACCAGAGACCGTAGGGCAGGAAGATTCAGCGGAACAAGGCACTTTGTGTGTGTCGGCCCTTTACAGGACTGAGGCCACCCACAGGGGAGGGGGTGTTTACAGGAAGATTAACGCAATCCTTTACTAGCAACGATACACTGACATGAGCACTAAAAAGTGGTGGTGGCCTCGAAATCAGAAAACGACTTGAACTTTGAGTGTAAAATAGCATTTTCAACAGATCCAGAAGACAAAGAGCAGTGTCAAGGATCTACTGTGACTGCATTCGTTTGTCATATTTTATTTTTATTTTTAATTTTTTTAATGTTTTGTTTATATCTGAAAGAGAGAGAGAGAGAGACAGAGAGCGAGCAGGGGTGGGGCAGAGAGAGAGGGGGAGACACAGAATCTGAAGCAAGCTCCCGGCTCTGAGCAGTCAGCACAGAGCCGGGAGCTTGCTTCAGATTCTGTGTCTCCCCCTCTCTCTCTGCCCCACCCCTGCTCGCTCTCTGTCTCTCAAAATAAAACAAAGACATAAAACAAAAAGTTTAAATAAAGGTAAATAAATAAATAAAACACATGCTCATCATAAATGACAGGGCCTAAATTCATTTCTGCGAGGCTGGTCACAAAAGGCAGGCCCCTCTCTTTCAGCTACTTTGCTCAGCAAGTTTCCATTAGGGGGACCTTTGAACAGATTCAGAAACTGAAAGGGGTTGGGGGTGGGGTGCCTGGGTGGCTCAGTTAAGCATCAGACTTCGGCTCAGGTCATGATCTCAGTTTGTGGGTTCCCCGTGTCAGGCTCTGTGCTGATAGCTAGCCCAGAGCCTGGAGCCTGTCTTCCGATTCTGTATCTCCCTCTCTCTCTGACCCTCCTCTGATCACACTGTCTCTATCACTCTCAAAAATAAATTTTAAAAAATTTTTAAAAATTAAAAAAATAAAAAAGGAAACTGAACAGGGGAATTGGATAGAAGGTAAAGGAAGGTTTAGAATCACAATCAGCCATTCATCAAACATACACTGAGGGTCTGTTTGATTCCAGGAGCCACAGCAGACTCGGGAAACAAAACAGAGCTCAATCCTTTTCTGGCAGAAGAAAAAGAGACATAAACCAGCAACAATATGATGTGGTCGAATGGGAGAAATCTTGGCGCTCTAGGGGCACAGGTCCTTTTCCATAGAAAAGTTACCCAGATCTGGAGGACTTCAGGAAGGCTGAGGAAGGGCTGTCTCGGGCCCTGAAGGATGAGTGCAAATTAGGGAAAGCAAGGACAAAGGTCTGCAGACAGAAAAAAACGTGGCAGGAGAGGCTCAGAGGGGAGAAACAGCAAGGAGCAAGTGGGAAACAGCATGCAGCGCAGCATGATGGGGTCCTGCACTGTGACGGGGCCACAGGGGGATGGACCATCCTGATTCATCCGGATGAAGGGGATCCGTGGTGTGATGGGGCCACAGGGGGACGGACTCAGGGGTTTCCCGGGACATGGAACTGTCAGTGCTAAAAGTCTCAAGCAAACTGGTAAAGTCAAGCTCGTGGACGTGAGGCTGAGAAACCAGCATACACAGCTGCCAGGGAGGCCTCGGTCACTGCCTGCTGGGAGTTACTGCAGATGGTGGGTTCCTTCGTAGTTTTATTTTTTCCCTTTTGATTATGGAATTTTTCAAACGTTAAAAAAAACCCATGCAGAAAGAACAGCATAACCCAGCTCACTGAAGGGTTTCAGAGATGGAAACAGCACTAAAGAATTTGTGTGTAAACGATGGAGAAGAAGCAGGAAGGAAGATTCCTGGGGAAGCACTGAGATGACACCAAAGTAACAAGAAGTAGGATCATAAGGCTGGATGGGGGGGAGGGGGGGGACGTAAGTGACAGAAGCAAGAGAGGGATTTCAGTGACAAAGACAGTACAGTAAAAACTAACCTAAGTGACATTTAGAGATAAAAGTAATAATCCTACGGGGCACCTGAGTGGCTCAGTTGGTTAAGCATCCAACACCAGCTCAGGTCATGATCTCATGGTCTGTGAGTTCGAGCCCTGCATCGGGCTCTCTGCTCTTAGTGCAGAACCTGATTGGAATCCTCTGTCTCCGTCTCTCTGTCCCTCCCCTGCTCACGCTCTCTCTCTCAAAAATAAATAAACATAAAAAAAAAAGTAATAATCCTACAGTAATTTGAAGAAGACCAGAAAAAATGAGCAATGGAGCACATGGCTGGTTGAGAAACCAACCATCTTTTCTTCACTCACCCCTGCGGTGAAGGAGGGAAGGGGAAGCAGAAGGGCAGGGCAGGACGAGCCCCGGGTTTCGGGCTGAGCACAAACACCATGGAAAGGATGGGGGGATGCGGGGGAACGCCAGTCCTCTAGTCCTGACTGCGGCAGTGGCTGCATCACGGACTGTCTTCCTGTCTGTGGAAGCTTGCGGGCTGCACGCTCACAGTGAACGCCACCGTGTGGACACCATACAAAACCAACACAAAAGCAGGGCCTCCAGGGGGCGCCGATGCCCACCTCTTGCCTGACATGAGAGGCAGCTGCTTCTTACCCTTGTCTTCAGGCTCTGCAACTTCACACTTTGGCGGCGCCTGCTGCCCGCGCACTGGTTCCCCTGCGGCCACTGCCCCCACCAGCATCTTCTGCTCCTCTGCCTGGCCTGGGTCCTAGGGACATGCAGGGACAGTTAGGGACCTGTGGGCTGAGGAGGAAAGTGCTGTTCAGAGAAGCACTCCCACGTGAGAAGAGGAAGGAGAAAGCTCAGGGGACAGGAAGAGGCTGGGCAAAGAGTAAGGCCGGTCCCTCCCAGGGAACAGCAGGTGATGCTGCGGGATCAGCCGACAGCTCCAAGCAGCCGGACCAGAAAGAACCCGAACCCTGAATGGGACTCAGCAGATCCCCCGGGTGCCCAGCTCATGCCCTGCCTCCAGCCCCTGCTTTCTTGCAAAAGGGCACATCTGGTCCTCACCACCTGCTGTCCTGTGTCTCCAAGCTCCGGCTGCAAATCCTCCAGCATCATCACCACCTCCTCCCCGCTCTCCGGATGGTGCTCCCGCACCCGGGCCTGGAGCCCGGCGGGCAGGATGGTCAGGAACTTCTCCAGCACCAGCAGCTCCAGGATCTGCTCCTTGCTGTGCGTCTCGGGCCGCAGCCACTGGCGGCACAGCTCGCGGAGCCGGCGCAGCACCTCGCGGGGCCCTGTGGTCTCCTCATAGCGCAACTGCCTGAACTGTTTGCACAACAGCTCCTGTCCCAAGCCTGTGCCATCCCCTAGCAGCTGGACTCCCCGTCCCCAAGTAGAGCAGGGATCCCCCTTCACGTTCCGAAGCACCTCCTTCTTCAGATTCAGAGGAGCCGGGGAACAGGCGCTGAGCTCTGCTGTTGCCATCCGCAGCGTCCGCAGGCTTGCTCTCTCTGCTTCGGAAAACTTCCTTTTGATTGTCTTCTGAAAATGCAAAAACAAGAATCACGGAGACGGTAACGCTAGTAGGAACAATAATTACAATAGAAATATGCCTTTGTTGGGCTTATACGTTTGCAATAATCACCATCAAACTTTTTCTCTCTGAAACAACCATTCCTAAAAACGGAACACACATACAAAGTGAGAAGACTCTGTTCCACAGAGTTTGTTCTGACAGAGCAGGAATAACACATTTGAAAAATCACCATTTTGCAGCTTGATGAAAATTGAATCAAAGACTACAAAAGGGCAAAGGCATTGGGCTAAAGGACTGAAGAAAAGGACATTCTCACAGTCTCAAATAATCACCGTGCTGTGTATTAACTACAAAGGGGGAAAAATGGAGATATCTGGAAGCCACAAACTTAATCAAATGGTCACACCTGACAACACCAACAGTGAGACTACTGACATTCCGCCTTATCACTTACGCAGCATTTTCATTTAAGTATTTAACATGAATCTAATAATGAGGAGACTTTCAGATAAATCCCAAATGCAGCTCATCTATAACAGACACAGACTCCTCAAAACAGTCGATTTCACAAAAATAAAAAGTATTGTTCTGGATTAAACAGACATCTAAATGAACTGTGAAAAATGGCTCCTGGGTTTAAAAAAAAAAAAAAGCTATAAAACCTGGTTAGGCTCCAAATACAGCTGGCTGTTACAGAGCCCTGGATGCGTGCATGGTAACTCCTAGCTGAAACATACATATATTTTTTCCTTTGGTCAAAAAATGGACTTAATAGGGGCGCCTGGGTGGCTTAGTCGGTTGAGCGTCCGACTTTCGCTTGGGTCATGACCTCGCGGTTCGTGGGTTCGAGCCCCGCGTCGGGCTCTGTGCTGACTGCCAGCTCAGAGCCTGGAGCCTGTTTCAGTCTGTGACTCCCTCTCTCTCTCTGACCCTCCCCTGCTCACGCTGTCTCTCTCTCTCTCCTAGAAATAAAACATTAAAAAAAATTATAAAAAAAAATGGACTTAATATATAAACAGTCAAATCTAGAGCACCTGGGTGGCTCAGTCCATTACGCGTCCGGCTTCAGCTCAGGTCATGATTCCCCAGTCTGTGGGTTCGAGCCCCGCGCCAGGCTCTGTGCTGACAGCTGGGAGCATGAAACCTTCTTCAGATTTTGTGTCTCCCTCTCTCTCTGCCCTCCACAGCTCACACTCGGTCTCTCTCTCTCTCAACAAAACAAAAAAACATTAAAATTTTCTTATGATCTAGTGAACTTTCAGTTCCTCAAACTTTCAATGCTCTCTTGTTTCTGGGTCCTTCCACGTCCTACTCCTTCCTGGAACACTCCTCAACCGTCCAATTCTTTTTCACATTTGCGCCCACACACCCTTCATGTCTCAGCAGAATGATAGAATAAGCCAGCACAACTGCCATATATACTTTACAAAGGTTATGCATTTAATCCTCACACAACTGCCTCAAGACACAAGTGCGAACTTCACTGTACTAAGGTACCGGGACGAGGCGAGTTAAATAACTGACACAAGGCCCCAAACCTCAAGCTCGGCTCCTTCCTCCAGCAGCTCCTGCGGCTGCGGCCAAACCCTCGGACTGATCGACGCCTTCTCTCTCTCTCACAACGCACATCTGCTCCGACAGCAAAGTCGCTGGCGCCACCGGTCAGGCAGCTCAGTAACCCGGCCGCCACTGGCCGCCACTGACCACGGTTCTGGTTCAAGGGCCCCTAAGGTCTGGTCTCATCGTGAGCTCCCAGCTACAGATGCCCCCCAACCCTCCACACCGCCCTCCACACTCGGCCCCGCTCATGGTGGCCTGGCTACTCCTCCGGTGCGTCAAGCCGGCGGTTCCCTCGGCCTGAAAGCGCGTCCCCCAAAGGCCACATCGGTCTCACCGTGTCCTTCAAGTTTCTGCTCAAGTACCGGCCTCCGAGACTTACCTTCAAAACGGATTTAATACTGTGCTCAGGGGATGGCACCTGTGCAGCCTACGCTGTGCCCACTTCAGGGGACACCTCCCACGCGGCCCCTCAGTCGCCTAGCGCTTCCCTGCACCCGGGGCCCCACTGCCCGCCGGCGGAGCAGCAACACCACGTCCCCCACAGCTGATGCGCAGGCGCAGCCAGGCTCGCTCGGGCACCCTCTGCGCTCCGCCCGGAGCTCCAACACGCTCCCCACAGCGCGACGTCGCTTCCGCTCTAGGCACGCGGAGGACTGCGGCTCGATGGTGTCCAGCTCCGCCCCCCCCTCCGCGGCTTTCAGGTGCGCGCGCAGGCGTTTCTCCTAATTTAGGCCGGACTTCAATTAAAAACAGGCCATCCCAGTTTAGTGTTACCGCTAAGAGCCGGCGTTTCCGCTTTGCTACTTCGCAAATTAAGCACGGACACGTGCTTTTGCATTTCTCCCCAATTTAAACAGTCGTCAAACACCATGGCAAAAATATATGCCAGTGCATTGAGTTCCCCCCCTTTTTCATAGTATCAAAGATCTGAAGGTTAAATTGAACAATGGAAATATATTTAGACTAGAGTATTTAAGGTAATGAAATTTAAGTCTATTACTGTAAAAGTATAATCAACAATACTTTGCAATGAATGTAGGTTTCAGGAGGGAAAGCATTAGATAATCACTTTACCAAAAATATTCTACAGAAGAAAATAGAAATATTCCCCCTTGTTCATCTAATCAAAAACTGTATTTAGAGTCTTTGAATGAGGTAAGTCTTTTTAAAAATTTAAACAAAAGTCTGTTTAGTTAATAGTTTGAAAAATCATATCATACTAATCATTGTTTTGTGGTTTATTGGTAGTATCTTCAGCATTGAAGTTATCAGAACAAAAGAAAAACCAGTTTCATTGTGACAAGGAGAATTAACCCTTTCCTCCTTGGGTTCCAGAAACTTGAAAGTATCTTTTAAAGGAGCAATGAAGTATATACTCATTTTATAACTTCCTTAGGCAAACAAATCCAGTGAATCCAAATATTTTACTAAATTAGAACTTATCATTTTTTCTTGAACAGAAAACTCATGTCTAATTTTCTTTGTAAAGAAGGGCTTATATATTTTTCAAAAAGTATATAAGGGATAAATATAAAATTTAATTTAAAAAGGAAGTAAATAGGGGTGCCTGGGTGGCTCAGTCAGTTGAGAGCCCAGCTCTTGATTTCAGCTCAGATCATGATCTCATGGTTCTTGGGATAAAGTCCCAGGTCAGGCGGGCTCTGTGCTGACAGCACGAAGCCTGCTTGTGATTCTCTCCTTCTCTCTCTCTGTCCCTCCCCTACTCGTGTTCTCTTAATGAATGAATGAATGAATGAATTTATTTTTTAAAAAAGGAACTAAAGATCTTAATTCATTTACTCCCTACAATTGCTCACTTCTGAAATGTCTTTCAGATTATTGGCATTGTATTGGATATCCCATGAAAATCAAAACCGGTAATGCAGCTTAACAAAGCAGTATTTTTACAAAATTCAAGATGTGCATTTTTAATTTAAGTTGTCTGTATTTTTTGGAAGGGGTAGATGAAAATAAATAAAAATGCTACTTTTACTGGCATAGTCTACACGTTGCTAATAAAAATCAATTTTCAAACTTGAGATTTTCATTTTCCAGGATCATCCTTATTTTTGTAAACAAAATGGTGGTCTGTATGTTTTCATCAGGTCCATTCTTAAGATATTCAAAATAATAGCTTCCTTTTCTGTATTTTCAGTAGAGGCACTATTGCATTACAAGTCATGCTACCATGCTATAGCAGACAATTAGCAGTTATCTTTTTTGTAATGATGCTTTCTGCATTTCTCTCTGCTCCCACCCATATGGCAAGATATTATTAATTATTCTGAATTTTTTTAAGTTTATGCGTTTATTTTGAGAGAGGGAGAGTACGAGCAGGGGATGGGCGGAGAGAGGGAGAGAAGGAGAATCCCAAGCAGGCTCTGTGCTGCCAGTGTGGAGCCTGACGCAGGGCTTGCTAAAATCAAGAGGCAGATGTTTAACTGATTGGGCCACTGAGATGCCCCATCATTATTCTGAATTTGAAATAGAAAATTATNAAAAATTAGCAGTTATCTTTTTTGTAATGATGCTTTCTGCATTTCTCTCTGCTCCCACCCATATGGCAAGATATTATTAATTATTCTGAATTTTTTTAAGTTTATGCGTTTATTTTGAGAGAGGGAGAGTACGAGCAGGGGATGGGCGGAGAGAGGGAGAGAAGGAGAATCCCAAGCAGGCTCTGTGCTGCCAGTGTGGAGCCTGACGCAGGGCTTGCTAAAATCAAGAGGCAGATGTTTAACTGATTGGGCCACTGAGATGCCCCATCATTATTCTGAATTTGAAATAGAAAATTATGTGACCAGTGATTGTTGCAAACAACCAAAAACCTACAAAGGAGTCCAATAAATTTAACTCATAGTTTAATGTTAGGAAATCTATAATTCTTTTCAACATGTATTTATTTTTGAGAGAGAGAGAGAGCGTGTGATTGAGAGAGAGAATGGGGGAGGAGCAGAGAGCGAGGGAGACAGAGGAATCAAAGCAGGCTCCACACTGACAGCTAAAAGCCTGACACAGGGTTTGAAGCCACGAACCTCGAGATCATGACCTGCACCAAAGTTGGACCCTTAAGAGACTGAGCCACCCAGGCACCTGGAATATAACTTTAAACCATCTTATTAATATGCAAATAAAGGAAAATCCTATGATCTCCACAAATGCTACTAAGTCATTTAATAAAATTCAACATGCATTTCTGATTAAAAGGAGAAACTCCTAATAAAATAGGAATAGATGGACACTAACTTTATATGCCAAAACTGTATACATCGAAAAAAAAAAACCTCCCTCAAGACTAACTGTAAAATCTTACAAGGCTTCTCATAAAAATCTCCCTGAATTTGTGAAGAATAAAAATACAGCAATTTGCCAAATTAATAATTTCTCCCTAATCTGCTTATAGCTATAGGTAGAAAATTTTCTCTTGTGCTAAAGGAGGAGGAGAAGGTGAAGAAAAGAAGAAAACCTACCATGAAATCCTCATTAGAATCTCTTATACCACAGGCAGAGGACAAATATCATATGTTTGCACGTATAGGAGGATTAGGAGGAACTTGATGGAGGAACAAGGGGGGAAATGGTGGAGGAAAGGGAGAGAGGCAAACCATGAGAGACTCTTGAATGCTGACAATAACTGAGGACTGATGGATGTGGGGGGAGGGGGGATGGGCATGGAGGAGGGCACTTGTGGGGATGAGCACTGAGTGTTATGTGGAAACTAATTTGACAATAAACTATTTGTTAAAAAAAAAAATCTCTTATACCAGTGGAGGAGTTTTTATAATTTGTGAAACACTATTTTACATAATCCCCAAAGTCATAAAATAATGGCTCATGGGAAAATTAATGGTGTCTCACAAAATTTATCAATTGTAATTAAACATCAGTAGCCACTCTCATTTGTTTTCTTGGGCTGTTTCTCAGCACTGAATAAAACTCAGTGGAGGGGAAGCATGGATGGCTAAGTAGGTTGAGCACCTGCCTCTTGATTTTGGCTCAGGTCATAATCCCAGAGTCATGGGATTGATTCCCAAGTCGGGCTTCATGCTGAGCTGGAGCCTGCTTCTCTCTCTCCCTCCCTCTGATTCCTCTCCCCTACTCTCTCTCTCAAATTAAAAATTAAAAAAAAAAAAAAAACCTTCAGTGTAACTATGGTGGTTAATTTAAGCTATTTGATTTGCTCAATTTTCTCCTTGGGTAGAATTTAATAAACGATTCTAGTGGGTTTTGAAATCTAATATGACACAAAATTTTTGTTGTTCTGGTTTTCTTCTGTTCAACAACCCAAACCATGTACTCTGGGCAACACTATTTAAAAGAGGGGAAAAAGTTCTAACGCCTTTTATTAGTTCCCGTGAGACAACATGATTTGTAATCAAATTGCAGATCTCAAAGTCTTGTTTTAAGGCAGATACACTGGCAGACCCTAACAACAACATTAACCAGCAAGTCAGTCGTACTGACAGCACAGAATGCCGTCATGGGAACTCTGCTGTGGGCACTGCACTATCTGCTGCATTGTGTGTATTGTAACATTTTGGCAAAGCCCACCAATCCTACCTTGCCTTCTTAGAAGCCACAGCTCCTCAGATGCATCTTTCTCCCAAGTGAAAAAGACAAAGATATTTAATTGGCTATTGTTAGGGAATCTTTAGGCCTTAAAGAGCAATATAATCAAGTGTTTCCCAGAAAAGCTATTCAGAAGGCAAGGAAGAGGGGAATATTTCCAAGACATGTGATAGAGAGCTAATTTATTATTTGAACAACTCTTATGATCAATAAGAAAAGACCAACAACCCAGTAGAAAAATGGACAAAACTTATATTAGTTCACACACATACTCACCCAAAATTACAAAAGATATATATACAAACACACACACGGAAAGATACTCAACTTTGCTCTTAAATGAACATAAAAAATGAAATGCCATTTTTCACCCATCATATTGGCAAAGATCAAAAGGTTTAGAAGTATGATACTGTTGGTGATGTAGGTGTGAAAACTGGTACATCTTATTTGGAATGCAATGTTGCAATGCCTATTAAAATGTAAAAACACATAAAACTTACACGTGACATTCTTCCATTTTCCCTGAACACCCTTTCAAAAATGTCCCCCAATTACTGTCTCTAGTCCTTTTATTTTCTTCACAGCATGCTGCAATTAATACGTATTTGTGTTAGTTTTTTTTAAAGGTCTGTCTCCCCCAGTAGAATGTAAAATTCTGTGATGGCAAAGATCAAACTTTACTTGATCTCTGGTTTATACCCAGCACCTGTCATCGTGCCTAGCATATAAAAAGCACCTAATAGGGGCACCTGCGTGGCTCAGTCGGTTAGGCTTCTGACTCTTGGTTTCAGCTCAGATCATGATCTCACAGTTCACGAGTTCAAGCCTCGCATTGGGCTCTGCACTGACCACACAGAGCCTGCATGAGATTCTCTCTGTGCCCCTCCCTAGTGCTCTCTTACAGTAAATAACTTAAAAAAAAAGAAACTATACACATTTTAAAACAGAAAAACACCTAGTAAATATTTTCCTTTTGATCCAAGAACTCTACTTCTACGTGGCCATTTTTAGGTGATCCAACGGATTCTTTTTGACCCAATAATTCTACTTCTAGATGAGAATGAAACAGATAATACTCTCACTTACCCACAAAGATGTTCACCAACGTACTGTGTAACCCAAAATATAAGATCCATTTTATTGGATCTTAAACATCCAATAAAATATGGTCCTTTCATTCAACATAGTATTTTAAAGTCATTAATTAAAAAGAATAAGGTAGATTTATTATGTATTGATTAAAATATCTCCAAGATATATTAAGTGAAAAATGCAAGGTGTAGGTTCATGTATGTATCGTGGTATGGTTTCTAAAAATAAAAATATACATGTGTAACACTGGATTTTACCAGTGTTGCCCAACCCTCTTTGGGGAAATTCTCAAGGTAGTGTGCTCCAGCGGCAATTGTCTTCTACTAGGATGAAAGTGCCCTTCCACATCACACTGCGTGTGAGATTCTAGAACCCCTTCACCTTCAGTTCTGTGGGGCTTAATAGGGTCTTTCTTGAGCCTTGGGGAGTTTACTCTTCTCCTTCCCTTTCTTTTTTTTTTTTTTTTAAAGAGGTAGCACACAAACCAGGAAGAGAGGCAGAAAGAGAGGGAGAGAGAATCCCAAGCAGTCTCCACGCTCAGCATGGAGCCGGACACAGGGCTCGATCCCTGGAATCGTGACCTAAGCCAAAATCAAGAGGTGGACACTCAACTGAGCAACCCAGGTACCCCACAGGATCCCCTTTTCAAATGAGATAGTTTGCCTAGTAATGAAGTTTTAAAATTCAGACAGATGTCACTGGATAAAAACAAAAGCTTTATGATAGATTGTGAGTGGAGCTCACTCTAAAATCTTCTGCAGCACTGGTGCTGACCAGGTTCTCAATGTCAACTCTGTTGCCCATGAGGTCCCTCCTGATCTGATCTCCTTTTCATGAGCTCCACCAACTGCATTCTTCTTTCTACCTTCTCATTTTTTTCTTCTCTTCTTAGTCTAAGGTGGCAGCTAATCTACTCTTTGGAAGACCCAAGCACCATTGACTCTCTTTTCTTCTTTGTATCTATTTTATGGATAAATCCTATGTTCCCTCCAATCAGGTATTCCCTAATAGTCAAAACCAAGCTTCAAGAAAATTTTGGCTTTCAGCACACGTATTGGTTTTTAGAAATCATTCACAACTATAGTTGGCATTTTTTTGATTGCCTACTTGCCTTCCAGTTCTTCCCCATGTATGTAGCCTATAAACTGAGTATACCTACACTCCGGGAGTGGGCCTATTTCCATGTCAACAGTACCATTTTTTTTGAGAGTGGACATGTGACCTAAGCTAATCCAATTAGGGTGAATCTCAGGATTGTTTGGAATGCCAAGACAGAAATGTTCTTTCTTCAGAGATGGACCAGGAAGTATATAATCAAATCCAGAACCTTTGGCAGCCTTTTTTTTTACTTAAGGGAAACTAGCCAAAGGAGGAAAATAACCCACAGGGAAGAAAAAAATCAAAGACCCATAAAGCCATATAGGACACCCATTCTCCTGCAGGACTTTTCAGTTCCATGAGCCAATAAATCTCCTTTATGTGTTGGGGCGCCTGGGTGGCTTAGTCGGTTAAGCGTCCGACTTTCGCTTAGGTCATGATCTCGCGGTTCGTGGGTTCGGGCCCCGCGTCGGGCTCTGTGCTGACTGCCAGCTCAGAGCCTGGAGCCTGTTTCAGTCTGTGACTCCCTCTCTCTCTGACCCTCCCCTGCTCCCACTGTCTCTCTCTCCTGGCAATAAATAAAACATTAAAAAAAATTAAAAAAAAAATCTCCTTTATGTGTTAATACCAGAAACCAGTATACATTCAATTGAATCCTTTGTTCTTTCTGGGGTTCTTCTGATCATCCTTGGGGCAAATGAAAGGCTCCATAAGGCCCTTCGAGAGAGAGAGAAGACAGAGCAACAGGGAAAATAACCTTCAGGTTAATAGCTCCAACCTTTATCCTTCAATATACTTGCATATACAAAGAACTTATGAACAGACATAAAAGACATTGAAAAGAATTCTTTGGTAAGAATTAGGGACTAGGGGGAAAGAGCTTTTATTAACTCCTACTGTAGTGTTTGAATATTTTTTAAACCATGTGCACATATTAAGTTAAAAAATAAAAAAAGAGATCTCAGCTTTTTCTTGAAGGACTTCCTAACATTGTAGATCTAGTAGCACCATTAAGTCTTTTCATATTATTTTGGCCACATAAAAATTGTTGTTAAAAGTCCCACTGTACAAAAAGTCCTTACTTGTCATCTTTCCCTTTTGTCTTTCTGTACACCATCTCTCGGAAACTGGCTAGAATCTTATTCTCTCTCTTTCGTCTCTCTTCTTGGTTAAAGGATGCAAGAGCTCTCTTCTCATCAGCACTGTAGATCTGGTTCTCTTTACGCAGTCGTACAGCCTCCATTCTACGATGCCTGCTACCACTCATGACATAACCTGAGCATTCAAATGCAGCAATCTCTTCACTTGTCAGCCCAATTTCACCTCTTCGCGGGATTCGCTTTCCAGCTTTTACATACTCAGCCATTGCTGCACCCTCACCTGGGAGCAGAGCATGGCCATAGTTCAAAGGCTTCTCATCTTGAGAGGCGTGTATTACAGGTGCTTCTGGACCTATTATATCCATGATATCTGCAATCTTTGACTGCTTAATCCAGATATCTTCTGGCAACTCCCCTTCTGAATCTTTAAAGCTTGAGCCACTGGATTCTTTTTTAGTGTTCTTATTCTTCCTTTTCTTGGTTCTTTTTGCCCTGTGTTTCTTCTTCTTTTCCTTCTTCTTGGCTTTTTTAGCCCTCTTTTTACCATCAGTGCTAGAATTAGTGTCAGAGTCTGAATTACTATCACTATTATGAAAGTGTTTCCTATGTTTCCTTTTGGACTTTCTCTTTCTTTTTTTCTTGCTTTTTGAACGACTGGTATTCCCTTTTTCTTCGGAGCTGGAATCCGAACTGCTGGTCTCCTGAGTCTTTACCTCTTCCTCCTCCACTGGGGTGTGTTCATCAGAATCCGGCTCAGGAAACTTTGGAGACAGTCCCCACACCTCAGGAGCTCCCAGCTCCCCAATCCTTTCTCTTTCTTTCAGCCTCCTCTGCCGATAGCTCTCCTCCTTCTCCTTCTCATACTCTCGGGCCCACTGCCGGTCGCCCGCATAGTGGTGGTGATGGTAGCGATATCCGCCACTGTAGACGGAAGAAGACAAGACCGCGTAGTTGCGGGGCCCGGGCGGCTGTTCCTGAGACTCAGAGCGGCCCAGCCCGCATGGAGCGCCAACGCCCGACGCCCCCCACGGAGACCTGGGACCCTCGCGGCCGCGGGAGTGAGAGCGGGATCGGGAGCGGCCTCCCCAAGGGGAGCGTCTGGCCTGTGCAGACAGCGGGCTCCCCGACGAGCTGCGTCGCCGCCTCCGAGAGCCCGCGGCGTCCTCTGGACAGCGGGACCGGGACACTAGGGCCATGGGCCACGCCCCCACCGGCTACCTAACGGCCGACGCCGGGCAGTTGCCACGGAGACTGAGGCGGGCCTGGACTTCCCGCCCACGCAGACGCGTCGGCGGCTTCCGCTTCCGGCGGGTTGCTCGGCGCAGGCGTGGCGCGAGGGCGAGAANATAGAGGAATTTGCGCCAGTGACCCTTCTGCTGTTCAGAGGTCTCCTACTCCGCTTGGCTCTTCGCCTTTAACCATCTTGATAACCCTTCGCGCCTCCATGCTCCCCTCGGCCCTCTTTATCGTCACAGCCTAGTGCGGGTCCCCTACTTCCCACGCTCCTTTTGTTGATACCTTAGAAAGGGACGTGTCCACCACTTTCTTGACGGAAGTACGTTTATTGACTTCAAAACCCCACTTGTTCCTACTGGAAGCAAGCACCGGAACTTCTTTTAGAATCAAAAAGTTTAAGCTCAGCCTCTAAGCCAAATGAAGGCCAGAGTTATGATTTTTAATTTTTAAAATGCACAGACGTTTCTACTCCTGAAATGCAGGGAAACATCCAAACCAGTCTTGTAGATGTCTCCTAATTTGGTTAATTTCTTCAGGATTTTTTGTAGTTATTTATGCACACACTTTGTTCATTGTCTGAAACGACCAGCATTTCATGCAAGATCGTTTTCTTCTTAGCTTAAAAGATAGGTAGGCATTACCATCATGATTGTCTGTATTTAAAATGACCGGCTCAGTTATTTGACAGACTTGGAAAGTGACAGAAAAAGGAAATCAGAATTTAGATATAGCACTTTTCCTGATGCTAAGGCTCTAAACATTGAAGTGAGAAATTGAATAGCACCAAATTAAAATTTTAGATTATATTTATCAGCGAGATGCTCACTATGGAAGTCAGCAACCAGCAAACTCACAAACTTGAATATCAACATTTGCATCGCCTATACTTCCTGTGCAGATATACAAGGTATCTCCATGCCAGCATGAAGACACTGACCTTGACCTGTTTCATCTGTGAAATGACTCTGCAGGAATAGGACTATATCCGGGAGACAGCTTCCAAGCTAGCTGCTAACTCCTTCCTCCTAGCCATCTATGCGAAGTTCATACACAGGGCTCCTACCCTGTAGTATTACAGTGGCTAGAAGACCTCTGATCTTCATCCCTTGATCAAGCAGGTCTTCTTTGAAGTCACCAAAATCTCTCCTGTGGACGGTTTGAAGCTGAAGGAGATTTTGAGCTACTGCAAGTTCTGAGGCTGAGACTTCGCTCTGGCAGCAGCCACCAGGGCCAGGCAGGCCTTTAAATAGGCTATATTTATTCTGTCATTGGATTTGTCTTTTGATCACTTTTCTCCATTTTGACTCCTTGTCTTCCCAAACTGATGTTGTAAACATTTAAGTTTTTTAATGAAAGAAAATAAAGTATTATAATATTTGATGAGAAATTGAATAAAAATTTTGTTAAAATATGTAATTAGATACATTTTTTTGTAACAGGTCTTCTAATGCGAAGAATTTAAAAGATTTAAAAATTTATTTATTTTTGAGAGACACAGAAAGACAGAGCACAAGCAAGACACAGACACAAAATCTCAAGCAGGCTCCAAGCTCTGAGCTGTCAGCACCGAGCCCGATGTGGGGCTCCGCTCCAACCCACAAAGGCGAGATCATAACCTGATCAGAAGTAGGACACTTAACCAACTGAGCCACCTAGGCGCGCCTCAATAATATCTTTAAAATGGGATCAAAATCCAAAGTTAATGAAATCTATTTGATTGTGATTAGTTATTGGTCTGTTTAATCCAGAATACTTTCTCTACCTGCACATCCACTTTTTAAATATTACTTCATACAATTTTGCTGAGTCCAGGGTGATTGTTTTGTAATATGTCTGACAATTCGAATTTATCTGATAATTTCCCCATGATTAGATTTAGGGTAATCCTGTTTGGCAGATCACACAGGTGAAATATACTTGTTACGGTATCTCAGCAGAAAGCATATAACATTAGTTTGTCACAATCTATACTTATTACTAACAAATTCCTAACAAGCAAGTTATATAGAACTCTGAGGACAAGCCGAAATTAAACATCTCCCCAAATTACTTCATACTTATGGCCTTTACAAATATGAAGTGACCTTTACTCACCAAGCAACAAAACAGCCATTCACTAATGAGATTCACACGACCTGACAGTACCCTCCAGCTGCTCACGTTCGCACTTCCACACAGTGCTCTGATTTACATTTTACAGTGTTTTTACAAGACTTATCTCAGTAGCTGTGCTCAAGATTACAGAAATTTATTTTGGGAAGAGGAAACAAACACTTGTATTATGACTACAACTTCTATTTCTTACCCTGATAAAGGCAAGTGCAAAGCGACTAAATGAAGACCTGCTGATCCTTGAACAACATGGCTTTGAACTGCAGGGGTCCACTGGTCCACGGCTTTTTTAAAGAGTTGACAGCAAAAGCCATAAGGCATTTACTTACAACTGCGCACCCCAGTCTGGATGGGACCCAACGGAAGGCAACCGAAGAGGCGGTTGCACCTGCTGCCCTATGAGTACCAGGGGCACGGGGGTGAGGAGTTGCCAGACCCCAAGACTGGGAAGGGCTGGAGGTTGCTGTGCCCACCGAGTAGTCGTGCCCAGGCCGGGAGACTAGCAGATGGGATAGACTGAGGAATAAAAAATCAGAGAAGGTACCAGCATGATATGTTTCCACCTAAAAAATTTCTACCAAACCTGCATTCTACTGAGTAGAAAGTGGACTGACAATTCAGTCCAGCAAAATAACTGCTGTCACTTCCGGCTTAAAATCTAGCCTCTTCTAGCTAAAAGGAATCTCAGGCTTCCTTCCATTTTAAGGTAGGCCTACCTTACTACGTTACCCATTATCCTAAGAACTTTACACGCAAAAAACCTCACCCACTGCTCACATCCCTATCTACTACTACTATTCTCGGGGTGGGAAGGTCAGGCACAGAGAGGTTATGTAGTTAACGGTGGTCACCCAGGTAATACGTGGTAAATAAAGGCAGGATTAGGAGTCCAGGGAATTTGGCCCGAGAGTGTGCGGCTTTCACTCGGCTAGACTATGACTGGGAAGGAACAAGAGAGCAAGCAGGAGTGAGCAGGGTCCGCCAGGCCAGGGACACAAGAGCGGCTGGAATCAGGGAACAGCAAAAGCCTGGCTGCTCGAGAGGAGGCCACGGAAAATGGTAGCTGAAGGGGGCGGTTGGAGATCTCCGGTTGCCTTTGCAGGAAGGACCGCAAAGGCTCCCCCGGCGGTTCATGAAGACAAGCAGTTACGCTAAGGCTGCGTGGAAGTGAGGAATAACTAGAGGGAGAGAGGGACTTCCNGGAAGGCCCTGTTGCCTGGAGCTCTGAGGGCACCCGCGGGCCTCGAGTTCTCGGGAACGTGAGACGTCAGCTTCAGCCAAGCTTACGTCAGAGCGCGCAAGTCCTCTCCCGCGGACGCGACGGCGGTAGCCCGGAAGCCGAAGGGTTAATTCGGCTGCCACCGAGAGACGCGTCCTAGAGGGCCCAGGAAGTGGCGCGATCGGAATCTGGAGCCCGGGCCCTGCGCCCCCGTGNCCACCCAGAGAGCGGGGACGAGGCGGTGCTGCTCCTCGAGCACCTGCAGAGGCAGCTGGAGGCGCCGGCGCCGCAGGTAGAGGCCAAGCCCGGTTTCTTCCCCAAGTCTCGGGGCCGAGGGAGGGGCGTTCCGTCAACATCCGAACTTCTCGGTGTCTCTCTGCTGCTTGGGTGGAGTCCCCGGGCCCCTCCTCGGAACAGAATGTTTAGGTACATAAAGGATTGCAGAAGAACACGATTATGTTGAAATACAGCCAACAAAGCATTAAACAAATAGGTGACAACGTTATATGTGCGCTTTGTTAAACTGCTGCACTAAACAGGAGGACGTTGGCACAGGCCGAGTCGACCGGGTGCGGGTTCAAAGCCCTTAGAAGCTTGAGCGACTTGGACGGTGTTCGCTGCGCTGTAACGTGGTGTGAAAACATCTGCAATTTCTATTGGTGACGAAGTCCTGTGGTTACGCCACATGGTTGTTGCTTCAATTTATAATAGAAGGAGAGACCAAATTTCCCTTAGAGGCTGGTAAAAACAGAACTACTTGTTTCCTATCTGAAGTTCATGAAGGCCCACTTGGGAGGAGTCCAAGGACCTCAGGCCAAAAACCACCCCTGGTGGAAAACGGGTTGATCTCCCCTGCGTCTTCCTGTTTTGTCGGTCTGTTATGAAGTTGTGTCCTCTGTGGACCACTTAATGTGCCTTCAGGGGACACGCGGCCAGAGCCCCCTAACCACTGACCGGGACACCCGGGCTCTGGACGTGGGCCCACTGCCCATGAGCCCTTCACAGTGAAGACATTTCAAGTCTCTTAGCTTCAGCCTCCTCAGTCTTTACAGAAGATGTGGGGAGTTCTGAGCTCCATGTGAGAAAGTAACTTGACAAGTGTAATTTACCGATAGATGCAGGGAAGCCTGCTTTTAGTGGGGACAGACCTTTTAGTGGGGACAGCCCGTGTGTCCTGATTTAGGTGATTAACATACTGTGACCTTATTTCTTAGTCCTCAAAGCCAATAACAAACCCCTATAAACAAGAAATTATTACCTTTGCTTTTCAGATAAGACAGGAGTATTCTGAGAACTCAGCACCAGTTCCCAAAGGGTATTTGTAAAAGCGCAACGAGGGAGCACCTGGTAATGGTTAAGAGCACAGGCTCTGGGGTCATTCTGCCTGAGTGCCCATCCTAGCATCGCCACTTATTAGCGGGGTAACCTTGGGAAAACTGTGTAAACTCTCTCTGCCTTAGCTTCCTTATTAGTGAAATGATGGTAACAGTACTAACCTCAAGGTTGTTGTCTATGTTACCTGAGTTAATATTTCTAGTGCTCCTGGAAACTGTGAGGCATACGGGAAGTGCTCCAGAAATGTCTGACGAATAAATGAAAATGAATGAAAAATCTCTAGGTCCCAGGTGGCAACCGGAGCCGAGAGCTTGTGTGTTGCAAGATGGCAGTGTTGACACCTTTCTGTGGATCACGGAGTGCCCAGTTACAACCAGTGAGGGCTCTGCTCAAGCATGAATCGCTGGCATCAAGGGCCTTACCAGACACAGGTGAGTGTTCTCTTCTGGGCACATGAACCTGCAGACTTCATCCAACTTCATTGATGATTAACTGATTTGGCCATCACTGACTGGCTCTACTTTGAAACTGAAAGGGAAATTTCAATGTTCTGGAAAGAATCAGTTCCTCANTGTGTCCTCGGTCAGCCCCTTTTTCAGTGGCATCTTCTTCATCAGTAAAGGCAATTCTGCAAAAGCAAACTGAAGCTTTTGTTGTGACAGTGCTTTTGTTCTGAAGGTTTGGTTTTGCTTTCCTGCCCTGTTACCAGGGTGTAAACATGTGGTCCCTGGCTCTGGAGGAACATAAGCTGGCCAGGACAGATACGGCATGCCCATTGTCTCAACTGATGACATAATTGGGACAGTCTGTACTTAAACTGGATTTCAACTTCTTACCTGGTCCTTCACGTCCTGGAGGCTCTGTAGTGTCCGGTTTTTTGTTTGTTTGTTTGTTTGTTTTCCCAGAGTTTCCTCACTTCAGACCACATTTCACTACATTTGAGTAACTATTAATACAAATGAGCCACCATCACTACTGTTGTTCAATTCCAGGCCTTTCAGTGGCTTGGTCTTTGTTTTCCAAATATTTGTACCTTCTACACTGGTGTCTAGATTATTTGTGTGGAGACACTGGTGTCTGGATATTTGTGTGGAGACTCGCGCTTCTGGAGTGTCTAGGCACAGAGACTCGTGCTTCTGGAGTGTCTGGGCGTGGAGACTCGGGTGTCCGGAGTGTCTGTGTGGAGGCACCTGTCCTCATGTGCTCACGGCCTCTCTACTTCTGGGTGGTTTTGTTGACGAAACCATCACAAGATTGGGAGAAGTGGCGTGAAGCGCCGCCCCGGCTCGGTCAGCAGAGCTTTCAGGGGCTGTCCCCTCACCGCCTGAGCCCCTCTCCACGGTGCCCAGCCCTGGGCGTGACTCTGGGTGAGAGGAAGTAGGTGGACCATGTGCTGTTTCAGGGCTTGCTGAAAACGGAAGATGTGGCCCTGGCTTTCTCTGCTGGCTGGACGCAGCTGGATGCATCTCGGAGGAGCTTCCACAGAGATGAAGGGCAGGAGAACCCCGGTGGCCTGACCTCCCTGGGTAAGCCTGACGGGTGCTGGTTTCTCGTAGGCTTTTGTGGCTTCCTTTGTCGATTAAAACCTACTGGGCTGTGAGAAGCTGTCTGAATTATGTCTACGTTCAGAGCCACTGTTTCTGAACCCAGCTACTAACCACGTGTGTGACCAGCTCCTTAACCCTCCAGGCCTGGCTCCCTTCCCTGTCTTGCGGTGTCCCGGCCGGGTGAAGTGGGACGCGTCAGATGCAGCCCCGGGCAGAGGCCTGGCTCACACCAGGCGCTCAGGCAGTGTTGGTCCCTCCCTGTTGCTAGTCTGGACACAGAAGAGAGCAGGGGTCCCCCCAGGAAACGGGCCATGGGACCGTAGAGTGAGAGCGAGACTAGAGAGCGGGGCACAGGGCACACACAGGACAGCCTGATTTGTCTGAGTTCATGCAGCTCAACTGTGTTGCAGCAGGAGCTCCGGCTCAGATCTGTCAGCACTGAAGCCAGTCACCTGCCTTTGTCTGGGATAAGAGCCGAGAAGACTGTCCCTGACTGGCAGTCGCTAAGCACCTACTCCCCCTGGTTCACACAGAACACTTCCAGGTCCTCACGCGTGTCTGCTTACTGCTGCCGTCTGCCCAGCCCTCCTTCGGTCCAACCCCAGTGCAGGGCCCTGCCTTCGTTCTCAGGACTTAGAGCCTCTGCATGTGTCCCCAGCACAGTCCTCCCCACCCTCCTCCCTCCACGCCCCATCTGCACCTGCTTCTGATGACCCCAGGCCCGTTCTCAGGTTTCCTTCCTCCCCACCACCCATTCTCCCACTTCATCCCTATTCCGGTTCTTGTACCGAAACCCTCATCCTGGCCTATGTGGAACTGCAGTCACAGCTCTCCTGCGTGGCAGGGCGTCATTGACCACATCTGGCCACTTGTTATTTCAGGTGGTGAGGTAGAAGCTGAGATCCAGGCCCGGCCTGCAGATGAGGACCAGCCAGTACACGAGTCTGGGCAAATACCATGTCCCTGGCGTGAAGACACGGCCCAGGTTCCCAGAGGCTCAGAAGCTGGTGAACAGGAGGGCAGGTTCCCAGGAAAGCAGGAAACTGCCCCAGGAAGTAGGCGGCACTACTGTCATGAATGTGGAAAGAGTTTTGCTCAGAGTTCAGGCCTGACTAAACACAGGAGAATCCACACGGGGGAGAAACCCTATGAATGTGAAGACTGTGGCAAGACCTTCATTGGGAGCTCTGCCCTCGTCATCCATCAGAGAGTCCACACTGGGGAGAAACCCTATGAGTGTGAGGAATGTGGCAAGGTGTTCAGTCACAGCTCAAACCTCATCAAACACCAGAGGACCCACACTGGGGAGAAGCCCTACGAGTGTGAGGAGTGTGGGAAAACCTTCAGCCAGAGCTGTAGCCTCCTTGAACATCACAAAATCCACACGGGGGAGAAGCCGTACCAGTGCAACATGTGTGGCAAGGCTTTTAGGCGGAATTCACATCTCCTGAGACACCAGAGGATCCACGGTGATAAAAATGTGCAGGATCCTGAACGTGCAGAGACCTGGGAGGGTCAGGGGAGGGTGGAAGGCCAGTGGGAAAACGTTGAGGCTCCCGTGTCTTATAAATGTAATGAGTGTGAGAGGAGTTTCACTTGGAATAGAAGCCTTATCGAACATCAGAAAATCCACACTGGTGAGAAACCCTATCAGTGTGACACATGTGGGAAAGGCTTCACCCGAACTTCCTACCTTGTTCAACACCGGAGGAGCCATGTGGGAAAGAAAGTTCTATCCCAGTGACACATGTCGTACATGTCCGAGTTGTTCATTCCTCATGAATCTGGGCTGGGGCTTTACTGACTACTACGCACCATCTTGTGTTAGAAGACGGAGTCTGGAGGGATGCATTCTCTTCTACATTCTAGAAGGTGGCTGGGAAACAGCTTGTTCATAAGAGGCTCTGGGAGAGTTGTCTGGAAGAGGCAGGACCTGAAAATGTTTGTTCTTAACTAACGGACTTCCAGACTGGCTAACCACCTCCGGCCAGCACTTGATGGCGTCTCCTGGGCAGATGGCTCTTAGGTGGGAGCTGCTGCTCTGACCATTTTGCCTATAATGAATCTTTCACCAGTTGGTCAGATCTGTGACATTTTATACTCCCCACTGTACCTTGTGCATTGGTGCTATAAATGTTTGTTTAGTACACCAGTGGGGTGACCTCCATAGCACTGAAAATCTGATGTGGTCTAGATTTCTGAGGACTTTCTAAGGCTATTTGTGTTTGTTAATTTTGCTAATTCTCTGAGGTTCAAGACTCTGGGTCAATCTAATCTATTTATTACCAAGTACATAGGGTTGTCAGATTTGGGGTGGGGGAATCCATATTTCTTCACCAGCACAGTAGTTGGAAGAATGCCTTAAGCAGCTTCTAATTGAGATTTGTGAGACTGCTCCATCAATGTAACTCCATTCTTCAGTCCATAGTAATTACATTCACATTAATTTTGCTCCTTTTAGGGGTGCCTGGGTGGCTCAGTTGGTTAAGCGTCTGAGTTCAGCTCAGGTCATGATCTCATGGTTCATGGGTTCGAGCCCCACGTCGGGCTCTGTGGTGACAGCTAGCCTAGAGCGTGGAGCCTGCTTCAGATTCTGGGTCTCCCTCTCTCTCTCTGACCCTCCCCTGCTCATGCTGTCTTTCTCTCTCTCTCTCAAAAATAAAACATTAAAAAATAAAAAAATTTTTTCTCCTTTTGGGGGGAAACCTTTCATGTTCAGGTAAATAAAAAATGAATTGACCAAGGCAGACCAAAATGATTATGAATTTTGATAGAAATCCTGTGATGTTGAGCGGCTTGTTTCTCATCTCTTATCTTGGGCCTAACAAAGCATGAAGACACCATCTGTATCACTCTCTCCCAACTTAGAGCCAAGTTACACCACAGCTTACACCAGCTAAGCTTCCTCCAGGTCAGAGAATTCATATCACATATTTATAACAAGTTTCACTCGTGTTTCCAGAACTGCTCTGTTGGTGGGGTTAGGAAGATAGGGTCAGAGGCAGCCAATGAACATGGGAACCCAAGTAGAGGCGGTAGGAGAAAACCTATCTGTTCAGAATCACATTAGGAATCCTACTCCACAATATCTAAAATACCAACATGTGAAGCCACAATAAGAATTTTGTAATATCGGTTTTCACCCAAATCACCTGCAGAGTTCTTCAAAGACTAACATTCCTGATACCACTAGCATCTAGCTTTACCAAACTGTGCCAAGAATGATGTCCGTTTTTCACGGATCTCAGACCATGTTTTGTTGAGTCACCAGCATGGTGTTCTATGGGCTCCTGCTCTGAAGTTTTTCATTGCCTTCATGTCCCCTCATTGCAGTCTAATTTAAAACCTCTGTAGCTTTCCAAAATTCTATGGAATCTATCCACTTCATCTCTCCTAGTGTTTTAAAATTTCCTTAAATTAACTTTTTGTTACTTCTGGCAAAGCTAGCCATTTCCTTTTCTCTATTTTTATAACTATTTGCTAATAGCTTTGATCTTAAGTACTGTTCATTTTCTTCTGGTATCTGTTTATGTCATGGAGAGGAATGTATGTAAAAGCTTTTGATAAACCAGACCATGTATAGGTCACAGGGATTGACAGGGACCACTGTGCTTCCTTTCATTCTTTCTTCCCAGCCTAAAACACTTCTCTGTGGAGGAGGAAATATTGTAGAAAAATACTTTTAATTGCCTACTATGTCCAATAATGAAAAGAATAAAGCATATGCACACATACATACATACATACCTAGGCTTAGGGTTTCAGTATACTAAAGTTGATAAAACATGTACATTAGTCAATGCCATGAGAAATGCCTTGTGAATGGTGAGCTGAAGGGTGTGGAATCTCAGGAGAAGGTTACTTCTGGCTATGAGCTGTTATTACCATGTGGATAGGGTGATGTTTGATGGAGCTACAAAGACTAAAAGAGTTTGTCAGGTTTAGTAACTAGGGCAAGTTTAAAGTAGGTACATTGTAGGGTCTTCAGTGCCAGAGCAAGGAGTTTAAATTATATTCAGTAAGTACTAGAGAGCTACTGACATGATCAAAATATTATCTATCTGGCAATATTGTGTAATTACAACTTAAAATATTACTTTGTTGATAGTCTTCTGGACACCTTGCTTTTCTATAAAGCAAAGGTATGTTTATAAAGTGAATTATAAAGTGGCTTCAACACCAGCCTATTCGAGAGGGTGGTCAAAAAATTATTTCTAGATAAAATCAGATCCAGTAAAATAAGTTCCTTAGTTAAGATATGACCAATATTTAAGGTAGAATAAAATGCCACTTTTTGTACTTTTTAAAATTGTTTTATGAATTTTAGTGTCGATTGGTCAGCCATTCTACTTATACTTAATTCCTCCAACTGCTGCAATACAGAAGTCTTCCATTTTCTTTTTTCTCCCTTTGCATAAGTTAAGGAGCTAGTTAAAACAGATTTTTTCCACTTGGGTAGAATGAATACTTACTATGAAAAGAGATTTTGATGAATAGCCCTCCTAGACGTGTTTTTAATTTTGGTAAAGTATATAACCCTATGAAATACTATTTTTCTCCTCCTTTAGAAGGAAAAAAGGTACAGCTTACCCTCAGGGTTGTGAGGATCACCTATACAAAGACATGCTGGGAGGTTCTAGTTCAAGATGGTTCCATAGGAGACCTTGAACTCACCTACTCCCAGACACACATTGAGTCCAGCTACAGTGGAACAGTTTCCTCTTAAAAAACAAAGGATGGCTGAGTGACAACTACACATGGGCAAACAAGAAAGAGAAAACCATGTTGAAGCATGTAGAAGAGTCCAGGACAGACACTCCTCATAAAGCCCAGCCCTGGCACAGTGACCTACAACTGGGAAGGAACTCAAAACCTGGAGCTTCTCCCTGAGGAGTACTGGGCTCAAACCCACATCAGGTATACCAACTTTTAAGACATACACTTGAGAGACAACTCCCCAAAACATACTCCTGAAAACTGACAGGGCCTGCCTGCCAAGACCCACAAGACTGAAGTGATCTGAGAAACTGCTCTTCTAGGACTCATACACTCAGATTCACCCACCTGGGGGCCCGGAGGCAGCTGATAGCACCCAGATTGAAAGTGAAGGAGGCTCACTTGCTTATATTAAAACATTGACCAGAGGGGTGATCATCTAACTCAATATATTCTAGGAGCCTGCTGGAACATTCCAGAGAAGGAAACAGGCACCATCTTTGCATTCTCCCTTTACCATGCTCCAGAGAACTAGTATCTCTCATAAGGGAGCTTTTATATGCATCTGGTGTCCTGATTTTTGTGGCTGCTCCTCAGGGGATGCCTTTGGATCACCTGGCTCTGAAGGCCTGGGAGTTTACATTCCTGGTCTCATGGGACTATAATATTTAATGTCACCCAAAAAGGAGCTTATACTCAGTCTGGTGTCCTAATTTTTATGACTGCAAGAAAAGAAGAAAGCAACAGAGAGGAACCGCAAAAACAGCCAGTAAACAATAAAATGGCAATAAGCACATAACATATCAATAATTACCTTAAATATAAATGGACTAACTTCTCCAGTCAAAAGACATAGAGTGGCTGAGCAGATAAAAAGACAATACCTATCTGTATACGGACTACAAGATACTATAGATGTAAGGACACACTAAACTGAAAGATAAGGGAATGAAAAACATTCCATGCAAATGGAACCAAAAGAAAGCTGGAGTAGCTATACTGGTATCAGGTAAGATAGACTTTACAACAAAGACTAAAAGATAAAGAGGGGCATTACATAATGATAAAAAGGTCAGTCCAACAAGAAGATAAAACACTAAATATTTAGGCATCCAGCATAGGAGCATCTAAACATATAAAGCAAATATTAACAGGATTAAAGGGAGAGATAGAGACCAGTGCAAGAACTGTAAGGACTTACATTGATGGATAGATCATCCAGACAAAATAAACACTGGCCTGATGTGTTATGTTAGACCAGACAGACTTAACAGATATTTACAGAACAGTCCACCCTAAGGCAACAGAATACACATTCTTCTGAAGAGCACATGGAACATTTTCCAAGATAGATCATACATTATGCCACAAAACAAGTCTTAACAAATTTAAAATGACTGAATCATGCATCTTCCAACCACACTGGTATAAAATTAATTACATGAAGAAAACTGTGGAGATTGACTAACATGCTACTGAAGAATTAATCTGTGGAGATTGAACAACATGCTACTGAACAACTAATGGGTCAAAGAAGAAATCAAATATCAAAAGATATGTGAGACACGGCAAAGGAAACAATCCATAAAACTAATAGGCAACCAACAGAATGGGAAAAGAGAGTTGCAAATGACATATCATATAAAGGGCTAGTATCCAAAATCTATAAGAAACTCACCAAACTCCGCACCCAAAAAACAACCCAGTGAAGAAATGGTCAGAAGATATGAACAGACACTTCTCCAAAGAGGACATCCAGGGGGCGCCTGGGTGGCTTAGTCGGTTAAGCGTCCGACTTTCGCTTAGGTCATGATCTCGCGGTTCGTGGGTTCGAGCCCCGCGTCGGGCTCTGTGCTGACTGCCGGCTCAGAGCCTGGAGCCTGTTTCAGTCTGTCCCTCCCTCTCTCTCTGACCCTCCCCTG
>NW_027527943.1:581786-593034 GCF_008692635.1 Crocuta crocuta
CAAACCATGAGAGACTCTTGAATGCTGAGAACAAAGTGAGGGCTAATGGGGGTGGGGGAGAGGAGAAGGGGGGTGATGGGCATGGAGGAGGGCACTTGTGGGGATGAGCACTGGGTGTTATATGGAAACCAACTTGACAATAAGCTATTAAAAATTTTTTAAAAATTAAAAAAAATAAAGATACATGAGACAAATGAAAATGTAAATGTAACATACTATAATTGAAATAATGCAGCAAAGAGCAGTTCTAAGAAGTTCATAGTGATAATTGCCTACCTCAAAAAACAAGAAGTGTCAAACAATCTAACTTTACACACCAAGAAACTAGAAAAAGAACAAAGTCAGAAGAAAATAATAAGATTACAGCAGAAATAAATGAAATAGAGACTAAAAAGATAGTAGAAAGAAAATCAATGAAACTAAAAGCTCTTTCTTTGAAAAGATAAACTTGACAACATTTGGCTAGACTTACCCAAAGAAAGAGAGAGAGAGGACTCAAAAATCAAATGAAAGATGGAGCTGAAGACCTGAAGTGCTTGCTTTTTGCCCATTGACCAGACAACTAGAACTATCTGCATTATCTATGCAGCATGGGGTTTTTATTATTTTTACCCAAAGATGTCTCTTCTTGGTAATGACAAACGTGTTTTTTTAAAAAAAGAAAAAAAAAAGCCTGGTTTTTCTCAATACACCTTTAAAGGTTTTTAAACTGTTTCATATCCGGTCAAGTTGAGATTTTTAAGAACCTCATTTTTAATTTGTAATAAAAATTTACAACTTGATTTTTTCAAAAAAGTCGACAAACGGCAAGCACCTATTAATAAAGGTCTTAAATTTTAAAAAAATCAAATGAAAGAGTTGTTTCAACTGATACCACAGAAATACAAAAGGTCCTATGAGACTACTATGAACAATTAATTATATGCCAACTTGGACAACCTAGAAGGAATAGGTAAATTCCTAGAAACATATAACCCAGCAAGACTGAATCCTGATGAAATAGAAAATCTGAACAAAACAGTTACTAGGAAGGAGACTGAGTCAGTAATCAAAAACCTCCCAACAAAAGTCCAAAACCAGATAGCTTCACTGGTGAACTCTACCAAATATTCAAAGGAAAATAATAATCCTAAATTCTTCCCCAAAAAAAAAGGGGGGCGGAAGGAGTTTCACATTCCTTTTACAAAGCCAGCATTACCCTAACATCAAAACCAGATGGCACAAGAAAAGAAAATTACAGGACAATATCCCTATTGATTACCAATGCAAAAACCCTACAGATTCAATGAAATTGCTATTAAAATGCCAGTGGAGGGGCAGCTGGGTGGCTCAGTCAGTTGAGCTTGAACCTCTGACTTCAGCTCAGGTCATGGTCTCATGGTTCATGGGTTCGAGCCCCGTGTAGGGCTCTGTGCTGACAGCTGGCTCAGAGCCTGGAGCCTGCTTCAGATTCTGTGTCTCCCTCTCTCTCTCTAATCCTCCCCTGCTCATGCTCCCTCTCTCACAAATAAATACACTAATAATAATAAAATAAAATTCCAATGGAGGGGGAACCTGAGCGGCTCAGTCATTAAGTGTCCAACTTCAGCTCAGGTCACGATCTCATGGTTGGTGAGTTTGAGCCCTGTATCAGGCTCTGTGCTGACAGCTCAGAGCCTGGAGCCTGCTTCGGATTCTCTCTGCATCTCCCCACCACCCCCCTCAGAAATAAATAAACATTAAAAAATTTATTTAATTCCAATGGCATTTTTCACAGAAATAAGCAATTTTAAAATTTGTATGGAACAATAAAAGGCCTTGAATAGCCAAAGCCATCCTGAAAAAAGAAGAACAAAACTGGAGTCATCATGCTCCCTGACTTCTAACTATATTACAAAACTGTAGTAATTAGTAAGGTATTGGCATAAAAACAGACACATACATCAATGAGAAAATAGTCGAAATATAAGCCCACACATATAGGGCCAATTAATTTATGACAAAGGAGCCAAAACTATACAATGAGGAAAGATCAGTCTCTTCAATAAATGATGTTGGGAAAATTGGACAGTCACGTGCAAAATAATGAATCTGGATCACTATCTTCTACCATATACAAAAATTAACTCAAAATGGATTAAAGACTTGAATGTGAGACTTGAAACACAAAATTACTTAAAGAAAACACAGGCAATAAGCTCCTTGACGTAGGTCTTGAATCTTTTTTGAATCTCACACCAAAAGCAACAGCAACAAAAGTAAACAAGCGGGGCTGCATCAAACTAAAATGCTCTGCTCAGCAAAGGAGACCACCAACAAAATGAAAAGGCAACCTATGGAATAGGAGAAGATATCTGCAGATAACATATCTGATAAAGGTCTAATATCCAAAATACATAACTCTTACTAGTTAATAGCAAAACAAAACAAAACAAAAAAAACAATCAACAACACAACTACTAAAAGATCTGAACAGACATTTTTCCAAAGAAGACAAACAGATGGCCAACAGGCACATGAAAAGATGCTCTACATCATTAATCATCAGGGAAATGCAAATCAAAACCATAATGAGATTATCACCTCACATCTGTTAGAGTGGCTATTATCAAAAAAGACAAGAAATAAATGCTGGCAAGGATGTGGAGAAAAGGGAACCCTCATGCACTGTTCGTGGGAATGTAAATTGGTGCAGCCACGATGGAAACAGTATGGAGGTTCCTCAAAAAATTTAGAGATCTAACTACCATATAGTCCAGCAATTCCATGTCTGACTATTTATTAAAACAAACAAAAGACAAATCAAAAAACTAAAAACACTACCTAAAAAATATGTATGTACTTCCATGTTCACTACAGCATTATTTGTAATAGTCAAGATATGGAAACCATGTAAGTGTCCACTGATGGATGAATGGGTCATGAAACTGTGGTATATATACACGATGGGTTATGACATGACAGAGATTTTGAAGGGCTCTCTATCTCCCCACTCCTCTTGGTTTAGCGACCTGTCTCTGTTGATATCACACCCAGCTGTTAGGCACCATTAATTGGTGGCTGATTGCTCTATTTTTTCAACAATGTCTTGTGCCATAACTTATTCGAAGTGTGATACAATTAAATTTGAAGCCCTTTGTAGGGATACTTTTTTTTTTTTTATGTTTTATCTATTTCTAGGAGAGAGAGAGAGAGACAGCGTGAGCAGGGGAGGGTCAGAGAGAGAGGGAGTGACAGACTCTGAAACAGGCTCCAGGCTCTGAGCCGGCAGTCAGCACAGAGCCCGACACGGGGCTCGAACCCACGAACCGCGAGATCATGACCTAAGCGAAAGTCGGATGCTTAACTGACTAAGCCACCCAGGCGCCCCTGTAGGGATACTTTTTGAGGCCAATAAGAGGTTTCTTTCTGATCCCAAGAGGACTCTCCTTACTTGTCTTTTTCCCTGGTTCTCCTTGGTAAACAAACCAGCCTAAGAATTATTATTTAGCTTTCATGGCTACTACCAAAGCTACATTGTTTTTGGAGAGGACCTATAGGCTTGATCTTTCCCATAATCTGTTCCAACTATAATCAGTTCCACTGAAGAGAGACTCAAAGTCCTCTGCTCTTACACCTGCCCGTCCCCAGGGCAAAATCTCGGAGTCCCTGCTCCAGAACAGAGAGGGACAGTGACCTACTTCTCTCGGTGACAATTCTGCATTATGATTATAGTGCTGGGCCAGGTAGTCGCCTTCAGTCTCCCCAGCATGGAACCTCTGCCCTGCGAGTGAGCTTATGTGAGGGCTTTCTGGGCTCCAGGATTCTTAGCCTGCCGTATCTCAAGTAGAGCCTCTGAACTACGAATGGGAGCTGGGTGGAGGAGAGAGCTCTTGACTTACTGGTTTTAGTTGCCTGAAAATTGGTCTCTGAAAGATAGAGCTTTGATGTCTTGTCCCTCTTAAGGTGGTACCTTAGCCTTTCCTTGGGCACCCCATCTTCTTGGACATACCCACCCAGATTGGAGTTTCCCTCATGCTGAGCCAGTGGATAGGGAAAGGATAGGGAGTCGTCCATTGCACAAGCGCCAGAGATTGTGTTCTTACCAAATGTAGTAGACTTTCTTGAATGAATGTTTCCTCATTTGCTATATGCTCTTAGGACAGTTTCCAGAGACTGTAAGTGGTAGTTTTCACAAGTTATGACTGTTTCACCCTGAGTGGGTCCTGGAACCCCTCATGCTGACAGTTCAGAAATTATTTTTAAAATTTACATTTGTAAGTATTTATTCCTAGTTTAATAATGGGTATTAAATTTTTGTCAGTCATAGCCCGTTCCTTCTTTTAATATGCTATGGATCTTTTTGGCTAGTATTTACTTAGGATTTCTGAATTAATATTTAGAAGTAAATTTGGTAGTTTCCTCTGTGCTACTTTTGACAGGATTTTTAAAATTTTTTTATAGTTTATTTTTGAGACAGAGAGAGACAGAGCATGGGTGGGGGAGGGGCAGAGAGAGAGGGAGACACAGAGTCTGAAACAGGCTCCAGGCTCTGAGCTGTCAGCACAGAGTCCAACACAGAGCTCGAACCCATGAACCATGAGATCTGACCTGAGCCGAAGTCGGATGCTTAACCGACACAAGGTGCCCCTTGACAGGTCTTAATATCAATGTAGTATTTACTTTATAAAAAGAACTTACCTTAAACTTATACCGTGATGTATGTCAATTATTTCTCAGAAAAACTGAAAACAAAACCCCAATTTGGAATAATTTCCTTTTCCCTATGCTCTAGAAAAGCTTAGATAAAAACAGCTTCACGTTCCCTAGAATAGGTTTTATCTGTGTAACTCAGTGAACCCAGTGCTATCCTAGGGGCAGAACTGTGAGAGTTTTTCTGTTTGTTTTCAGGTTATTAGTCTGTTGCAAGATTGCTCACTGTGTGCCCTACATCCACTTTCCCTTCCTCCTCACACACATAATCCCGATTTTATCTGGCTGCAGTGCCACTGGACCACAGGGCCACACTGTGCAGTCTCCCTAGCAGCTAACTGTGGCCCAGAGACTGCGTTCAAGTCAGGGGGGCATTTGTGGAAGTGCTCTGTGGCGCTGGCCAAGAAGCGCCCACAGGGAGTTGACTCAGTGAGGGCTGGGTGTTTATTTTTCATTCTGCTTTTCTTACTCCTTTACTCTTATACCACCAATGTGATGGCTGGAGGTCTAGCAGCCTCACTGGATCTCTAAGTTGATCTTAAGAAATGTCACCAGACACCACGATGATGGTTTAACAGAAATATATGAGCCTATATCCCTGGAAACAAAACATACACAGATATCTTGATAGATAGGTAGGTAGGTAGATAAGATAGACATCTTTATAGATAGGTAGGTAGATAGACAGACAGACCGATCGATCAATCAAACTCTTATATGACATAGTGGAGCTGCCACAGCAGTGCTAAACTATCTGTCTCTATACTTCTTTTACAAAAAAAGATAAATGAAATTTTATTTAAGCCACTATTACTTGGACTATTTTATCACATTCAGTCAAACTTGATTCTAAGAAATACATAGTCTCTTTAAACTTTCTGTCTTTTCTGGAGTGAATTTTAGTAATTTATATAGAGAGAATCACCATATGTTAACATGGCCACTGACACAAGAAATGACGAAGTATAACAAAAGAAAACTTAAATAGCTGATCTCAAAAGAAAGAACAGGACATTTTCCAGGGGCCAGAAACGAGAAGGGAACTTGCAAGCACCACGCAAGGCCGTGCCTGGCACTAAAGGTGCTGCAGGAACTGCTGTGCCCGGACGCTGGCATCCGCGAGGCAGCGAATGAGCCGTTTCTGGTTAACACATTCCCTCAAAACTCAGAGGCTTGAAACAGCATCTATTATGTTTCACGATTCCTGTAGTTCAGAAGCTCAGAAATACATTACGTGGGTAATTCTCGCTCAGAGTCTTCTGTGAGGCTGCACTCAAGGCATCAGCCAGGCTGCCGGCACCCGAGTGGGACCGGAGCACGCTGGCCAGCAGCAGGGCTCGGTGCCGCCCGGCCCGGCCCCCCCCCCAGCCCCCCCCCCAGGGCCCGAGAGGCAGCGGGACGCCCCCGCCACAGTCTAGCTCTGAGAGGCCAGCGACCACACTCAGCTCACACGCAGCGTCCCGTCCCTGGTTCTGCGGGAGAGGAGCCCGGAAGTTACCACTCTGACCTAACACAGAAAGAGCCGAACAGACTGAAGTCAGTAACTCTTCCCGGGTCAGAAGAGAGGGGAGAACACGGCAAAACGCCGTGACTGACTGGAGAGACACTCAGACGACTCGAGGGAGGGAAGTTCGAGGAAGCAGGAACCCAAGCGTAAAAGCCGGAGCAACACCAGCGTTGGGGCAAACACACCTGAACATGAGCGGCGGGACTGCTGGAGGCTCCGTGAGGGCAACTGCGAGAGTTCCAGTCTCCAGGGAGGCCTGGAGGTGAGGCCTCCAGTCACAGGGAGGCCCCCACGACAGTGCGTTCTGCCTCCGTGAGTTTGACCAGGTTCCCAGAGTGGATACTGGAGAAAACTCCCCTTGCGCTTCCAGCCAGAGGAGGAGAGAGGGGTCTCCTGAGCCTCCGAACAGAAGTTTAAATCCTAAAATTCTATCATTAGAGAAGGGGGGTGGAGGTAGGAATGTGCAATCAGAACTCACAGTACCTCCATTTTGCAAGACTCTGAAATTCCAATGCAGAAATCCATAAATAAGACCTTGGGTCCAGGAACCCGTCGGGTTGTTTAACAGAAGTAAACACACAACAGGCCCATAGTAACAGTCTCATAGGGTACAACACAGGGTCCTGCCACAGATCAAAATAACCCCTCCAGAGAATAAGCAATGGCAGAAAATACAAACCAAAGGAGGAAGCATTTACGCTGGGAAAAGGCTGTAGAAATGAAGAGCAGAGTCGGCTCCCTAACAGCTTCTGATAGAATAATATGAAGGAAATAGTAAAATGTATTTAGAACACTTAAATATTTTTTAGAGATCTAGAAACCACAGTGGAAGAACAGGATAGGAAGTGAGAAGAGCAGAGACTTCTGAAAAAGAATCATATAAAACCTTAGGAAACGAAATATAAAGGCATTGAGATGAAAATCTCCTATGGTAAACAGCATGTTAAACCAGCTCATGGAGAATATGTACGCTATACAACTGATCTGAAGACCCCCATCACAGAGAGATGCAGGTCAGCACACAATGGGAGGGAGAGAGCTGGAAGACAGTGTGGGGACGCCTGGTACGTACATGTAATGGGAGAGCCAGGAGGAGTTATTTCCTGAGAGAGAATTTGGAAGGAGATGTTGACTGAGAATTGCCAGAATTGATGGAAGACATAAGTCTCAAGCTGGAAGAAGCATTTCAAAGTGCTGAACAAGAAAAACTGTTAGCCTTCTACGCAGACTGAGTTAATGAGGGCTCTCTCTCCGCAAATACATGAAACCCACATTCAAGGGAGAGAGTGGAATGAAAACATGTTCATTCACACAAAGCCGAAGGTAACTCACCATCACTAAACCACCAAAAGACATGCTTTGATGAGAAGAGAAATGAATCTCCGAGGAAGCCTCAGTGAGTAAAATCAATTTGTTAAAACACATACATGAAAACCTAATTAGTCACTGACTATTAAAAACCCAGCAACAACAATAATTACAATGACAAGTTCAATCTTGGGGTCAAGCACAACTAAAACACTAATCAGCAGCGGTGTGGACTGTTGGAGCAGGTTTATGGGATGTACTCGGGGTTTGTGTAATATCCCGGAGAAGCCCAGAGAGAATCAGTTTCATAATCTCACAAGTCAGGTGGGCATATTGAAATTTTACGTGTAACCAGTAAAAATAAAGACTAAAAATGTATAATTTTCTAACATGTAAATGTGGAAAAAAGAAGAAAATATAAACTAACCAACAAAACAGGAACTGAGAAAAATTTAAAGAAAGGTCATGGAGAACAGAAAAGACGAAATTGGGTGGTAGGAATGAACGGATAATGATGATAGACACAACTGGATTACAGTAAGGATTTAAAAGACAAGACGGAACATAGGAAATTTTATAAAGTTATTAAAATCAATTAAAATAAAAACTCTAGGTAGTAGGAATGCATATATATGCAATAAAAGTATAAAAATAGAAAAACAAGATATTATAAAATCAGGATTCAAGATGATGTTCCTTTAACTGGGAAATTGAGGTGCGGGATGAGAGGTGCTAAGTGATCAGATAACACAGGTGTTTTTCAAGGTCTTAACTTCTGTTTTGTGTTTAATGGCACATTAATGAGTGCTAAGTACTAAATTAACTACCTAAGTTACCAAACTCATAGAGCATGGCATTCATGGACCAGTGACAACAGTGTGTCATGACTCCTATCAAAGATTACAATTAATCTAATTCTGTACACAGGATATCCAAAAGAAATGCTTTTCTTTAAAAGGATGGGAAAGAGGTAATAGGCTAATAGTCTCTTAAAAATTTTAGACCAGGAGCACCTGGGTAGCTCAGTTGGTTGAGCATTCGACTTTGGCTCAGGTCATGATTTCACAGTTCATGAGTTCGAGTGCCACATTGGGGTCTCTGCTGTCAGTGTGGAGTCTGCTTGGGATTCTCTCTCCCTCTCTCTCTCCCCCCGCACTTATGCTCCTTCTCTCTCAACAGTAAACATTAAAAAATGATTTCAGATGAGCTACATTAATATCAGCAACATAAGCTTATTAGAGATAAAAAAATAAAAGGAATAATTCCACAAGAAGACACAATTCTTGAACTTCTATAAAAAGCAACACTGACACACTACAAGGAGAAGTGTGTAAGTCCCCTCCCATAGCAAAGCTGTAACACACCCTCCCAGCAATCAATAGATGAAACAGACAAAAACTTAGCAAAGATGTAGATCTTTAACAGTACAATTAAACTTGAAAAACTAGTATTTTAACAATAAAAATGTGTTGACAATATTCCAACAACAGAAAATCATTCTTAGATAAAGAATTCCTGCAAATGAAGAATGGGTGGGAATATTCTTAATGTTACGTGGATAATTACCAGAAACACTCAGAAAATGTGACTTTTGCCAAAACATGAGATGCGTCCTTCAAAATCAGGAATAAGATAAGGATGACTATTAGTATGATTGCTGCTCAACACTGTGCTGGAGAGATTGGCTAGGGCACCAAAGAGAAACGAGCGTGAGGAGAAGTGAGTACTTTAGTACTCCTTATTCACAAGAACAGGATTATAGAAAAGTACAGGTATGCTTGGCTCTCAAGCAGAGCTGGAGAAACAAATACAGAGGAGCAGGGTTACAGATGGAACTCAGGTCCCCGTGCGCTCATATTAAAGCCTGAACCCCAGGGGCGCTGGGGTGGCTCAGTCGACTCTGACTCTTGATTTCAGCTGAGGTCATGATCTCACATTCTGGTTCACGAGGTCCAGCCCTGCATCTGGCTCTGTGCTGACAGCGTGCAGCCTGCTTAGGATTCTCTCTCTCCCTCTCTCTGCCCTTCTCCCTGCTCTCTTTCTCTCTCAGTAAATTAAAACTTAAAGCCTGAACTCCACAATGTGATGGCATTTGGAGACGGGGCCTTTGGACACAATAGGGTGTGGTGAGGTGATGAGGGTGGCGACTAGTGAGATTAGTGTGCCCTTTTAAGAAGACACCAGAGAGCGTGCTCTCTGCCTCTCTGCCTCTGGGTCTGTCGCTCTCTCCCTCTCCCAGCTCCATCCTCACCTCTCCCTGGCACAAGCCAGAAGGAGGCTCAGAATGGACCACACCTCTGCTGGCAGCCCTACCCCGAACTTCCAGCCTCCCCCTCAACCCGAGTAGTGAAGGCAGCCTGGCCGACTGGAGGACGAAAGTGGTCAGGACGGGAGCACTCCTAGACGGACTCCGTTGACAGATTGTTGCAGATTCATGTTCCACATGAACTAAGTGATGAACCGTATGTGCAGGAAACGGGGAACTGTACTCAAGACACAAGTCTTTACTTTTTAATTTTAACTTACTTTTTTTTTCAGTTCCCTAATGCAAATATTGATCTACTTTTTAAAAAAAAATGTTTATTTTTAAGAAAGAGACAGAGCATGAATGGGGAGGGGCAGAGAGGGAGACACAGAATCTGAAGCAGGCTCCAGGCTGTCAGCACAGACCCTGATATGGGGCTCAAATTCATGGACCACGAAGTTAGACATTTAATTGACTGAGCCACCTGGGTGCCCCATATATATATTTTTAATGTTTTTATTTACTTTGAGAGAGAGAGAGACAGAGCAGGGGAGGGGCAGACAGAGGAAAGAATCTCAAGCAGGCCCTACACCATCAATGCAGAGCCCGATGTGGGGTTCAAACCCATGAATGGTGAGATCATGACCTGAGCTGACATCGGAAGTTCAACTGACTGAGCCACCCAGGTGCCCCAATACTGGTCTACTTTTAAGTCCATGTGACAGAGGTCTGTAATAATTTTTTTTTATATTTTTATTTATTTCGAGGAGAGAGAGAGACAGCGTGAGCAGGGGAGGGTCAGAGAGAGAGGGAGTCACAGACTCTGAAATAGGCTCCAGGCTCTGAGCTGGCAGTCAGCACGGAGCCCGACGCGGGGCTCGAACCCACAAACCGCGAGATGATGACCTAAGCAAAAGTCGGATGCTTAACCGACTAAGCCACCCAGGCGCCCCTGTAATACTTTCTTTTTAACAGTGATTAAAGAAAAAGTCTCACAGAAACCTTAATTTACAAGCAAGTCTCTCACTGCCATACGGCCCTCCTTTTCTATAGTGTGTTCACGTTTAGTAATAATGTCACCTTCTCCTCCTCTGATGTGCACTTTGACCCCAGCGTCCCTCCACACCACCACCGGCTGCAGCTCCTCAGCAGTCCTGTACGGGGCAGGCATGGGGGGGCCGGAGCGTCTGGTTCTGTGCCCTGACCTGCACCCGGCCAGCGCGCCCATCCCCGCTGCCGTGAGCACTGGCTGCAAGGGGCTCACAGCCGCTGCTTCTCTGAATAGTTGCCCTTGGATGAGGGCAGCCCTAGATCTGCGAGTGCACACGAGGTAAGCTCTGTTCCAGAGGCCCTTCCTCCAAATTAGGCTGCAGCTGGACTCTGAGGCCACGGCTTGCGCAGCCCTTTCCTCCTCGGCGTCCTGCTTCCCCGGCTGCAGGGCCCGTTTCCAGCTGTTAGTGCTCAAGTAAATCCCCTGGGCCCCCATCCCTGCCCGGCTCCACTGCTCCGCAATCCAA
>NW_027527943.1:593132-604066 GCF_008692635.1 Crocuta crocuta
TTCTCTGCAATCCAATCCAAGTGACTTCTCCCAGGACCCCCCCTCCCACAATCCACGGAGACGGAGAGGGACTCCATCGCAGGGGACCTGGCTCCCGGTCCTCAGCCTCCCCGCTGCACCAGGCAGTGTGGAGACATAACAAGGGAGGGGGACAGGCCACGTTAATAGTTGAATTCTTAAACCTGAACTCACTCAGGACATGGCAGTCAGTGACAACAATGTACCCGGCAACAGCGAATCCTCAGACCGTTTCTGTATTTCACACTAACATTTCTACCAAACGATCCCAGAGTGTATCTTCAAGCCTATGATGATGTGGAAATTCATCTTGGGCTTCTCAGAAGCAGAACCTTCCATGACAGCGTGAGGGAAATGGATGGCCTGGCTCAGGCTGGTGCTCCGTGGAATCTGTGCTTTAGGTAGTTTTTCTCCCTCTGACAGGATCTTTCTGTTTTATTCCTTGGGTCACAGCTGGCACATGGCAGTTGTTGAATAAACATTTGTCAAATGAATAAAAGACAAAGGACTGAAACCAATCCTGCGGCTCTGGTCTCAAACAACTGGCCCAGGGATGGGCACAGAAGGCACACAGTGCCCGATGGAACTGGCCCCCCTGGACACTCGTCCAACAACCCGATAGGACTTGAAGGGTCTGAAGGCAGGAAAACAGAGACACAGAAACCCAAACTGTGTAGACACTAGAGCGCAGTCCAGTAGAATCCTCGACGTCTCAGGTGCCCCGAGCACGAATGCTGGGGGCAGCCGTCGAGAAGCCAAGAACAACTGACCCACAAGCTGGATGCCGACAGTGGAGGCTCCTCACCCCCTCCTCTGTCCTTGCGACGTGAGCTCTCGCTGACTGCCCAGCTCCCAGAAGCTCCCCCAAGGACAGCGAGCGTGACGGGGAACAGGGCACCTGGGCTGCACGCGTGACTGCAGCCTGGTAAGGCCCCTACGTAAAGCTGTAAGCTCTGTGGGCAGGTGCCGAGACCTACACATTTTGCCGCGCCCGGAACAAGCCTCATAGGTAAGCCTCCTTTGCTTCTTAAAACTGCCCCCTACCCTCTTTCTCTGGTCTCTCCCTGCCCCCCACATAAGGGGCAGCCTCACGTGACACCTGGGAAGCTCCCAAGGACCTTGTGAAACAACAGATTTCCACCTCGCAACCCAGCAAAGTCCCAAGAAATCACCCCCTAACTCCCGTCTTTTTACCAAAACATCAGGCTCTCTGCCACATCTGACTGTACTGTCGCTCACACACCTGTACAGGCGCCTCCCAGGGCTCCTCCGCCGTCAGACCACGGTGCTCCTCCTCCTTTCAGCTGGGGGAGGCCAACACGTGTGGAAAACAGAAATGTGTCTGCAGAGAAGAAACAGACCACAGAAGGGATCAGTACTGCACTTCTGCGCGGACTTCCTATTTATAGTTGAAATATACAAGGAAACTGGGTAGAATGAAAGCAAAGACATTTCTCGCCTTCTCATAATCACCCCTCACACAGCCCTCCGTGGCAGAGCAGCGTCACGGGCGCTGCCACACCACCGCACCTCTTACCTGGCTTATTATCCCACCTCTTTAAAAAACGGAATGACAAGTGAAAAGTAGACTGTAGCTAGACAGACTGCACGTACCAGAAAAAGTCTGGAAAACACACAGCAATTTAACAAGTGTGGCTACTCCCGGGCAATAAAATTTGGAGAACTTTCATGTTTTACCATATAAACTTCTTTACTATTTGCATTTTTTACTATCAGCATGAATTCTGAAAGAAACCCAACCTCTGTGATATACAGTGACCTTAAATGCTGCTTAATTTAAAAAGACTGAAGAGCTAGGAGTTGGTTTTTGGTCCTTGTAATCTCAAACACTTACACTGTTGCTCAACAAACCTGGCTTTTCCTACATGTACAACACATACCTACACTGACGGTCCTATAGGAGAACTCGGACTTCTAGATT
The DNA here is from genome assembly GCF_008692635.1 of Crocuta crocuta. Classification (NCBI taxonomy): domain Eukaryota; kingdom Metazoa; phylum Chordata; class Mammalia; order Carnivora; family Hyaenidae; genus Crocuta; species Crocuta crocuta. The sequence continues at coordinate 595,093 of NW_027527943.1, forward strand.
CCTGTGTGCTGTCCTGTGGCCACGGTGCTGCTTCATGAAGGACTGAGGGAAGGACGGATGGATGGATGGATGGATGGGAGGGAGGAAGGAAGGGAGGGAGGGAGGAAGGGAGGAAGGAAGGGAGGGAGGGAGGGAGGGAGNGAAGGGTGGAGGGGTGGGTGGGTGGATGAGGGGATGGATGGGAGAGGGAGAGAGGGATGAAGGGACGGAGAGAAGGATGGAGGAATGGACGGATGAGAGGATGGACTTACTCAGATGTGCTTCCTGAAGGTAGAAGAATGAGAAACATGGCTGGAAAATAAAAGTCCAAGTTCGTGGTGAGAGGAGGAAGAAACAAAGGAATTGACTGGAAAGATGTTCATAAAAGAGGAAAATGAAATCAAAGGAATTTAATCTGATGAGGTTACTGGAGCCAGAGGAAGATCTACAGAGCACATTTACTTAAAAAAAAATCTTTTTAATTTAAGTCAAGACATGTGTTCCAAGTGGCAGAAATCATGATGACTGCATGATTGCCAGGGTAGACGAAACAGAGGCAGGAGGCAGAGCGGCAAGGGGCATCGTGGCTTTGATCCACTGAGGACGAAGTGAAAATGCAAACAGCAGACGCCTCTGCAGACTGACTGCTAGATGGTTAACAAAAAGTCGGGCAGAGGCTACGCTGTCCCGGTGAGAAAAGGGACAGAAGCTGAGCCGACTGTGGCAGGGAGAACGAGAGCAGGCCGGCAGCCGGCACAGCCCCGAGACCCCAGGCCTGCACCCGCCACTGAACGACACACCAGGAAACACCATACTGATTCCACCAGTTTCCCCACCAGTCTGCCACCTACTGCACGGTGCTCACCCCTTTCTACTGCAAACGTAAACCCCAATCAGCAAGGGCGACCTGAAGAACAGTGACCATTTACTAAGCAAAATGACCGCCAAGTGCTTTTCATCAGTTGTCTGTGTTCCGTGCTCACAACTACCTTCTACGGTACATACTTGTGTTGTCTCCCTCCCCGAGTCACATGGTGAAACCCTAACTATATTTAGAAATGGGACCTTTTAGGAAAGTAATTACGGTAAGTAAGAGTGGGGCCCTAATCTGATAGGACTGATGTCCTTGTAAGAGGAAATGACCAGAGCCTTCTCTCTCTCTCCCAACAGACACGTACACAGAGAAAGGCACGTGTGAGAACAAAGCAAGAAGGTGACCGTCAACAACCCAGGAAGGCAGGTCTCCCCGGAAACCAAGCCTGCTGGTACCTTGATCTTGAAGATCCAGCCTCCAAGATAAAATGTGATAAGATGAATGTCTGCTGTTTCGGCCACCTGAAATGTGTGCCTTTCTATTACAACAGCCCGAGCAGACTAAGGCAATACTATTATCAACCCCATTTTGGAGATGAGGGAACCAAATGGTTAAATACATCCGCCCATGTACAAGCGTGGCTTCTAAAAGGCAAAGCCACAATCTGAACATATCACACCCATTCTGTAAAGCTGCACTCCACAGTGATTCCTGAAAGTCTTCCTAAGGTACCACGTGCCAGAAGACCAGAGAGATGCCAGGATGGTTCGCAGGCGGGGCCTGAACGCAGGGGAAGGGGGCAAAGTGAGGACGCTGGGCCCTCGGCAGCTGGAGCACTGACCTTACCTGGTTCCCCAGGTCTGGGCTTTGCATCTGTTTTTGCTTGACAAGGGGGGATGTGTTCAACCCCAGGAAAGTCTTGTCCCTCACCTGTCTCTCCAGTAGGGTGGGACTCTTGGGAAGTGTCGCGTGTGAGCTGGGGCTCCTCAGGCTGGGGCTGAAGGCTCAGTGACGTCTGCTCGCCTTCAGGCACCATCTCTCTAGAGCAGACTTCTCGTCCCTGTCTGTAGGCTGCCATCTGGAACAGAGAGATGGCATTGACTTCTGAAGAAGTTAACGGTCTAAAGAAACCCTTCCCGGAAAGCAGCAGGAAGCAGGTTCAGGCTCAGGGTCAAAGTCGGTCAAGGGGAAACAAAACAAGGGATCCAAGGGTCTTTGATGACACACATACACTTTTTCCCTGCAAACGTCCGTCCTACCTCAAGTTGTGGTTCATCGAGCTCTTTCTCCAGATCCTCCAGCAAAATCACAGCCTCTTCCCCGCTCTCCAGATGGTGCTCCCGCACCCGGGCCTGGAGCTCGGCGGGCAGGATGGTCAGGAACTGCTCCAGCACCAGCAGCTCCTGGATCTGCTCCTTGGTGCATGTTTCTGGGCTCAGCCACTGGCGGCACAGCTCCCGGAGATGGGTGAGGGCCTCCCTGGGCCCAGGGGTCTCCTGGTAGCACAGCTGTCGACCCCTTGCCAGAGGACTGCTACGTTTCAGTCTGGATGCCTGCATCCAGAGGTGACTTTCTGTCGCCACCTTCACTGTCAGTTCTTCCCAAACCTCAGGAGCTTGCACATCCATGGGCAAAACCTCCTTAGAGTCTGTATTCATCTTGACTTTGAACAGTTTACGAAGCACCCTCCAGCTGGAGTCGTGTTTCAGAAACACCTTCGGAGGCTCCCTCCTAAGCAGTAAGAATCACCGTTTATACAGAAAAATGACAACATCTAGTGACAGGCATTGATCCCATAAGCAACTGTCATAGACCCCAAGGCTCTTCACTGACAGTAAGGTCACTTGGTGACCAAAGGATGGGGATAATGGAAAATATAAGGTCACAATGTGCAAAAGGCACAGGCTGTCAAGTTACCCAGAACTGAATCCTATTGTGGTTACAGCATTTACCAGTTTACTGATTGACTGTGTGACTTTCAGCCAATTTCTTATCTTCTTTCAATCTCAGTCTCAGTGTAAAGAAACAGCAATAAAAAAATACCTTACAGAGCTCACGCAGAAAAGCGGGACCACACAATTCAGTCAGAATGGTTAAAAAGTTCAGGCTCATGTTTAAAAAATCAAATCAGAGAAAGTTAATGAAAATACTGTTCTTATCTTTGATTAATGAATGAGCTAACTCTCATTGGACTCTTAACTATAGTTTCGAAAATTAGTCTTGAAAACAACCATTTCGAGTTGTTGTCACTCGAGCTAAATTTACGGAAAACTTTAGAAAGCTGAGGTCACAGCGCCGCACTACAGTCCACACGTGCTTTCTGATACGAGACCACATTTAACGCTCACTCACCCTCGGAGGTTTGGTAACTAGCACGCGTGAGGTTGCCTGAGGGCAAACCCTCTCTGAGGACAGTCGTCGGGGCGCACAGAGGCCCGCGGGGCAGTGGTCAGCTCGCTGCCCGGCAGCGCTGGGACCCAGCGGGCCTGCGCGCCTCGCCATCGCCTGGAAGTGCGGCCCCGCAGCTGGCTTCCAGCTGGACAGGCGCCGGGCGGACGTCCAGGGAATGGGATCCAGGGCGGATAGGGATCCCGGACGAACGGGGATCCGGGGAGGGACGGGGATCGGTCCGGAGCGGATGGGAAGCTGGGGACGGCTGCGGAACCCGGGTGTATGAAAATCCGGGGTGGATGCGAATCCCAGGAAGGAGAGGAATCCGGGGACGGAGGGGGACCCTGGGTGGATGCGGATCCAGGGACGGATACGGATCCGGGGTTCTGGCGGGAGGGAAGCAGGGCTCCCCACGCCGTGCGTGCGCCCCAGGGCGCGAGGACCGCGGGGCTGAGGGAAGGGGAAGGGCAAGTTCTGCGCCTGAAAGCCAGTGCGCTCAAAGCCCCTTCACCCGCTTCGAACCGGAAGCGAGGGTGTCACATCTTAACCTGTGTGTGCCTTNTTTATAAAAAGAATTAGTTACCTCTGGTTTTTAAAAAAAACCTCAGGCAATGCCAAAATTAATAAAGTAAAAGGCGAAATCCCATCCTGTCACTAAGGTCCCACGACCCTGGGATCGCCATTGTCACGGTTCGCTGGGGGATTTGCGAGTATAATTCCGTCCCATCTCTTTTACGTACATTCTCTGGGGATTTGCAAGTATAATTCTGATATCTCTCACGAACAGATACACAGGACAGGCGCTAAGCTATTTTATATTTGGCTTTTTCTCCACTTATTTTAACGGCACTTCACATATCTTAGACCTCTTTATTGGTCATGTAGGTCCAACTCATTTGGTGGCTGAGTAATAGTACCTCAAGCACGTGTACTTCCATTTATCTGTCCAGGCCCCTGTGTATTGATAGACTTACCTTCTTCCTTCTTTCCTCCCCCACCCCCCCCTTCGCTGTCTCCCTCCTTCCCTCCCTCCCTTTTGTCCTTCTGCCCACCATGTCGGTATTGACTTGATGAAAGTTTTGCTCACACCAACCCTAACTTAGTTGGCATTGAAATGAAGTGGGTTTTCCTTCAAGTCTGTACTTTCTGTTTTATTTTTAATTTATTAATTTTTGAGAGAGAATGAGTGGAGGAGGGGAAAAGAAAGAAAGATAGAGAATCCCAAGTAGAATCCTAGTTGTCGTGGGGTTCAAACTCATGAACTGGGAGATCAAGATCTGAGCCAAAACCTGGAGTCAGGCAGGAATCTAACCACTGGGCCACTCAGAAGCATCTATCCCTACATGTGTACTTTCAACTAGGTCCTTCTGAATCCTTCTTTCCTGTCCTTTAATGATAGTTTGGGCAGACCGCATAGCTTTCTGGTCAATTTTAAGTATTAGAGATCCCATCCAGAGGTGCCTGGCTGGCTCAGCAGTTAGAACATATGACTTTTGATTTGGGGGTTGTGAGTTTGAGCCCTACCCTGGGTGTAGAGATTACTTAAATATGTTTTTAAAAAAAGATCCCATCCAGTTAAAATTTTTAATGTTCATTCATTGTTGAGAGAGACACAAACGCAGAGTGAAAGTGGGGAGGGGCAGAGAGAGAGGGAAACAGAATCCCAAGCAGGCTCCAGGCTCTGAGCGTCAGCACAGAGCCCTACAGGGGGTCAGACTCACAAACCAGGAGATGGTGACCTGAGCCCAAGTCAGATGCTTAGCCTCCTGAGCCACCCAGGTGCCCCCCATTCAATTTATTTTTCATTTGAAAATTTATTATCTATTGATTAAGTTATATAGCAACAGACTCAAAATATAAGTAGTATAAAAGGGCAAACGTTGAAAAATCTCTTTCTGGAAGGCACTTGTGATGAGCACTGGGTGTTGTAGATAAGTGATGAATCATTAAATTCTACTCAAACTAATATTATAACATATGTTAACTAACTAGAATTTAAGTAAAAACTTGAAACATTAAAAAAAAGAAAAAGAAAAAATCTCTCTGCGATTTTTTTTCTTCTGTTGAGCTTGATAATGATATTGTAGTTCCATAGGAAAATGTCCTTATATTTTAGAGATGGGTACTGAAGTATTCAAAGGTGTTAAGTGTAATAATGTCCATAATTTACTTCGAAATACTTCAGCAGAGGGAGAAAAAGTAAATCTGGCAAAAATGAACAATTGTAAATGTAGGTAAGTATATGGTGTTCATTATACATAAACATGTAACCCCTTGGGAGTAACTGTGTTTCCGAATTCAGATTTTCAAAAGCCTGTCTTTGCCCCAGATGACCGATGCCTTAGGAGGAAACACCCTCAGCGGCTTCTCCTTTGCCAAATAAGCGCATGCAGGTGCCCAGCTCCGGAGCCAGGCCCGCCAACCCCGTGACGGTCTCGCCTCCAGGAGCGCGGAGCCCAGAGGCAAACGCGGCGGCGGGCGGCGGGCACAGGGGTGCCCAGCAGGCAGAGACACTGTCCCCGCAACCCCCGACCAGCGTCCCCACCAAGACACCAGGCTTTCTGCGCCCCCACGCGCAGCCCTCCACGTCCCGGGGGACAAAGCGCATCCCAGGGGTCGCGTGGCCGGAACCTGGGCAGCAGTGCGAGCGCGCGCCCCTCGCGGTGCTGGAGGCGCGACAGATGAGGACCAGCTTGCAAACGCTGCCGAAGGCCGGTGACCCGCCCCCCCGCATCCGCGGGGCGCCGCCGGGGTGGGTGCTGGTTGTGGAGCCCCTGAACCCAGGTCCCCCGTCCAGCTGCTCCCGGAGGGCGGCCGGGCCATCGCCACCCGGGGGCCTTCTGTCCCCTGGTAGGAAAGGAGGGAGGGCCGCCCTCCCTGCAGCGCTGCGGGGCCCCGGGCAGAGCAGCGGCCTCACTGGTGTCCCCGCGGCTCCTGGACCGGCTGCCTCGGAGTTCGAGCTCGGCCCCTTCCCCCTCGAGCCCCTGGGCCACTCCGGGCCTTCCTTCCGCGGGGGCTGGGAGGGCACGAGCCGGGGCTGCCGCGGGGGCGCAGGCCGCCTCCACTCCTGCGGCTGCCAGAGTCTGCAAGGACAGGTGTATCAACAGCAGCTAGGATTTGCCCCAGAGGGAAGTGAAGATTCGCCCATGTTAAGAGTTTACAGAATTGTATGGATTTTTCAAACTGAGCAAGGGATCCTGAATATATACTAGTCTTTCTTTCTTTCTTTCTTTCTTTCTTTCTTTCTTTCTTTCTTTCTTTCTTTCTTTCTTTCTTTCTTTCTTCCTTCCTTCCTTCCTTCCTTCCTTTCTTTTGTATATTTAAACATTTAAAAATATTTTTTTCAAAATAAAAAGATTTTTAAGTAAAGCTCTTCATGGTACTCCCATCCTCAGCCACCTAATTTCATTCCGTAGAAACAGTCAAAACTTTTGATTTCTTATGTAGACTTTTGGAGATATTTTATGCATGTAGAAACGTATGTTTATACATAACATATCCCCATTATTTTTACATGAATAGTGCAAAAATCACACATACTGTTCCTTATTTTGCTTGTTTAATTTAACATCTTAGAGTTTCCCCCATAGCCATACACATAGATCTCTCTTTTCATTTTTGACAGTTGCAAACTATTCCATTACACAGATTTATTTATCTAGTCCTCTACTGATGACCAATGAGGTCATTTCTGATCATTTGCTATTTATAAATAATGCTGAATTAGTTTCCTACATACAACATCTTACACGTGAATATATTTCTAGAACAAATTCCTAAAAGTAGAGTTCCCGAGTCAAAGAATATACATTTACAAAACTGCTCTCTAAAGTAGTTATAAACTATACCTGAAACTATGTTAACTACACTGAAATTAAACCTTTTCAATAAGTAAAATGTAAAAAATAAGAGTTATAAAAAATCTGCAACTCTCCAGGGACACATGGGTGGCTTAGTCAGTTAAGTGTCTAACTTTGGCTCAGGTCATGACCTTGCAGCTCATGGGTTCCAGCCCTGTGTCAGGCTCTGTGCTGACAGCTTGGAGCCTGGAGCCTGCTTTCGATTTTGTGTATCCCTCTCTGCCCCTCCCCTGCTCGTGCTCTCTGTCTCAAAATAAATAAAAATTGAAACAAAATTTTTAAAAAAACCCTACACATCTCTGACAATATCTAAATGTGATGCCACCCCAAATCTTCACCAAAGTTTTTTTATCTTTGCCAAACTGATGGATAAAAAATGGTATATTTTGTAGTGTCATTTAGCATTTTATAATTAATATTAATGTATAAATTAATTACACTTTTCCCTTCTTGTGCTTTTATCTTTTGACATGTATAATCATCATATATTAAAGAAATTATGCCTTTGTGATAATTTGGAATTTTTCCTTTCTACTTTCTTTATGGTGGCTTTAGTTTTACAGAAATTTTTAATTTCTTGGTTAAATTTACTAATCTTGTATGTTTTCTGTAATAAGAAAGGCCTTCCTTATGCCATGACTGTAAAAGAAAATTCTGTAGTTTTCTTTAGTACTTTTACAGTTTTATTTTTTTCCTAAATTTTGAATCACTTGGAAATGATTCAGTTGTAAGACGTGAGGTGTGGATTACAGTCTCTCTCTTTTTTTTTTTTTTTTCAGATTTTTACATAGATGTCCCAGTACCATTTCTTGAATGATCCGTCCTTTCTCTAGTAACCTGAAATGACATTTTTGTCAAATGCTTAAATATTTGTGCCCACTTCTGGATTTCCTATCCTGTTTATATGACAATGCATTATTCATTGTAGCTTGTAATATGTTTGAAAATCCTGGAGGCCTGTGTTTTCCTTATTATTCTTTTCTGAATTTTCCTGGCTACTAATGCTTGTTTATTTTTCACATGAACTGGAAAGCAATTACCCAGTTTGAAAACAAAATTCTATGTTAACTTTGTTGGCATTATATTAAATACCTAGACTAACATGTAGAGAAAATTGATTTTCCTTTCTCCCCATATCTTTGGTCAGTCAACACTATGTGAAGTTCTTTCTTTTAACGTTTATTTATTTTGGGAGAGACAGAGCATGGGATGGGCAATGAGAAAGAATCCAAAGCAGGCTCTGCGCAGAGCCCAATGCGAGGCGTGAACCCAGGAGCTGTGAGATCATGACCTGAGCCGAGCTCAAGAGTCAGTGGTTTCACCCACTGAGCCACACAGGCGCCCTTGCGGTCTACATTTTAAATGGCAATAAATCAGTAACACTCCAGGTTGCCCTCCCAAGGGCAATTCCCTCTCCCACCCGGCGTGTGTGACAGCGACTTCAAGCCGGACCCCAGGCCACCTGTCCGCCGCCTGTCTCCTCCTCCACCTGCGCTCCAGCCCCTGCTGAGCCCAAACGCGGCTCCAGACGCACGTTCCGCTTCTGCCTCCGGCGGGAGCCGCGCAGCGCGCGTCACCAACTAGGACCCGGGTGCGCGCTCCGCGTGCGCGGCGCCGACTCCGTCTCAGGGAGCGACAACGTCGTCTCTGAGCCCCGAGTGCGCCCCCGAGAGACTGTGGGGGGGCACCTGGCCAGGGACCCGAGGGCCCCCGGACCCCGGCCCACCGGCACCCCGTTGGCGTGCACGCGTCGGAAACAGGCCCACCTGCAGCCCGCCTGCCGCGCACGCCGCCCGCGGCCCGGGCAGGGGCGGGAAGGGGCTTTCTCTTTCCCCGCGGCCTGCTGATGACGGTGCCCTGTCCCCAGAGAATCCTGGAAACTGCCACCGACCAGAACCCCCTCCCCCCCCCCCACCCCCGCCCCCCCGCC
>NW_027527943.1:604072-606707 GCF_008692635.1 Crocuta crocuta
GTCGTCCCTCAGGCTCCTCTGAGACCTGCTCCGGGGACTCAGACCTCAACAAAGGCCATTCCTCCACCCCCACCCCCCTGGCTGAGACGCATTTCCCTTTCCTCTGGGGTCTCCCATGGCTGCATTGATTTGATAAGAGGATTTTGTCGTTTTACAAGTTTGTCCCTGATGGTCTGGGTTGATGTCTTTGGCACAACTTAGCTTGCCCTCTGGGTCCTAGGACATGGACACAGTAATGGCTGGAGACCTTAAACCAGGCAGAGCCAGAGGTTCAGGATAAACTCTCATCACGCTGCTATTGGAAAGACGGAGAGACCTGGGTCCTGGGGAGAAAAGGTGGACACCAAGAAACCAGGTCAACCACGTTTTGAAATAAAATAAAACAAAACAGAAGTAGTAGCATCAGCTGTAGCACAGACTGGGTCTCGTGAACGCGCACATTGCTGGGCCGCGGCTCTGCAGCCTGTGTTCCACAGGAATGGCGATGCTATTGCTTGCGGGAAGCGACGCTGGAAACACAGCACCGCCGGGTGCTACCGACAAGCTAATATTAGCTTTGAACCCGGTGATCCGATTCAGACCTCTGACTTAGACATCCAAAAACTCCATCCTAATAAAACAATCAAAAGAGTTTTACCCTCAAAACACACAAAGGTTCAACCTCACCAATCCCTAAAGTCCCTTAAATCTTAAATATTTAGTCAGTCCCATGGATAGACGGTTACGCAGAAACTCTATGATAAACCAAGGCTACGAAGCACATGAGAGGTTGGGATTCGTACTCTTTTCCTTCTCACTGTGTGTGGTTGTGTCTCCATTTAGATGATGTGACAATGCTGATTGAAATAACAACCCGCCTTACAGGGCTGCGCAAGCCCCAGTGGTCTGGTCTGCCTTCCACTTTGTTGGTGGGGGGTGTAGATCAACCCCCATGGAAGAAAAATGGCAATATCTCACGCATGATACTCTGCAGAGCCCAGCGTGTCCTTGCTAGACATTTATATACAGAGGTAGATACACACACGTGCAAAATGGTGTATGTATTCAGATATAGACATAGGACCTCTCTTTACAAGTGGCGTCTTCATATCGCCTTGCACGATGTTGTTTTTTTTTTCACTTAACAATATAGCTTGAGAGCTTAATATAACCTATGCATACTTTGTGTCTGGAAGGATACATGAGAGTTAATGGTGTCCTACTGGTGGGGAGGGTAACTGGTGACAAAACTTGCTGTGTAGCTTTTTATACTTTTGTATCATGTGACTGTAGAACTTCTCAAAAATGGTAATAATAAAGGTGCCGAGCTGGCTCAGTGGGTAGAGCATACAGCTCTGAGGTTGTGAGTTCAAGGCCCACGTTGGGTGTAGAGCTTCCTTAAATTAATTAAAAAGATAAAAATAAAGAAAAGGCATGTTTTTTTTAGGGGCGCCTGGGTGGCTTAGTCGGTTAAGTGTCCAACTTTCGCTTAGGTCATGATCTCGCGGTTCGTGAGTTCGAGCCCCGCGTCGGGCTCTGTGCTGACTGCCAGCTCGGAGCCTGGAGCCTGTTTCAGTCTGTGACTCCCTCTCTGACCCTCCCCTGCTCACGCTCGCTCTCTCTCTCTCTCTCTCTCTCCTAGAAATAAAATTCAAATAAAAAGAAAGAAAAAGCATGTTTTTTTGGGAAAAAGGAAAATAATTAAATGAAGAAGTATGTTAATCCCCCCCCAAAAAAATTTTTTTGCCAAGATGGAAGTCACAAGTAGAAACTACACAAGACTAACGTTTTCCTTCGCTTCCCCCGGAAGAAATCTTTGACCTTAACTTTGTGACTTTTAGTTTGGTCATCCCGCTAAGAATACATACTCCTCCTTGTCAAAGACAGAAATCCTTAGGGAATAACAGTTGCTTTTAGAGTTAGTATAAATAACAAATGAAAATTGCAGTAGAGATAACATGAAAGTGCCTTACATAACCCTGAAGTCCAGTATCACAGAACTTACTCTGCAGACAATCCTCTTTGTTAGGCAGCATTTTTCTGTGGTGCTGGATTCCGTTGTTTCCTCAGCGGGGAATGTCTGACAAGCAAAACCTGTCAGGGAACGGAAATTTGGTGGGGGACTGAAGCATGGATCAAGTCACTCAATTAACATATTAAGTGCCAGCTGAACAGTGGAGAGTAAGGAATCCGCTCAGCAAAAGGAAGCAGTTCCCATTGCTTGGGGGGCGCCACACAGGAGGGAACCGAGCTGCCCGACGAGGGTGGGATTCGAACCCACGCGTGCAGAGCACAATGGATTAGCAGTCCATCGCCTTAACCACTCGGCCACCTCGTCACGCGGGAGCCCGGGCTGTTCTGCTTCTTCCTCCCCGCTGCACTCCGCGATTTCCCCCAGCGCCTCCGCTCACCTTTCGCGGGCTTGCCGGCCACACCCGGTCCGAGTCCGGTGTGTGAAAGGACGCGCACGGACCCGACCGCACCGCGGCGGGCGGCGAACACCTGCGGGCAGGGGGAACCAGACCTGCGCGCAGAGCCCGGTCGGATGGGGCCCGAGAACCGGCCTCGCGAGTCCCTCTCCAGGCCTGGGCGCTGACCCGCAACGCGCGACAAGGAGCTTCCGAAAGAAGCGGGCAGGCGAGAGCCGTGCGGAGAG
>NW_027527943.1:606798-692730 GCF_008692635.1 Crocuta crocuta
GAGGCCCGTGCGGGGGGGAGGCCCGTGCGGGGGGGAGGCCCGTGCGGCTGGGCCCCAGGTGCGCTCACCTGCCCGGTCCGTCGGGCAGGAGGGTGGTGCAGGTGCAGGTGCGGAGGGGCGGATGTTCTTTTTCCGCCAAAGTGCTGGTGCTTCTTTCCCTCCCTGTGAAACCTCCGAGCTCTGTTCTTAGCTGTGTTGCAGGGAATGCTTTTCTCTTTCCCGAGTTCACCGAATTTCAGAATCCCTCCGGTCAGCCCGAAACTGCCACTAAGGCTACCGCATCCACGCTGCTAAATGGGACACTCGCTCTTCAGAGAGTCAGGGACAACCCCATTCCCACCAGTAACTTCAGAACGATTCCCAGGGGAGGGGGAGGGGCGTGGACACCACCTTCCCGCCGCTGGAGGGCAGGGAATCGTGTGTGTGCGTTCTGATCAGGGTATTAACAGCAATGCCAGAGGAAGCAAACAGTAACTATAGTTAAATGCAGGCATGAAGGTTCTAGGTTTAATTCAGACTCTGAGCATAAGAGTCAAGATACCTAGAAAGGATATTTTCAATTAATTAAGCCTCTTGCTTGGGTTAATAATCCTAGTTTTTTTTAAATCATACGGTTGTGATGAATATTAGTTAATATCAATAAAATGCTTAGAAAATTGTCTTGCAAACAGTAATTGCTATGTAAGTCATTTGACACTGTAAGTTGTTTTAGGGCTAATAAGTAAACTAATAATTAATTACATGAAATTATAGTCAACAAGAAAAAGAAAACCCGGTAGGAATTGCATAAGACAATTGCATAAGACCTATTAAAATTTACGAAGTTCATACCCTTCTTTAACCCAACAGTCAACCCACTAGTAGAGAATTATGCTAGAGAAATATCAACACTAGTGCAAAAAATACACACACGCACACATACACAGATTGCATACAGTTCAGAACTACTCTGATAGTTAAATATCAGAGACTACCCAATGCTTAACACATGAAGTACTTAGTTAAATAACTTTATGATCAAACATAACATTGGAGGAGCCTGTAATCATTAAAAAAAAAAATTCAAATCTACATATAGTATCTTATAAATATTTTTCCCAATTACTTTTTTTAAGGCAAATTGCAAAACAGTATGTATAGCATTTTTTTAAAATATTTTTACTTATTTCTAGGAGAGAGAGAGAGAGACAGCGTGAGCAGGGGAGGGTCAGAGAGAGAGGGAGACACAGACTCTGAAACAGGCTCCAGGCTCTGAGCTGGCAGTCAGCACATAGCCTGATGCGGGGCTCGAACCCACGAACCGCGAGATCACGACCTAAGCGAAAGTCGGACGCTTAACCGACTATGCCACCCAGGCGCCCCAGTATAGCACTTTTTATTGTTTTGGTACCGTGTTTCATTTTAGGTGATAAACTGGGTTTAGATATTTATTATTTTTAAAAGGGCTTATAATTAATTTTTAAAAATTTATTTATTTTGAGAGAGAGCACTCACAAACATGTATGTGAGCAGAGGGGGCAGGGGAGGGCAAAGAGAGAGAGAGAGAAAGAGAGAGAAAATCTCAAGCAGGCTCCACTCTGCCAGCACAGAGCCCCATGTGGGGCTTGAACTCATAAACTCAACCTTGAGATAATGACATGACTTGAAACAGAGTCAGATGCTTAACCTACTGAGCCACCCAGGTGCCCCTGGATATTTATTATTTTTTTAAAAGTAATCTCTACACCCCATGTGGGGCTCAACCTTACAACCTGGAAATCAAGACTCACACGGCCTACTGACTCAGCCAGACAGGCACCCCTGAGTTTACATATTTAATATCAGTGAGGGCCATTTAGCTGCAGTCTTAATTTTATCAGGGTCCCAAACTTAGACTTTCCATGTTACCTTCACAGAACTATTATGTACACCTCCAAATCTTTTAAGCATCATACAACAATTGTGCATTTCTTTTTAATGAGCTAGCTGAAGAGTTTTTAACGTATCCCAATATTTTCAAAATTTATTTGGCATTTCTTTATTTTTTAATGTACTAAGTATAAACCTTTTGCAATTTCTGAAAGTCTCTGATATAAAATTAAAAAAAAAAAAAAAAGCCCTGAAGGGTGTATGCCAATTGTTAACAGCAGAGTTTTTCAGCTTTCTACATCAAATGTTACCGTGAGTATGTGTTACTTAACTATTTCATTCTTTTAAAGTACCCTCCACACCCCACCTGGGGGCTTGAACTCACAACCCTGAAATCAAGAGTCAGATGCTTTACTGGCTGAGCCACCCAGGCATCCTGGTAGTTTTCTTTTTAAAAGTAAGGATAAATTTAAACGAAGCAGTTAAAGGTTGGAGCGTGGTGAACAGTGCCAAATGCTGCTCACAAATGAACTGTAATGGCTGTTCTGCACCTCAGGCTCCAGCCTGGGCTTCCTCCTATCAGAGATTCCTAAACTCGTCTCTTATTTCTCACCAAACTACAGAGGATCAGGGCTCTACTTCCCCATTTTTTCTCAGTGGGGATCCAAGTTGCACTTTCCATTCCCTCAGGGAGAACATTTGACCTTCAGAGAGAGATTTGATTACTAACTGCTCTCAAGCAGAGTCTGAGCCTGAGATTCTACAAGGTGCCCTGATTAACCCTTGTGTGTCCACCCTTTTCCCTCATAACCTGCTAACCTTCCTGAGCCTTCAGCTCGGAAGTCCTTCAGATGATCTATCACATTGTCCTCTGTGCCTGTTATTCTGGTTTTTCTCTCCTTCCCTACATGTGTAGATAACACTCAATCACTGAGTGGTCTGGGGATTCTCTGTTCAAGCTTGGAACGTCTGTTTGATCCTGTTAAATATTGTGTAGTTGCAGAGAGAGGAGAGACTGCGGCAAATCTACCAAACAAACTCGTATTTTGAGCATGATGAAATCACAGCACCTCACAGCGCCCCCCGTCCATGCCTCCGTTCTCTTAACAACTATTGAACAAATGTCCTCTCTCTTCCTGTGCAAAGTGTACATTGGTCAGGGGGAAGACAGACGTTTAAATGAAGACAGACGTGAGTACATGGCCACAAATTTTGTTAAGGGATAGGAAAAATGTACAGAGTGGCATGAGAAAATCACATGAGAGAATTCATCTTCGCTGGGAGGTGAGGGAATGTGTCTCTCAACAGATACCCTTTAGGTGAGTAGGTGACATTTAGGATAAAATTAGAGCAGTGTAGGGACAGGCAGGGGAAAGTGAAGGGAGGTGTATTCCGGGCAGAGTGAGAGTTGTGTGTGTGGGTCAGGAAGCTTGGGAGAAGGCCAGTGTGAGCTGAACACAATGAGCAGCGGAGACGGTGGGGAAAGCGCACTGGGGACAGTGTGACCAAGTCACACGGGCATTGATTACGCTCAGGAATTGAAATTTTACCCCAACTGCAATGGTAACATACTGAAGCCTTACAAGTAGAGGAAGAATACGGTCTAATATTTCTGGAAGACCAGATCCAAGATATAATTGGGGGATAAGACTGCCTATACCTGCAGCTGACTCCCATGCACACTGACGGGGGCCTGCAGGGCGACTGCTCGGGGTTGCTGGGAGCTTTCCCCTTTGCGCACTGAAAGGGCGGCTTCCGTGGGATGCCCTCAGCCCCAGGCAAGCCCTGGGTGAAGGGTGAAGAGTTTGCTGAAGAATTTAACTTTTTAAAGCACTGTAAAAATTACCAAATTTATATCCATAACAAGTGTTTGAGGCCCTATTCAAGATTTTAATTATGAAAGGTAGATTCTGGAACTTTCTCTTTTTTTAGAGGTATTATCTAATTTGTCAGGAAATCGTTTGACTTCCTGGTTTGTTTCCCAGTTTTAATGATTCTATTATTTCTTTTGACAATTTATTTAAATACTGCAGAATTGTATGTGTTTAATTTATTCAAAAGAATAGGGAAAACAGTTAGGAAAACTTCCAGTCTTGCAAAAACTTTGATAACCAATTTGTTTGAATCCATATTAACTGGAATAAAGATATTTTTTTATTTGTAGATGTTTTCTTAGCAAAGGTGGCAGGTTGGTCTTGAAACCTGAAGATCCTAAGTGCAAGCATTCTGAAAAGCAAGTGTCTTTTGACAGAAAAAATGACCCAGGCTAAATATAAAGAGCAATATAAAATCCAGGGAGAGGAGACTTTAAGGAGGCAATTGCAAAGGTATTCAAGGAGAGCAGGGAACTGGAGGAAGGTATCACACATTACTGTGAACATGAAAATCTAGGTGATTCTGTTCCTGAAGAATATTGCAGATATGTTCAAATTAATAAAATCAGTATTTAACACTGATCCTTTATTTTCCCCCCAACCCCCCCTTTTTTCTTTCAAAAACCTTTTTCACATTTACTTATTCTTGAGACATAGAACACAAGTGGGAGAGGGAGACACAGAATCCAAAGCAGGCTCCAGGCTATGAGATGTCAGCACAGAGCCCAAGGCTGGGCTTGAACTCACAAACTGTGAGACCATGACCTGAGCCTAAATCAGATGCCTAACCAACTGAGCCACCCAGGCGTCCCTTATTATTGATCCTTTAAAGGGAAATGGTCCTGTTGATTATGTAAGCAAACCTCTGCCTACCAACTTTGGGCAATAGATCTGTTCACCTGATCCTTTATTTTGAGACCATTCTAGGGGAGCCTGGGCGGCTCAGTTGGTTGAGCTCATGACTTCAGCTCAGATTATGGTCTCACGTCGTGGGTTGGAGCCCCAAGTGGGGCTCCGCGCTGACAGCGTGGAGCCTGCTTTGGATTCTCCATCTCCCTCTCTGTCTCAAAAATAAGTAAACATTCAATAAATAAGTAGGAGTACATGAGTGGTTCAGTCTGCTGAACATCTGACTCTTGGTTTTGGCTTAGGTCATGATCTCAGGGTTTGGTGGGTTTAAGCCAGTGTGGGGCTCAGCGCTGACAGAGCAGGGCCTGTTTGGGATTCTCTCTCTGCCCCTTCCCACTCACGCTTTCTCTCTCTCACAACTTTATAAATGAATGAATGAATGAATGAAAAATTTTAAAAGGCCATTCTAAGAAAATTATCACACTGATCAAAATATAAAAGAATAAAACCAAGACATCTAAATAAGCCATTTTCCCCCTACTAGACATCCTCACTAAATAAGCAGTGCTTCTATTTACAATTCACATCTCTCTTCTCTTACACATTGGAATTTTTATGGATAAAATGATATACCTGGGTTTTCCTTAAAGTATAGGAGGGGAAAATGTTACAGAGAGTGGGGTGGGAAGGGAGAGGTTGGGAAAAGTACTGTTAATCTTGCAGTTGGGAGATGGACTTAGGAGGCCTTATAGGTTTCCTTGTTTTGTCTTGTGTTTAAAATTTTCCATAATAAACGTAGGGGCTCGGCTGGCCCGGTCAGGAGAGCAAGAGACTCTTATTTAGAGGTTCTGAGATCGAGCCCCACGTTGGAGGTAGCATTTACTTAATTTTTTAAAAAAAGGAAAAAACCTTGACATTTTCCGTAATAAAATATTTTGATTACATGACAAAATACGCGAGATGCGGTGGTCCCCGCACACGCGGATCCGTGAGTCCGGAGAGAAAACGCAGGTAAGCAAACACCCGGATGAGCCGGGGAAGGCTTATCTCCCGGGGGGCGGGGGTTCGTGCACACGACCGAGACCGCTTCCTGGGACCCGGCCGCGCCGGGCGTAGGTGCACTGACGCCCATCGCGGGCCCCGCCTCTGCACGGCGACCGCCGGGTGCCCCCTCGGAGCCCCGGCTCCCGGTCCTCCCGGAAAAGCGCAGAGGCTTCTGGGCACGAACTGGGGGCGGTACCGCACACCGGCTCCCCGAGGCTGGCGGGGGAGGCGCGGGGCCTCTCCGCAGGCTTCTGAAGCCCCTCACAGCCCCGTGGGGAGCACACCCCAGCCCCCCTGCCAGGTGACAGGTGTGCGCCCTCCCCCTACCCGATTCCTTCCGCCCCCCCGGTGTGCGTCCCGGCCCTCAGGTCGCTCCACCGCCGGGTGTGCGCAGTCCGTCTGCTGAGCTCTGCGCGGTTTCAGGCGCCGCGACTGCGACTACAGATTGACAGACGCCTGCGAATTTGAGAGGCTGAGGGGGCCGGGGGTGGGGANCTTCCCCACCTGCTGGCGAGCCGGGGGGCGGCCACACGGCCCGAAGCCGGGTCGAAAACCGGGTACATGCCGGGTTCCGCGCTAGGGGCGCAGGGCAGGCAACCTGCTGAGTGGGAGAAAAGATTTACAAATCACATGTCTGATGGGGACCAATACTCCCAAATACACACATTCTTCCCTTTATCGCACGTCGCAGACACTGCCTTTCTAAACTCTCCAAAGTGAAGGTTTGTGACAACCCGGCATCACGCGAGCTTATTGGCACCAGTTTTCAACATTTGCTCACTTCGTCTTGATAATTCTCACAACTTTTTCAACTTCTGCATTTCGTCCTTGTTCAGTATTATTTGTTTTGGTGATCTGTGGTCAGGGGTTACAGCTTGCTGAGAGCTCAGATGATGGTTAGCATGTTTTAGCAACAGGAGTATTTTTAAATTAAGGCACATATATTGTTTTTGTAGACATAATGCTATCGCACACTTAAAAGACTGCAGTATAGTGCAAACATAATCTTCATATACTGGGAAACGAAAACATTCACTTGATGCACTTTATTGCAGTGGTCAGGAACTGAAGCTGCAATATATCCACGGTAGGTGCCTGGGTGTAAAGAACCTATACAACAGAAAGAAAAGAAAAGAAAAGAAAAGGAAAGGAAAGGAAAGGAAAGGAAAGGAAAGGAAAGGAAAGGAAAGGAAAGGGAAAAAACAAATCCAATCAGATGTTAAAAAATTTTAAATGGGCAGGGGATCTGAGTAAAAACTTTCCCAAAGATGTAAAGATGGCAAATAGGTACATTAAAAAGTGCTCAACATCACTCACCATCAGGGAAATGCAAATCCAAACCCCCCTTGTTAGGATAGTTATTATCAAAAAGACAAGAGATAATGAGGGGAGGCCAGAATGTGGAGGAAAGGGATTCCTTGTTTGCCATCGGTGTGAATGTAAATTAGGATGGGCTGCTATGGAAAACAGCATAGAAGTTCCTCAATGAAATAAAAATAGAACTACCACATACGATCCAGAAATTCCACTTTCAAAGACAAAGAAAACACGAGCTCAGAGATCTGCACCCCCATGCTCACGGCAGCATTGTATACAGTAGCCAAGACACAGAAGCAAGTGCGTGTCCGTCAGTGGATGGATGAATGAAGAAACCATGGTATATAAACACAGCGGAATACTGTTTAGCCATAAAAAAGAATGAAGTCTTGTCATGTACCTGATGGACATTGAAGACATTATGCTGAGTGAAATAAGTTAGACACAGAAAGATGAATACCATCCGATCTCACTGATATGTGGAATCTAAAAGAACAATAAACCGAGCTCAGACACAGAGAACAGACTGGTGGTTACCAGAGGCAGGAAGCGGGAGGGGGTGAAATAGGTGAAGGTGGTCAGAAGATACAAGCTTCCAGTTATAAAATAAATAAAGGATGAAGCTATAATGTACCACATGGTGACTATGGTTAATAATGTTTATTGCACATTTGAGAGCTGCTGAGAGTAGATCTTAGATGTTCTCATTAAATGAAAAAAACTGTAACTACATATGGTGACGGATGCTGACTACACTTACCGTGGTGACTGCTTTACCACATGTACAAATACTGAAGTGTGTTGTAGACCCAGAACTTAGATGAAGTTATATGTCAACTATATCTCAACTTTTTAAAGTTGAGCTAATGGCAATTTACATTTGAGTGGAGTCTGAAGGCCTCACACTACCTTTGATAACTTTTGATGCTCCTACAGATATCAATTCTTTTTTTTTTTAAATTTTTTTAATGTTTTTTATTTATTTCTAGGAGAGAGAGAGAGACAGCGTGAGCAGGGGAGGGTCAGAGAGAGAGGGAGTCACAGACTGAAACAGGCTCCAGGCTCCGAGCTGGCAGTCAGCACAGAGCAGGACGTGGGGCTCGAACCCACGAACTGCGAGATCATGACCTAAGCGAAAGTCGGACGCTTAACCGACTAAGCCACCCAGGCGCCCCTGAGATATCAATTCTTTTAAGAACACATTGTATTTACATGGATGGGGAACATGGGGATAATATCATTGGCCTGTAACTGAAGTGATTTCCATTCACTACAGACGTGAGATGATGTAAAAACTACAAAAAGAGACAGGGGAGGGGCACCTGGGTGGCTCAGTTGGTTAAGCGTCCGACTCTTGATTTTGGCTCAGGTCATGATCTCAGTTTGTGAGATGAAGCCCGGCATCAGGCTCTGTGCTGACAGAATGGAGCCTGCTTGGGATTCTTTCTCCCCCCCGACACCCCGCCTCCCCGCTCTTTCTCTCATAAATAAGCTCAAAGAGAGAGAGAGAAACAGGAAAAACATTCTCTATGACCAGGAAAGTGTGAAGAGTCTTAGTTTTGGAGGATCAAAGAGAGTAGAGCAGAAAAGTGACATGACAAATTAGAAGACTAGATAACCTAAGGGAAACTTAAATTCAATATTCTTACCATAGTTGGGCCAGTTTTTCATTATTGACAGGGAATTATGTTGCCTATAAACGTGGTAAATCCAGTAGGAAGTCAGGAGCAGTGGTCTGGGACATGCTGCAAATCAAGCTTCTGTTTTCTGAGTGAAATAAAAATAAAATAATTCTTTCCAAGGACACACTTCTCATCTTGGAAGCACGCCCATTTCGCATCTGCTAAACTTTTTTTTGCATCATTTCCCTTCTATGGTTGGCACAGCGTTGGCACCTAACAAAGGCCTGAGAAAGGAGTGAGTGTTTTTCATTCTGGTCTCTTCCAGCTCTAAAGCTGCACCTCACATATGTTTAGCGAGGTGAATGGCCACTAGGAGAATTTCAGTGTCTGTGAGGTGAGTGGTGTGTGAGTTCATCTTAAAGGAGTCCTGAGTCTGGAAAGAAGCTTGATAATCATGCAGTAGAAAATGTAGATGCTGGGGCGCCTACGTGGCTCAGTCAGTTAAGCCTCCGACTTCAGCTCAGGTCATGATCTCAGTTTGTGAGTTTGAGCCCCACATCAGGCTCTGTGCTGACAGCTGTCTGGAGCTGCTTCAGATTCTGTGTTTCCTTCTCTCTCTGCCCCTCCCCTGCTTGTGCTCTGTCTCTCAAAAATAAATAAATGTAAAAGATATTTTTAAAAAATGTAGATGCCACAAGAAAACACTTCAGGGCAAACTGGTCTCTGTTGGAAAGAACCCAGTGAGAAAAACTTTCTTAAATGTGAGGTTTTGAGTGTTACAGTAGATTTGTCAAAGCAACCCAAAGTATACAGACTAGTACTTCCCCGAGGACGTTCCAGCCTTTCCTACTCTGAGACATCTGTCATTTACCGCCCTCCTTCCATAAGTTGTCCTGGCTTATTACATACTCTCTACGATTCTCTAATAAAAACCGATCCTTGATACTCACTCTTTGGGTTTGTTGTGGTGTGGGTATTGTTTTTATTCCAACCTTCATTAGAAAAAATTGTAGGAATGGGGCGCCTGGGTGGCTTAGTCGGTTAGGCGTCCGACTTTCGCTTAGGTCATGATCTCGCGGTTCGTGGGTTCGAGCCCCGCATCGGGCTCTGTGCTGACTGCCAGCTCAGAGCCTGGAGCCTGTTTCAGAGTCTGTATCTCCCTCTCTCTGACCCTTCCCTGCTCACGCTGTCTCTCTCTCTCCTAGAAATAAATAAAAATATTTAAAAAAAAAAGAAAAAAGAAAAAATTGTAGGAACAACATAATGAGTGCTATATCCCTTTTACTGAGATTCGCCTGTTCTTAATGCTTGACACTGGTTTTCTCCCCCACATATGCCTTACTGTTGTTATTGGCTAGCCTGCTCAACCTCCTGAAGACGTGCTGCCAAGTTACCAAGACCTTCACCCCAAACACTTCCATATGCATGTCCTAAAAACAGACATTCTGCCCTGGGACCACAAAATGATGCCTGACTCAAACTGAACACTGAGACAAACCTATTATTGAATGTATAGTCCATGTTTCCACTATGCCAGTCGTTCCAATAATGTTCTTTACACAAATTTTATTCCAATCTAGGATCCAACCTAGGCTCACACACTGAATTTAGTTATTACATTTCTTTAATCTCAATTACAATTCCCCAATGTTTGTCTCTCATAACATAGATTTTAAAAAATTTTTTATAGTTTATTTATTTTTGAGACAGAGAGAGACAGAGCATGAGTGGGGGAGGGGCAGAGAGAGAGAGGGAGACACAGAATCTGAAACAGGTTCCAAACTCTTAGCTGTCTGCACAGAGCCCGACACAGGGCTCAAACCCACAAACCACAAGATCATGACCTGAGCCAAAGTCGGACGCTTAACTGACCAAGCCACCCATGTGCCCCACCTTATAACATACATATTTTTGAAGAATACAGGGCAGTTGGTCTGTTGAACCCTCTGCCCCAAACTTGGGTTTGCCTAATGTTGCCCCACAATTAGATTCAGGTTATGCATTTTTGCCAGAAATACCACAGAAGTGATGTGTCCTCGGTGAAGCAATGGTATCAGAAGTAATACATCAGTTCATCCCATTACTAGCTGTTGTTGGATTACTTGATTAAGGTGTTGTTTACCAGATTTCTCCACAGCAAAGGTATCAACTTCCCCTGCATTATGTTTTTGAATTTAGGCCTATAGCTCCTTAGGCAGGAAGGTCAAGAACCACTTATATACCAGCAGCTCCAGGATCAGCACCTTGTCGTGTGTCTCCAGCCTCAGCTGCTGGTAACTAAGCCAGAGCTGCCCAAGGCTCAGGAACCTCCTTTCCTTCCTTCCATATTCATGGGGCATGAATACATGTCAGGTACCATATGAAGTACGGAGATAGGCTGAGAATAAGAGTCCTGCTCTCAGCCATTCTTAGCTCTAGAAGTGCTGGAGGACTCCCTCTGCTGGGCCTCCTCACTGCCTCTCCTGAGACATAAGAGTAACTGGTAACAGAAAAAATTAACACAGACTTAGATAAGAACCCAATTCTGTTTAGTCCTCTGTGTCTGTTTAGAATGTTTTGTATTGGTGTCTATGGTTGCTCTCAAATCAATATTAATAAAAACTGATGTATTTCTTGGAGAGAAAGATGTAGTGTATGTGGATTGAAAGCCAGATCAAAATAACAGCTTTTATCAAAGACAAAGATGCTATACAGAGATACATTCAAAAACATAAACCAGTCAGGATGGACTTCCAAAATCACATTCATGTAAGCCACAAGAAGGCAGGGAAACCACAGAAATGCAATATGGGGAACAAGAAAAAAAATAGCAGACTTAAGCCTTAAAATACCAATAATTACATTAAGTGGAAAACGTTTCAATTCAATCATAAGACAAAGGTTGGTGGGGTAAATTAAAACCCATCACTCAAGTCTATGCCATCTACAAGAAACTCTCTTCAGATTTAATAATACAGGTAAGCGGAAAGTAAAAGGATGGGAAGAGATACACGTACATGATGCAAACATCAATCAAAGAAAAGGAGAAGCAGAACTGTTCTTTTGCTGGCTGTCTAGGTTAAGACAATGTTAGTCATGCAGATTAAGCTTTAAATTGTGTCAGGTCTGTAGCTGTTCCATCATGGATGGCACAAAAAAATGAGAACATACTCTCCAGTATGTGAAGACTATTGTGAGGTTCAGCAGAGAAGTCCCTCACGTCATTGCCCAAGGGACACAGGTAGTTCTGAAAGAGGTTTTCAGTTGTATAATTATAACAGTTAGGAGGGCGAAAATGCTGGAATGAAAAGTTTGATCTCCCCTCTTCCCTTCTGTCCTGGGTTGTGAGCTCAAGGAGAGTGCTCACAGTAAGAGGATGCCCTGGGCTTCAGGCAGAAGGCCCACCACCCCTCCAAAATTTTGAGCTACTGGAGGTCAAAACCCTTATGCTTTCCACATCACTCAGACTATAGCACATCCTCGGGGCGCCTGGGTGGCTCAGTGGGTTGAGCAGTGTCAGACTTTGGCTCAGGTCATGATCTCATGGTTTGTGAGTTCAAGCCCCACATTGTACTCTGCTGTCACCTGCGGAGCCTGGAACCTGCTTCAGATCCTCTGCCCCCTTCTCTCCTTGCTCCTCCCTTGCTCATGCTCTCTCTCCAAAATGAATAAACATTAAAAAAAAAAAAAAAAAGACCGTATAACACATCCTTTCTTCACCAGGAAATACTAAATCTGGGGTTGGAGATCAGGAAGGGTCCACAGGCCATCCACTTGTGGTCAAAGGCATGGTTAGGGAGGGAGGGAAACAGATTACTCACCTCGCACATTCTAAATTTGGACATTACAAAGTCCCCAGCCGGTAAGAGTAGTAATCTCGACGCTGGGCTAAGTTAAAGCTAGTGAGGAATCAAAATGGTTTGAAAACACACAACATAAAAACTCATGAATTCAGTAGAAAAATAGTTTTTTTATAGCTCCCCTGTTTACTTTTCATCCTATTAACTGATACTTTGTTGCATTTAATAAAGGTAATGGCAGGTAAATTTCTTGTTGACGTTTATTTTTCCAAATTCTCAATTTTTCCAGCATATATGGCCTTTATAAAAAACTTTTCTTTCTTTTTTAAGTTTATTTATTTTTGAGAGAGAGACAGAGAGCGCTAACAGGGGAGGGGCAGAGAGAGAGGGAGACAGAAACTGAAGCAGGCTCCAGGCTGTCAGCACACAGCCCGACATGGGGCTGGAACTCACGAATGGTAAGATCATGACCTGAGCCGAAGTCAGACACATAACCGACTGAGCCACCCAGGAGCCCCTATAAAAACTTTCCAATATGGTGCCTCAGGTTTTCTTTAAATAATAAAGTTCAAGAAGCATTTTATCTCAGTTAAGAAACGAAGTCGTGGATTCTCCGGCAGCTGTCACCTCATGCCTGGGCAGGGTGTCTGGTGCAGCGGATTCTCTGGTACTGGGTTGGGGCTGAGCTCCTGCCTCGGGCTTCAGCGCACTCACTGGATCGCCGGGGCTCAGCTCTGTGTGGCCTCTCAGGTGCTGGAGCAGCGTGGCTCTCTGCCTGTAGGCCTTCCCGCACTCCTCACATGCATAGGGTTTCTCCTCGGAGTGGACTCTCTTATGTTTCTTGAGATCTGACTTCCAACTGAAGGCGCGCCCACATTCCGGACACTGAAAAGGCTTCTCTCCCGTGTGGATTCTGACATGGTGACTAAGACCCGTCTTTTGACTGAAGGCTTTGCCACACTCTTTACACTGATATGGCTTCACCTTGCTGTGAATCGCCTGGTGTTCGATAAGATGCTCACCCCTGGTGAAGGCCTTCCCACACTCAGGGCACTGGTAGGTTTTATCCCCAGTGTGGATTCTTTTATGGTTCCGCAGGCCGGTCGACCGAGTAAAGGTCTTCCCGCACTCGTCGCACTTATATGTTCCTGGCTCAGGGGGGTTACCATGCTTCCCTCCCGACCTGTGCTTATTAAGACCTGAGCGCTGACTGAAGGCTTCGCCACACTCACCACATTTATAGGGCTTCTCCCCAGTGTGGCTTCTTTGGTGTATGACCAGGGTTGAGCTCACGCTAAAGGTTTTTCCACACTCAGCACACTCATAGGGTTTCTCCCCCGAGTGGATTCTGTGATGTATTATGAGTTCTGAGGTCCGGCTAAAGGCTCGTCCACACACAGGACATTCAAAAGGTTTCTCCCCAGTATGGATTCTCTGGTGTTGGTTAAGTCCTGCATACTGAGTGAAGGCTTTTCCACACACTTTACATTCATAGGGTTTTTCTTCACTGTGAATCCGCTGATGCTCAATCAGATGTGAACGTTGCCTGAAGGTTTTCCCACACTCGTTACATTCATAAGGCTTCTCCTTGTGGAATCGCTGATGCTCAGTGAGATCTGAACTACGGCAGAATACTTTTCCACAGTCCGTACATTCAAAAGGTTTCTCTCCAGTGTGGATGCTTTGATGCTTTGTAAGAACTGATCTCCGACTAAAACACCGGCCACATTTACTACATCGATATGGCTTTTCTCCACTGTGGATTTTGAGATGTTGGAAGAGGCCTGCCTTCTGACTGAAACCTTTGCCACACTCTTGACAGTGATAAGGCTTTTCCTTGCCGTGAAGCCCCTGGTGCTGGCTAAGCTCTGCACGTCTGATGAAGGACTTTCCACATTCTGTGCATGAGTACGGTTTCTCTCCCATGTGGGTCCTCCTGTGCATGTGAAGGCCTCCTGTCCAGGTGAAGGTTTTCCTGCATTCTTCACAGGTGTAGGCTTTTCTACCAGGGGCACCCCCGTCCTGCATTTCCACACTTCCACCAGGCTCCCTGTCCCCTGTGTATTTGGTGTGCGGAGACAAAGCTCCATCCTGTCCATCAGACCCCTTCCCACATGGTTCTGTTTCTTCACAAAGTTCCTGCTTCACGTCTAACATCACGTTGTCAGTCCTCACACCACCATCTGAAACAACAGACCACACAACTTGAGGAGAAAAGATAACTCAAAAGTAATGTAAGAGATAAGACGGCTGGAAAGGTTAGTCTTGATTTTAGGTTGATGTTAACAGAGGATATCGTATCGTCTCTCATGTTAGTCAAGGTAGAAGGAATGGTAGTAATACAGGTGTGGAAGTGAGAAAGAACAAAGTATGGCTGAGTTACTAGTAGCGTGTGGCAAAGGTGACAAGTTATCACTTCTGTGGTGACATAAGACTGTAAGTCCCATCCTGCTCTTCCTTGCTGGCTTGCTGCCTTTGATAAAGAAAGCCACCACTACCATACAGAGAAGCCATGTAGTCCTGGCCAGCAACCAGTAAGGGACTGAGACCCTCTGTCTGACAGAGATGTGAGTCCTGCCAGCATTGATGTAAGGCTGGAAATAGATCCTTCCCCAGTCACAACTCAGATGAGACCTCTGTCCTAGCACCTTGACTGCAACCTTGTAAGAGATCTAGAAGACGGGGCCAGCTGAGCCAACCCAGACTCTTGCCCCACAGACACTGTGAGATAAAACCTGCATAGCTTTAAGCCACTAACTTTGTGGTAATTTGTTAAGCAGCAGTTGATAACTAATGTATAATTAGCACAAAATCACAAAGCTTCCTTAGTATAAGAACTACTACAATTAAAAAGAAAAGAGAGGGGTGCCTGGCTGGCTCAGTTGGAAGAGCATGAAACTCTTGATCTCAGAGTTGAGTTCAAGCCCCATGTTGGATGTAGAAATTACTTAAAAATAAAATCTTAAAAAACAAAAGGGTAAACCACACGATGAAAAGCACATATATGTACATGTACACACACATGTATCTATGCACATATGAATGTACTTATGTTTATATAGTCATATGTGTATAGATGACATGTAGAACAAGAAACATAAGAAAATTATGTGTTTTTTTTTAAATGTTTTATTTATTTTTGAGAGAGAGATAGAGACAACATGAGCAAGGGAGGGTCAGAGAGAGAGGGAGACATAGAATTCGAAGACAGGCTCCAGGCTCCGAGCTCGCTGTCAGCACAGAGCCTTACATGGGGCTCGAACCGACGAATCATGAGATCATGACCTGAGCCGAAGTCGGCTGCTTAACCGACTGAGCCACCCAGGCGCCCCAGAAAATTATGTTAAAAATCAAACATAACTGTCCTAACAGCCATATCAATAAATGCAAATGACTACTCATTAAAAAACATTAGATTTGGTCACAGAGCAAAACTGAACTCTATTTTACGTATATGCTTTTTAATGTTTGTTTTTTTAAAAATACTTTACATATAAAGATTACTTAAAAATAAAATCTTAAAAGAGGTTCTTGGGTGGCTCAGTCAGTTAAGTGTCCAACTTTGGCTCAGGTCATGATCTTGTGGTCCATGAGTTTGAGCCCTGTGTTGGGCCCTGTGCTGACAGGTCAAAGCCTGAAGCCTGCTTTGGATTCTTTGTCTCTCTCTTTCTCTGCATCCCCCCTGAAAAATAAACATTAAATTTTTTTTTTAATAAATAAATAAAATAAAATCTTAAAAAAATTTAAGGAACAGACATAACAAAGAATAGACTTTAATTGTCCTCTCTGTCGCAAAAACACAAAATGGACAAAAAAATAAAGATAGAGAAGATTTACAAAGTGAAATCAATAATCTTACAGATACATACATATATCAAGTTCTATATCCTGAATGCAAAAAAACTTTTCAGATGTGTAGTGAACATTAATGAAAACTACCTATTGGGTAATAAGAAAACCACAATAAATTATAAAAGATATGAATTAATACAAACATTCCCTGATCACAATGCAATAAATTAAAAATGAAATCAGAAAACAAGCTCTTTCATCTGAAAATTTTGAACTCAAACAACTGAGGTGCCTGGGTAGCTAAGTAGATTAAGTATCTGACACTTGATTTGGGCTCAGGTCATGATCTCACAGTTCCGTGAGCTGGAGTCCCGTGTTGGGGACAGCGTGGAGCCTGGTTGGGATTCTGTTTCCCTCTCTCTCTGCCCCTCTCTTGCTCACTCTCTAGCTCTCTTTTTCAAAAATAAATAAACATTTTAAAAGAAAAAAAACTGTTAGTTCAAAGGCAAAATATAAACATGCATTTGAGATTTTCTAGAAAATAATAATGAAAACCCTACATTTCAAAACATTTGGAATTCATCTAAAGCAGTGTTCAATGAAACATTCATAGCATTAAATATTTATATTAGGAAATAGGAGAATGAAAATATATAAATCAACCCAGCTGAAAAGTTAGGGGAAAAAAACAAGAAAGACAACTAAATAAGCCAAGACAGACTGCTCACTCACACACTTTATTGGCTTTTTCCCTTTAGTGTCTCAATTCCCACTCCTGTTCTTCTTGGGATCACCTCTGATACTAACTGTCATAACCTTAAGTAAATAAGTGAGCAAGTGAATGAATAAACCAACCAACCAAAGGAGGACATAAGAAATGAATTTTAAAAAATGCAGAAACCAAATACAATATAGAAAACTGATGGAACATTGTAATGGGAAAACATAATTGAATACATCAATATAAACTCATGCAGGTTAGGAAAAATATATATTATCTAGCTCTGCCCATGAAATGTCTGAGAAGCAGTGTTACCCAGGTTATAAAGAACACTCCTCGCACCCAGATCTTATTTTCCAACAGCATTCTCCATTAAAAAAAAAAAAAAAAAAGGCTCCTTCAGAAATGGTTGACAGCAGCTCTGGGCATAGAGAAGATACAGGTGAGCCTAAAACAATTTATTTTGTTCAAAAAGCAAAAGCAAGCATTCAAAAATAACAGAGATGGGAGCAAGAATGAAGACATCCACACAAGCTAAAGATGTGTGGAATAAAGGGTGGATTTTTAATGTGGTGGGTTGAAATAGGCTAACTCAATACAAATGCCCACGTCCATAATGATACCTACACAGATAAAGTCCTAAAATCTCATGTCGCCATGTAAGATGCCTAATAAACCATTTTCTAAATTTGGAAATTGGTAAATAAAAGGGGGAAAACTACGCATCAATCATGACTGCGTAGAAAGAAGTGACCAAAAAGACATATCCGATGAAGGAAAGCTTTATTTTGAAGAATGCCAATTAAGAACATAGAAAGAATGAAAGAATTATAAAATCATCCTGTAACTCTTAATAAAATGGTTGACCTATACAAGGATTATCAAACATTTGTAATTTGTTGATGGGGAACCAGCTCTTTGCAAAGTGCCAAGGTGACACCTCAGAGTTAGCTACCAGGGAAAAAATCAGCCGTTCACTGTCATCATGTAAGTCAGTGATTTCAATAGTGGGTCACCCAGGTAGTAATGTCTTTTGTTACCTAATATTAATTCTAGCCCAAAATGTTTACCTCAAATCCTTCAAACCTTTAGATCCAATTTCCAGTTTGTACCAAATGCAAGGTACATGGGCAGCAAAGTAAATGATACAATGAGGAAGCAATTAGAAAACTCCAGGGAAACTGGCCTGGGCTCATCAAAAGTCTGGGTTATGGGGAAAAAATGGGTGGGGAATTGTTTTAATGTAGCAAAGAATTAAGAGGCATAAAAACCAGATGTATCATGTGGCCCTGGATTCTACCCCGAGTTGGACAGATCAGCTTTAAATACATTTTTGAAAAAAATGAGCCAATCTGAATTTGAACTGAATTTAGATAACAAGAAAATGTACTCGGGGCGCCCGGGTGGCTTAGTTGGTTAAGCGTCCGACTTTCTCTTAGGTCATGATCTCGCGGTTCGTGGGTTCAAGCCCCGTGTCGGGCTCTGTGCTGACTGCCAGCTCAGAGCCTGGAGCCTGTTTCAGAGTCTGTGACTCTCTCTCTCTCTCTCTGACCCTCCCCTGCTCACGTGGTCTCTCTCTCTGCTAGAAATAAATAAAACATTAAAAAAAATTAAAAAAAAAAAAAAGAAAATGTACTGACATTTTCATTAGCGAACAAAATAGGTTAGAAAAAAGCAGAATATGAGTTTTTGGTAAAAGGTATGTATGTGTATGCATATGTATGTACATATACGTGTATATAAATATACATGCACACAAAAAATACACAGATTTCGAATAAAAAGTCATCAATTGTAATAATCTCTGGGTGATAGAATATGGTGCTTTATTTTCTTATTTTGCTACTATGTATTTTCTAACTTTGTACAATGCATATATATGTCTGGGTAATAATAAAGGATAACTTTCAAAACAGTCAATATAGTTTTATAAGGTTAATCCTATCAGTATCTATTGAAAGATGTAGGCATAAAAATTCTTGAAATAACATTTGCTATTAGACTACATGCAGATATTCAAAGATAGATATACATATTTTTAATATTTATTTATTTTTGAGAGAGAGAGAGAAAGACAGAGCATGAGTGGAGGAGGGGCAGAGAGAGGGACAGAATCCAAGGCAGGATCCAGGCTCTGAGCTGTCAGCACAGAAGTTGATGGGGGGCTTGAACTCACCAACAGCGAGATCATGACCTGAGCCAAAGTCAGATCCTTAACTGACTGGGCCACCCAGGCACCCTGCAAATATGGATATTTAAAACCAACCTTATTACTGAGGCTGTTCTGATACGACTTACTGCTTTTTAATCATTATTACCTAAAATGTTGCCTTCATCAGGTGCTTTAATAACCCTCATCACAAGGAATTAACATGTCATACTCCACAAAAATAACCACTCAGAGTTCATTTTAGTCCAAATCTCCTAGAGAAATTATTGTCTCACCTCCTTCCTGGGGTTCAGGTCCTTTGCCCTTGAACTGGACCACTGGGGGCTGAACCCATGTGTATGAAGATTCTTCATCCAGTGTCTGAAGGGTCACTGTCCGCAAAAGGATTTCCTGTTCCAGAGCACAGGCTGAAACCTGGAGACAAGCAATAGTGATTAAGCCCTAAGGATACTGAGTGAGAATTTAACAGAGACTAAACTGGTTTAGAAGGACTCCTTGAGGAATCCACAAGAAAAATCCCCCCGAGACACTAGGAAAAGAAAAGCCACAGCCTAATTTGCCTTCTGGGGCACCGGGAAACAGCTAGAAAGGTAAGCAAAGCAAAATTTGATCAAGCCTTGTTTCTGTTACTTCACTATTGCCTGTGTGCCCTTGGCCAAGTTACACAACCTCTCTGACCTTAGTTTCCATGTGTGCAAACTGGGAATGATTTCACCTCCTTCTTTGTTGCTGTGAGAGTTCCGAGTGATCCCTAAAGCAAGGAGCATGATGCTCCTGGTTGTGTGTGAAAGATAAAATGCCTTCCGTACCTTTACTCACCATCCCTGAATCTGTTCCCTCCCTTTCCCTCTTTTCAGGGCTGGCTTAGCAAGAAGCTCAGTCCCCTGCTGAATGCTGGTTCTCCCCTGCTCCCTCAGAACTCCACAGCTTAGGAAATTTTGTTCCCAGTCACCCACAACCACATCAGACCAGTGTCTTCCTACTACATTTCTCTTTCTGTCCAGATCCTCCAGCACGGTCACCGCCTGCTCCCCGCTGTCCGGGTGGTGCTCCCGCACCCGGGCCTGGAGCCCGGCGGGCAGGATGGTCAGGAACTGCTCCAGCACCAGCAGCTCCAGGATCTGCTCCTTGCTGTGCGTCTCGGGCCGCAGCCACTGGCGGCACAGCTCGCGGAGCCGGCGCAGCGCCTCGCGGGGCCCGGGGGTCTCCTGGTAGCAGAAGTGTCTGAANCCCCCGCCGCAGGCCGCTGCTGACCGCACTCGGGATGCAGGAACCGGCCAGCCGACTCACGGGCGTCCGCGGCCATCCTGCCCGGCTCCTGCGGCCGCGTCGCCCGGAGGCCGCTGACGGCGCTCTCGGGCACAGGGCTAGATGGGGGGTCAACGGCAAATGCTGCGAAGAGCCTCGCCAGAAGGAGGGCCTGGGACCGCAGGAACTACTCTTATTCATTCACTAAATCCACGAATGAGCATTCACAGACGCCGCCCTGCGTAGAAAAGTGTTGCAGGTATTTGAAGCGCGTCAGCGCAGAGCAAAGAGCCCTGCAGCGTCCACTCCCCGCGGGGCAGTCAGCAAACAACTCCCAGCGGAACCCCGCGCGTGGGGCGGCGCCGCGGCCCTGGAGGAGGGGAGGGGCGAGGAAGGCTGAATCCGGCGTCCTGGCCTGAGGAGACGCTTCCACCCCTCGTGAGGCGGCCCGGGGTCGTCCGTCCGCGCGCACGGGCGCCCCACCCGGTGGGAGGGAGACGCTCGGGAGCCGCGGTCACGACAGCGGTGACCTTCGTTCGTGCTGGCTTGGCAACGGGGAGCGGGGAGCCCCACTCCCGGCTCTCAACAAGGAGCCCTCACGCCTCGCGCCCTCGCGCGCCTCAGATGCCGAGCCCAGGGCCCCAGCGCGACGGACACTCCAAGCGGCTGGTCCAGCTCGGCTGCCACCAGAGGAGCCAAGCGTACGGCTCCCGGAAGCGACCGCCAGGCTCCCGGAAGCGCTTCCCCACCGCACCCAGCGCACCGCCGGCGGCTCCTGGAGGCCACGCCCCCTGGCGCGCGCGCCCGCGTCCACTTCCGGCGTCTCCCGGAATACACGCAACCGGGTTAGGAAAGCACGACGCGCCGTTAACAATGTGAAGTCGTTTTCGTTGAGGTACATTTCTGTTTCTGTCAGTTGTCTGAAATACTAGGAAGTAAATGGAATCCAGTATTGGCGATAAGAATGCTTACTTTCCAGGAATATCTTTTATAGACGAGGGAAAATTGTTGAGCCTAAGGTTCGTTTGTCTGGTAAAAACAGGTTATCCTTGCTGTGGTCTGTAATTTACTAAAAACCAATGACAGTAACAAAAACTTGACCTCGTTTTATGTGACTAGATGCTCTAATCAGCTCATACAGCCTTGGGGGAGTGGGAACAGCGCTCCAACCCGTGTAAGGGTGACCTTGCTTCAAGCTTATGCACCCCTTGCTTGCTGACCTACGTCCCTTGGTCTGTAGCAGAAATACACTGGCCTTGAGGTTTGCGGACCACTGGCCTTGAGAAGTGAAAGACCAGACCTTCCCAGAGGATAAGGCCTGACCGCACTGGAAAATGGCTGCGGGGGGTGCCAGCGAGTCTTGTCCACCCGTGACTACCCGCCCGGCCACGTGCACCTCCCGCATGCAGCCCCCTCCCTTCCCCGCCGCGTGTCTTACCCTTTAACGGCTTTAACTCCCCAGGGGCAGAGAAGACCGTCCAACACCAGCTGCTCCAGGATCCGCTCCTCGGTATGCATGTCTGGCTCCGGCTTCTGCCAGTCCTGGAGCCTGTTAGCTCTTCGTGGGGCCCAGAGGCTTCTTGGCAGCAGAAGCGCCAGAAATGCTGGTGAGAGTTTGGAGAGGACACGTTCCAACACAGTGTAGACTGCTCCCCAAAATGTTCTCTTCCCGGTTCACTATGTGCAAACCCTCCTGCTCTCGAGGAGTGTGGACGACAGGAATCAGGGTTACACCAAACTGTAGACAAACTGTAGCCAACTCGGGCTGCGAAGACTCCAGACAAAACTCGCTGGACTCGGGGCAGAGTCAGAGTCGGCTCTTCTGGGCTCTGGGGGATCAGAACGTATTGTAAACACAGAATGACCGGGGCAGCAGAGAACTTGGATAAGGCTGTTAACTTAATACCTTAATACGATGGCGGTGATAAGCCGACCGGGACAATCTAGGGACACAGGGCACCCAGGCTGCGGAGGCAGGTATTTGCAGCGCGCCCTGTCTTCGGGGCTGGGAGTAACTCCAGGCCCGCGGGGGCAGTGAGCTGGAACAGTGAGCGGCTTGAGCTGCTGACCCCAGGGGCCGGCTGGGCAGGCGGAGCAGAAGGTCGCCCCATGCCCTCTTACCTCGCATCCAGCCCAGCCCTCTGTCCGATCAGCTCCCCGAGCCCAGGCTCTCCGCGTCCCGCTGCACGGCGAGCCCACGCCGTGGAGTGGTCCGCGGAACTGGATCCCCGAGAAGCTACTTTCAGGTTTAGGAACCGGGAGGTCTGGGCCTCCCTATGGCTTGCACTCCCGGCCGGTGCGGTCACGACCCGTCCCCCGACCGCTTGCCACCCACCCCAGTACCCAGTCTTTGCCGGAGGGTAGGCTTGCGCTCTTCCTGTGACCCTTGCACCGAGAAGGCTTGCTCCCGGCCTTGCTCGGCCCGTCGGCGAGACGCATTTACATGGACGGGAGCAGCTAGCACAACCCAACTGCGCTGTCCGGCGCCCTCGGGAGAATGGCGTGGACGTCTGTGGGGTTGACTGCCCCCTGCCCCTCTTCTGCGGTGGCATCACGCTCCCACAGTGTAGCTGCTGCTGAGAAGGGACCTTGTAGATGGAGTTCACATCTGGGATCAGTTGACTCGAGCAGATGTTGCAGGATTCTTGCACAGAGAGTCGTGACATGGAGGCTTTTCTTTCCAGGAAGCAACTTTATTCGTGCCGGCACCGCTCAGTTGGGTTCGTACCTAAAGAACTGAGTGGCCTACATCACATGGCATCGTTTTTAAATGCATTTTCTATTTCTTTGTCTCACATATATGGTAACACACATAAACATGCAGTCTGATTAAGTTTTCTCAGTTTACAAGGCCATGGGGGATGTAGGCATGTAGGCGCATAGCTAGGTGACCTTGAAGTCTTTTCTTTTTTTCTCTTTCCTTAGGGAGGGGTTCCTATCACACAGAGACCTCCCTCCCATCCTCGCACCGCTGGGTGGGCCTTGTCTAATCAGCTAAAGACCTTAAGAGGAATGCCCAAGAAGGCATTTTGCCTCAAAACTGTAACATGAAAATTCAATCCCCTCCATCCAGTGCCAGGTGTCATCTGTTTGTGCATCCTCAGGTGCACCCCCCCACACCAACAGAGTGAAGGGGAGACGAACAAAAGGGCAAGTCATGTCACTGAGCAGTCATTTGAAAATCTAACTCCCTAGTTCACCCCTCATTCATGCAACTTTCAAAACAGGATCACGTCCCCACTCAGCCTGCTAAGTTCTCCTCCACAGGGAACACACACTAACGTCTCAGTGGTTCCTTGCCCACAAGGCAGTAGCCCCTGCGTCATTGGGACAGTCAGGGTGTATGATGACCGTGACTTCAGGAAGCAGAAGGGCAGACTGGACCACAAAGGAGGAGACCGGAGGCGCAGGCGGGAGGGTGGCCTCCCCAGCAGAGTCCAGCAGGACGCAAGCAGTCTGCTCCCGTGAGGTCACCAGCTTCTTTCACCTGGATGTGTGACATCAGACTGAAGTCTGATGGCCTAGAATAACAACGGATGGACATACCACATCCTCGACGTACCCAGCTTACCACACAGTGATAGGGTCTGTGTTCAGCAAGGCCTGATGCATGATTAGAGGCTTTCTTACCCGTAGGACACACAGACTTCTGCCCTCTGTGGATCCCCTGATGGCGAACAAGGCCTGACCTCCGAATGAAGAATCATCCACTCTCCTCACACCGATGGGGCTTCTCCCCAGTGTGGATCCTCAGGTGCGGAGTGAAGCTGGTGCTCCCTCAGAAAGCTCTCCCCATTCCTTACAGGGGTAGAGTCTCTCTCCTGTGTGGCTTCTCTGATGTTACATGAGTCCCCACATCTGACTGAAGCCCCCCAACACCCGTGACATTTGAAGGGCTTCTCTTGATGTGGATCCTCAAATGTCCATGAAGGTGTGAGCTTTGACTAAACGATTTCCGACACTCCTTACACCCAGAGGGTCTCTTCCCAGTATGGATTCTCCAATGAAGAACCAGGCCTCTGTTTTGCCTGAAGGCCTTCCCACATTCATTACACCGACAGCGTTTTATTTTATTATGAACTTCCTGGTATGAAAGGAGAGCTGATTTATAACTGAAAAAGCCTTTCCACACTGATTACATTGACAGGGTTTCTCTCCAGTGTGGATTCTCCAGGGCCGAACAAGCCCTGAGCTCTGAGCCTTCCCACAGTCCTTACATTTGTGTCGCTTTACTCTTTTGGGGTCGAACCTTTTGCTGTCCTGATTCACCCTCACATTGAAAAGTTTCTCCACACCTTGCATCCTGGAAAACATCCAATGCACTCCTTTTGGCGGAAATCGGCTTTGAAGCGAATTCACCGGTCATAGTCCTGGTTTGGCGTCCTGCCGGAAGAGCAAGTCAATTATATAAATGGCACCTGGTCCATATAAAGGGTTTTGATGAAAGATCAGGGTAAATAATCAAGGACCATCAACCTAATAGTTTTTCACACTCACTAGACCTATGAGTCATAGAGAATAAATAAATTAAAGCCCTCGGGGCCCTGGTCCAGATCTAAAAACTCAAAATGGCAGCATGAAATGAGAATTTCCCAAGAATCTTCAAAGGGTCCCTACCATACACACCTTCCAGAATTCAACCCTGGTGTAGTCTCCCACGCAGGATCTGAGCTGGCCTGTGATCTGCTTTATTCAACAGAATGCAGTGGAAGTAAAGCTGTGTCAGGGACAAAGACTTTATCATGGTGCGTCTGC
This sequence comes from Crocuta crocuta, assembly GCF_008692635.1. NCBI lineage: Eukaryota > Metazoa > Chordata > Mammalia > Carnivora > Hyaenidae > Crocuta > Crocuta crocuta. The sequence goes on from NW_027527943.1 coordinate 631,818, forward strand.
GTCCTTGAGGTCCCTGAGCTGCCCTGTAGGAAGATAACTCGCACTCTAGAGAGCAGAGAGCGGGTGGGAGAGCGCATGAGAACCTGAGGCCCAGTTTTCTGGCTGGTTCCCGGTAAGGTAGGAGACGAGGAAGTATTTGGGGCAGCACAGTCTGGGAGGGCCCTGGATAATGCAAACTGATACTACATGCAGCAGAAGACACGCTCAGAAGTGTGGGAGATGGTTAATGGTCGTTCATTCCTTTCAGCCTATGTTTTGGGCTGGTCTAGTACATGGAAACAGACAGCTGAAATGCCAACCATCAGCCAGTTTTTGGTGATGCTCACGGCAACACCATGAGCTGCGTAACAGGTTTAGGAACAACAAGCGGGCTAGGATCAGGTGGCAGGTGAATGGTCAAGTCTGGCCTGGAGCACAGATCTACAGGAGTCCAAAGCACGTACTCTTAGTTTGTACTACGAAGGAGTAGATACTCCTGGTAAAAATCTCAATGGTACAAAAGGCATAAAAGTAAACAGTCCAGATCCTCATTCGTCTTTCCCCATCAGTCTGCGCCCTCCATCCACTCACGCCGTGGTAGCCACGGCAGCCTCGCTGCCCCTGTGATGCATCCACCAGGTGATTCAGTGCCTGTCACTCTGCGCCTGCACCTACGGGAACTTTGTTCTCCCAGGACTTTCACACAAGTGCCAAAGATTTTTACATAAAGGCAGCCACTGATGCACTGTTTGTAATAAAAATACTAGAAACAGCTTTAGATGTACCTCAGCAGGAGACTAGTAAGGTAATTATATGTATGCCACACAAAACTAAAGACCTAGTAAATGAATCAAGTAGTTCTATTGATAAGAATAGTATTATTTAGGGACACCTAGGTGGCTTGATCAGTTGAGTGTCTGACTCTGGCTCAGATCACGATCCCATAGTTTGTGAGTTCAAGCCCTGCATCGGGCTCTCTGTGAGCACAGAGTCTGCTTTGGATCCTCTGCCCCCCTGTCTCTCTGCCCCTACCCCACTTGTGTTCTCTCTTTCAAAAAAGATAAATGAGGGGCGCCTGGGTGGCTCAGTCGGTTAAACGTGCAACTTTGGCTCAAGTCATGATCTCATGGTTCGTGCGTTCAAGCCCCACATCAGGCTCTGTGCTGACAGCTCAGAGCCTGGAGCCTGCTTCAGATTCTGTGTCTCCCTCTCTCTCTGACCCTCCCCTGCTCATGCTGTCTCTCTCAGAAATAAATAAAACATTAAAAAAAACAAAATAAAAAGTAAAATGTATCCAGGATTTGTCTTAATCAGGGAAGCATGGGAAAGACTATCATGAAGAAGTTTTTATCTCCACAGATCCCTAGGAAGTGTGGCATGTCATTCAGGTCATGCAGGAAGGCACTATGTTAATCAGGAGGCAGAAGGAGTGGGGAGAGCATGGACTAGAGCTTGAATGGAGTTTTCTGGAGAAGGAATAGGAGAGGTAGGGTAGGTATACCAAATAAGCTCAGGATCAGATAGCTTGAAGGATTCTGGCTGATCCTGGCTGGCTCTGGGTTACAGCAATGTTCCATAGTTGTCCACCACCTTGCCCAGGGGGATTTACACAGGAGAAATAGGGCACTGGTGTGTGAGAGTTTGATAAAGGAGAGGGCTGGGGAATGGGTTCTGGATTGTCTGGTTTCCATATGAAAAGGGTACTTGCAGGGAGTTCTCTACTGTCTATAGGAATCAACCCTCCACGGGACACCAGGATCAAGGTTCCAAATGCCAGAACATCAAGAATAGAGAAAATAAGAAAATATAGTCAATACAGTATAATACCATTTGACCTGGGCACCTGGGTGGCTCAGTTGGTTAAACGTCTGATTTTGGCTCTAGTCATGACTTGAGCCCCGCATCAGGCTCTGTGCCGACAGCTTGGAGCCTGGAGTCCTGCTTCGGATTCTATGTCTCCCTCTCCCTCTGCTCCTCTCCTGCTTGTTCTCTGTTTCTCTCTCTCTCTCAAAAATAAATAAACATTAAAAAAATAATAAAAATAATATTATTTGACCTAAAAGAGGGACAGAGGCTTGAACAGGCATGGAAAGATTTTAGAAATACATATATATTAGAGAATATTAACAGTGGTTAACCCTTGGGAATGGAACTTATATTTTCATTATATGTCCTTCTTTACTATAATTTTTAAAATATAAGCTATTGTTCTATAGTAATAGCACTTTTAATAACTTTTAAATAAACAATATTTAAAAATATAATACTAGAATCTGCTGTAGTAAATCTATGGTAGATTTAGGCATCTATTTTTGTAATGTTTATTTTTGAGAGAGAGCTAGCAGGAGAGAGGCAGAGAGACAGGGAGACACAAAATCCAAAGGAGGCATCAGGCTCTGACCTGTCAGCACAGAACCCGACTCAGGGCTCGAACTCACTAACCGCGAGATCATGACCTGAGCCTAAGTTGGACGCTCAACCAATTCAGCCACCCAGGTGCCCCATGGGTGTCCATATTTTCAAATAGCTCCTTGGTGATTTGGATTCATAGAATTGAAAACTGCTATCTTAAGCACTAAAGATAGATAGAAACCAAAAATTCAATAATTTTGAATATCCCAATTCAAAATTAAATCATCTCTGGATATACTCATTTTGTAAATAACCTTAAATTTGTTCTATCCAGATGCCACTTTTCTTGCCAGAAATACAGCTTCCAGGCAGATGCTATCTATTCAGTGCTTCACCAGGATTCACATCTTGAGGCTTACCATTCTCTTGCACAAGCCTGTGCTCCCAAGGATCACACTTCAGCTGGACAGTCAGGGGCTGATCTGCAAGGCTCACAGGTCCCACGTCCTTCCATAGCGCTTCCTGTTTGTAGAGTTTGGCTTGAACCTCAGGATGTCAGGTAACGCTGGTTTCACGAGACCATCACAGATATCAGGCAGTAGCTAAAACCTCCAAATTTGATTTGAAAAGTCCCACCATGGGGTGCGTGGCTGCTGTCAGTGGAGCCTGCGACTTGGTCTCGGGTTCAAAGTTCAAACTCCAGGCAGGGTGTAGAGATTACTTTAAAATAAGATCTTTTAAAAAGTTCCTATGGATACAGGAAGCAGAATATAGAAATCTGAGTCTTACTAACAAAAGAAATAAGCAGCAGAGCTTCAAAGAGAAAACAAAAGGACACTGATGTCGCCCAGCAACAAGGGTTAGATCCCCTTGCTCGCACAGGCCCGCTCTCTCTGCGGGCAGGCCCTTGGCGTCTATCCAAGGAACAACGAGTTTCCCAACTCGTGTTTTGTCTCCAAGTTCTGGCTGCAAACTCTTCAGCACCGTCACCTCCTGCTCCCCGCTCTCCGGATGATGCTCCCCGGGCCTGGAGCTCGGCGGGCAGGATGGTCAGGAACTCCTCCAGCACCAGCAGCTCCAGGATCTGCTCCTTGGTGCGTGTTTCTGGGCTCAGCCACTGGCGGCACAGCTCGAGGAGCCGGTGCCTCCCTGGGTCCGGGGGTCTCCTGGTAGCAGAAGTGCCTGAAGGGCTGGTGGAGAAGCTTGTGATAAAGGTGCGCATCCCCAGTCGTCCAGGCTTCTGCTCCCAGGAAGGGTCCTTCTCTTCCTCCACCTTCACTACAGTCAGAGCCTCCTGTTCTCCATAGTGTGGACCTCAGAAGTCCTGGCTGCACCTTCTCCCAGCTTGATTTACATCGTGCTCCCCAACAGCTCAGGACAGGACTCACCTGTCTCACATCCCCACAGTCTCACATCCCCACAGTCAGGAAGAAACCCAGGGTCAGCGCACTCCCGTGAGAGAACCACTGTGACAACAGCAAGATGACCAGTGCAGGCAAGAAGCTGTGTTACCTGAAGACACCCCACCAAGGTGAGAATACTCCCAAGTACCGCAGTAACTGTTGGGAGCCATTCTGAACCCACTAGTCAAGAAAGCTCCTGGTGAGGTTAAAGCAACTTAGCACGGTCTCTTGCCATCAGATGATGACCGTTATCCACCCCCACTCAGTTATTTCTGTTTGAGCATCAACCCCCAAGGCACCTTGTTGATTGGTTTTGGGAGCCACTTGTCCCTTTATTCTGGCCCTGGTATGATGATTGCATCTTGTGAAGGAACTTATTGTGGGGACTTCTTTTGTGATTATGGGAACAGACATCGTGTCTCCTGTAGGTCATATTTTCGATACTTCCCTTGAGCTATAAACAAGCTAATGACGCTTACTCATAGAAGATTGACCTCTGTGTGTACAATTCTGTTTCTACCGTTGCGTTAGTCCAAGATGTTCATACAGCTCAACATGTAAATCAGTTAACCAAAAATGTCTCTCATGCCCTAGCTATTCAAGAAATCATAAAACTAGACACAAAGGTAAATGTACTAGAAGAGGCTATTCTTTGTACTGGAAATGAGCTAAACTCTTTAAAGCTATGGTTGGCTCTCCGGTGCCATAAGAAATATAACAGGACAGTTAAGTCTTGCCTGGAGACAAAGAGCCTAACTTAGAGAGAAGGAACAGATAAGGGCAGAACATAAGTTACTACATATCCCTTTACTAACTGGTCATGTATAGCAGCCCCTTCCCTAAGGCCTACGTTCCACAAACCCCTTCCCTTACCCTGCAGCTGGGATGAGGATGGATAAGAGTATCTACGAACCTATGATTTAATCTTAGTGTTATTAAAATGTGTATATTATCCTGTTTTCCACTAAAAATACCGTTATTTTCTTAGTTACTCAACCTCACCATAATTGGGACAGTTCTGCAAAAATACTTCTGTAAAACCTATTTCTGTACACTTTCCATAGCATCTTATCACAAAGAACTCTCCACTGTAAGAATTCCATTTTCTGATGTCATGTTGTTTTTTGACCTATAAATAAAGACACCAAAACCCATAGTGCAGAGATGCCTGCCTGGGGATTAGAAAGACTCTTGGGGCTCTCTCTCTCTCACCAACACTGTCCTTCCTTCAGGGACCCCTGGACCGGCTGGAGCGGGACTCCGGCAAGTAACCTTCTGGTAGATCCCCAGCAAACAGATCAAAATTACTGAGGAACACCTGGATGTCTCAGTCCCTTAAGCGTCTGACTTTGGCTCAGGTCATGATCTTATGGTTTGTCCTTGGTTGGGCTCTGTGCTGACAGCTTGGAGCCTGGAGCCTCCTTCGAATTCTGTGTCTCCTCCGTGTCTCTCTCTCTCTCTGCCCCTCCTCTGCTCATGCTCTGTCTCAAAAATAAATAAGCATTTAAAAAAAAAATTTTTTTTTTCAAAATCACTGAGAAAGTGGACTTGGCTGTGTAAATCGCAGTATTAGAACTGTCGCTGGGCAGAAACAAGGCCACAGCCTCAGAACCTCACTTTCTGGGCTGTAAGAACGGTAAGGACTGCACCACAGGTAGAACAGCCAGAGAGGAGGCTGGGGCCACCACGGCCGCTATGGGTCGCCGACGCCCAGGAGGGAAAGGAGGCTTGCAGGGAAACGCCTCCGGCTCCCCTTAGGGAAGTCCTGCGCCAGGGCAGAACTCGTCCCGGGGAGAAACACGCCAGGCTCCGCACAGTGGCCGCGTGGCTCCGGGCTGTGGGCACTAGCACTTGTCACCTGGGCCTCCCCGCGCACCGCGGTGCCGAGGGGACCCCAGGGAGCGGGTTACCGGCCGAACCCAGGTCCAGTGTGTGTCACATGCTCAGGACGCCGTAAGGGACGAACCGTCACGGAGCCGACCCCAGGCCGCAGGAGCCCTCGCTCCCGCTACGGCCTCGGCCGGCTGGGCCTCAGAGGCCGCGGTTTCGCAGCGGGACACCCACGCCGCCGCCGCCGCCGCCGCCGCAGGAAAGGGGGAGGTGGGAGGACCCTACGGAGGGCTCGCCCGGAGCGCAGGCGGCGCGCCTCTAGAAGCTTCCCACCGCTACGCCGGGTACTTCCGGTGCCCGTCTAGGAATCCGGAGGCCCGTCCTCTCTATGGTCACCGCGCTCCGTCGGCTGCGCTTCCGCGCAGGCGCCCTGAGCCTTTCCGGCAGATCGCTTGAGCCTCTCGGCTACCCGAGGTCGCCCACCCCGCGCTCCCGCCTCCCGCCTCCGCCGGCGGTCGTGCAGCGGGGAGTGGACGTTGTCTGCACTTAGGGTGTGAGCTCCTGCTGCGGGAACACCAAACATCGGCCCCCATTCCCCTTTTTATTCTCAGATGACTCTACTCAAGAGTGGCTGTGTCTTGGGGCGCCTGGGGGGCTCAGTCGGCTAAGCATCCGACTTCAGCTCAGGTCATGATCTCCCGGCTCGTGGGTTCAAGCCCCCCGTTGGGCTCTGTGCTGACAGCTCAGAGCCTGGGCCTGTTTCAGAATCTGTGTCTCCGTCTCGAAAGAGTAGCTGTGTCTTTTTAAGTTAATAGACTTTATTTAGAGAGTGAGTGAGTTGAGCACGGGAGGGGCAGAGAGCGAGAGAATCCTAAGCAGGCTCCAAGGGTCCTGGGATCATGACCTGAGCCAAAGTCAAGAGTCCAGGCTCAACCCAGTAAGCCACCCAGTAGCTCCTCCCCCCAATAGACTTTTATTTTTTAGGAGTAGTTTTAGGTTTATGGAAAAAATGCGGCAGAAGGTACAGAGTTCCCCATATGTCCCCTCCTGACCACAGCCCCCACCACGTTTCCCCTTGATGTTGATACCATGGGTTAGTATGGTTCCTGTGTTACAGTTAGTGAGCCAACGGTGACACAACATTATTAACTAAAATCCAGTTTACATTAAGGCTCACTGTGTTGTGTGTTCTGTGGGTTTGGGAAAATATTATAAAGTAACATGTACTAACCATTAGAGCATTACACTAAAAAGTTGGAGTGCCCTAAAAGTCCCCTGTACTACATCTAGTCATTCCCACTGCCCCCAGTGCCCCACAACCCTGGTAACCAGTATCTTTTAACAGTATCCATCTCCCACTCTCCCCAACCCCTCCAGCAACTCTCAGTTCGCTCTGTGTATTTAAGAGTCTCTCATGTTTGGTCCCCGTCCTTGTTTTTGTATTATTTTTGCTTCCCTTCCCTTATGTTCATCTGTTTTGTATCTTAAATTCCTCCTATGAGTGCAGTCATATGATATTTGTCTTTCTCTGGCTAATTTTGCTTAGCACAATACCTTCTAGTTCCATTCACACTTTTTTTTTTTTAGTTTATTCTATTTTGAGAGCGGGAATGAAAAAGCACAAGTGGGGGAAGGGCAGAGAAAGAAAGAGAGAATCCCAAACAGGCTCGGTGCTGTGATCTTACGAATCATGAGATCATGACCTGAGCCGAATGGAGAGTGGGATGCTTAACCCACTGAGCCACCCAGGTGCCTCTACTCCACCTTTTTGTTTTTTATTATTTAAAAATTTTTTTTTAATCTTTTATTTATTTCTGAGAGAGAGACAGCGTGAGCAGGGGAGGGTCAGAGAGAGAGGGAGACACAGAATCTGAAATGGGCTCCAGGATCTGAGCTGNTTCCATTCACACTTTTTTTTTTTTAGTTTATTCTATTTTGAGAGCGGGAATGAAAAAGCACAAGTGGGGGAAGGGCAGAGAAAGAAAGAGAGAATCCCAAACAGGCTCAGTGCTGCGATCTTACGAATCATGAGATCATGACCTGAGCTGAATGGAGAGTGGGATGCTTAACCCACTGAGCCACTCAGGTGCCTCTACTCCACCTTTTTGTTTTTTATTATTTAAAAAATTTTTTTAATCTTTTATTTATTTCTGAGAGAGAGACAGCATGAGCAGGGGAGGGTCAGAGAGAGAGGGAGACACAGAATCTGAAATGGGCTCCAGGCTCTGAACTAGCTGTTGACAGGTCTGGTGGGTTTGGGAAAGGACACCAAGATGGCGGGTCTGATGGGTCTGGAAAAAGACACCAAGATGGCGGATCAGACTCCATCTTATGACTGCCTCAGGACTTTCCTGCTATCAGCTTCCGGCTTCCAGTTTCCCGCCACTGGTTTCTCAGAAGACATGTCACCTCAGCAGAAACAAAACCCAACCCAGGAAAAGCAAGACCAAATAAGGCAACCTGCCCTCGCGGGTCTCGACCCAGAACTACAGTCCTATATATACCCCTCTTCCCAGTCTCGGGGTGCGACTTCCCCCCCGCTTGCTTCTACCTCCAAGCCACGGAACCTCACCCGAGAGCCCTTTACAATAAAGGTGTGCTCAGCCCATTCCCTTGACTCCTTTGGTTCACCACCCTCTGTTGTCTCAGCCTTACATTCTGTGCTGTCCTTTCCCCTTGGCTCCTTTGTCTTCTTTGAGTGTCTTTGGTTCACCCACCCTGTTACCTCAACCTTACGGCTGTCAGCACAGAGCCTGACGCGGGGCTTGAACCCACAAACTGTGGGATCATAACCTGAGCTGGAGTCAGCCGCCCAACCGACTGAGCCACCCAGGCGCCCCTGTTTTATTATTTTTGAGACACACAGAGAGACAGAGTGTGAGTGGGAGAGGTAGAGAGAGAAAGAGAGGGAGACACAGATTCCAAAGCAGGCTGAGCTGTCAGCACAGAGCCTGACAAGGGACTCAAACTTACAAGTGGTGAGGTATAACCAGAGGCAAAGCCAGATGCTTAACCGACTGAGCCCCCCGCACCCTTCCACGTTTCTTTTAATGAGTATTAGCATGGTATATTTTTCTTCATCTCTTTTTGTCTTTAGAGAGTGGTTCTTGTAGAGAACTTAAAGTTGGGTCTTGGGTTTTTTACTAATTCACTTTATAAAAAAATGATCTAGGAGGTCCCCACCTCACCTTTTTTTAATTTAAATTTTATTTAACCAGCCTCTAACTTTTAATTGGTATATCTAGACCATTGATGTTTAAAGTGATGATTGAAGGGCACCTAGTTGGCTCAGTTGGAGAAACATGTGTCTCCTGATCTCGAGGTCATGAGTTCGAACTCCACAAAATGTAGAGACTACCTAAAAATAAAAGTTTTAAAACATGAAGTGATTATTGGTGCCCCTGGGTAGCTCAGTTGGTTAACCAGCCAACTTCAGCACAGATCGTGATCTCACAATTTGTGAATTTGAGCCTCCCATTGGGCTCTGTGCTGACAGCTCAGAGCCTGGAGCCTGTGTCAGATACTGTATCTCCCTCTCTCTCTGCCCCTCCCCCACTCACACTGTGTCTCTGAAAAATGAATAAACGTTAAAAAAATTTTTAAAAATCATGATTATTGATATAGCTCCGTTAATACCTATACTTTTTGTTACTGTTTTCTATTCATGACTCTTGTTTTTTTCTATTTTCTTCCACTCTTTCTGCCTTCTGTGGCTTTAACTGACCATTTTATCTGATTTCACTGCTCTCCCTTAGCATATCAATTACACTGTGCTTTTTGCCTCACAGTTATTCTTTTCCATCCTTTTCATTCTTTTCTTTTTCCTTGCATTTCAGTCTGGCAAGTTTCTTCTTTCTTTTTCTTAAACAGTTTATTGTCAAGTTGGTTTCCATATAACACCCAGTGCTCATCCCCACAAGTGCCCTCCTCCATGCCCATCACTCTGCTTCCCCTCTCCCCCACCCCCATCAGCCCTGTTTGTTCTCAGCATTCAAGAGTCTCTCATGGTTTGCCTCACTCCCTCTCCCTCACTATTTTTCCCCTTCTTATTCCCCATGGTCCTCCGTTAAGTTCCTCCTAATCTGCTACACGTGCAAACATATGGTAGCTGTCCTTCTCTGCCTGACTTAGTTCGCTCAGCATAACACCCTCAAGTTCCATCCACGTTGCTACAAACGGCCAGATTTCATTCTTTCTTATTGCCATGTAGTATTCCATTGTATAGACAAACCACATCTTCTTGATCCATTCGTCAGTTGATGGACACTTTGGCTCTTTCCATGTTTTGGCTATTGTTGAGAGTGCTGCTATGAACATTGGGGTACATGTGCCCCTATGCATCAGCACTCTTGTATCCCTTGGGTAAATTCCTAGCAGTGCTATTGCTGGGTCATAGGGGAGTTCTGGTGTTAATTTTTTGAGGAACCTCCACACTGTTTTCCAGAGGGGCTGCACCAGTTTACATTCTCACCAACAGTGTAGGAGGGTGCCCGTTTCTCCACATCCTCGCCAGCATCTAGAGTCTCCTGATTTCTTCATTTTACCCACTCTGGCCAGCGTGAGATGTATCTCAGTGTGGCTTGGATTTGTATTTCCCTGATGACGAGGGACACTGAGCATCGTTTCATGTGTCTGTTGGCCATCTGGATGTCCTCTTTAGAGAAGCGTCTGTTCATATCTTCTGCCCATTTCTTCACTGGATCGTTTGTTTTTCGGGTGTGGAGTTGGTGAGTTCCTTATAGATTTTGGATACTAGCCATTTATCTGATATGTTATTTTCAATTCTTTTCCCATTCTGTCAGTTGCCTATTAGTTTTATTGATTGTTTCCTTTGCAGTTTGGCAAGTTTCTATCGATGACATTTCTTCAAGCTCTGGTTCTTTGGCTTTTTCCAGTCTATTGATGAAGCCTTCAAAGCATTCTTCCTTTGTTACGGTGTTTTTTTATTATTATTTCCTTTTCATTAATTCTTGAAGTTTCCATCTGTGTTTACATTACCAGTTCTGTTCTTGCATGTTGTTTAGTTTTCCGATTAGAGCCCTTAGCATATTAATCATATTTCTTTTTATTTTATTTTTTTTATTTCTAGGAGAGAGAGAGAGACAGCGTGAGCAGGGGAGGGTCAGAGAGAGAGGGAGTCACAGACTGAAACGGGCTCCAGGCTCTGAGCTGGCAGTCAGCACAGAGCCCGACGCGGGGCTCGAACCCACGAACCGCGAGACCATGACCTAAGCGAAAGTCGGACGCTTAACCGACTAAGCCACCCAGGCGCCCCTAATCATATTTCTTTTAAATTCCTAGTCTGGTAATTCCAACATCTCTGCTCTAAGTTTAGTTTTGATTACTGCTATTTTACTTTTAAATTTTTAAAAAAGCAATATCTACAACGTAGGACTCAAACTCATGATCCTGAGATCAAGTCACATGCATTATTGTTTGCGCCAGCCAGGTACCCCTGTTTTTTGCCTTTTAGTATGCCTTGTTTTGTTTTTTTGAAAACCAGACATAATAAATTAGATAAAAGGAACTGAGGTAAATAGGTCTTTAGATAAACAGTGTGGGATTTTATGTTTTTGTAGGTAGAATTTGGGTATTTATTGTTTGTTATAGCTATTGGTATCAGAGCTAAAGTTTGGTCTGGTGTCCATGTTTTTCCCTTACCTTTTGCTTCTGGGTTTCCCCATGGACTTCTTAAACAGAACTAAGATGTGCAATTGTTCCACTTGTATTCCCTTATTATACAGGATCCCTATTAATGTGGCGATAAGGTGAGGGGAGAGTGGCATTCTAGAGTCCTGTGATTAGGTTTCAGTCTTTCAGGGAACCTGTCACCTTGGACTGTGATATTCATGTGTGCTTCTCAGTGTTTGTTCCCTTTCCTTCCTCATCTGAGACAGGAAGGTTAGAAAAGGCTGGAGCTTGCTATTCTCCTACATGGGAGGTTAAGAGGGGACCAGGCCTGGATATTCCCTTCCCCTATAGGTAACGAATAGATTTTAATATTTTTTATTGAAATATAATTCACAGAACATAAAATCCATCCTTTAAAAAAAAAAACTTTTCTAATGTTTTATTTATTTCTGAGAGACAACGCGAGCAGGGGAGGGTCAGAGAGAGAGAGGGAGACACAGAATCTGAAACAGGCTCCAGGCTCTGAGCTAGCTGTCAGCAGAGCCCAATGCGGGGCTTGAACCCATGAACCGTGAGATCATGACCTGAGCTGAAGTCAGACGCTTAACCGACTGAGCCACCCAGGCACCCCAAAATCCATTCTTTTAATGTGTAATATTCAGTGACTTTTAGTATATTTACAGATTTGAGATACCGTAACAGTATCTAATTCCAGAACATTTTAATCACCTCAAAATAAGTCCACACCATTAGTAGTGTCTAGTAATTGTCCAGTCTATTAAATAGGAGTCCTTCAAAGCATTCTTCATTTGTTATGATGGAGTTTTTTTATGATCTCCTTCTCATTAATTCCTAACGTTTCAATCTCTGTTTACATTACTCGTCACTTCCCATACCTCTCACTCCTGGCAACCACTAATCTACTTTCTGTCTCTGTGGATTTTCCCATTTGGGACATTTTGTAAAAATAGAATCATACAATATGTGGCCTTTTTTTGTCTAACTTCTTTCATTTAATGTAATGTTTTCAAGGATCACTTATGTTATAGCATGTATAAATACTTAATTCCTTTTTATGGTTGAATAGTGTATTACTGCATATCACATATTGTTTATTCATCGGCAGAATTTGGGATTTTCTACTTTTTGGCTATTATGAATATTTCTACTATGAACATTTATGTACAAGTTTTTATTTGTACATGTTTTCAATTTTTTAAAAATGTTATTTATTTCTAGGAGAGAGAGAGAGAGACAGCGTGAGCAGGGGAGGGTCAGAGAGAGAGGGAGTGACAGACTGAAACAGGCTCCAGGCTCTGAGCTGGCAGTCAGCACAGAGCCCGACGCGGGGCTCGAACCCACAAACCGCGAGATCATGACCTAAGCGAAAGTCGGACGCTTAACAGACTAAGCTACCCAGGTGCCCCTTCAATTTTTTAAATATATAACTAAGAGTGGAATTACTGGGTTATAAGGTAACTCTATTTTTAACTTTCTGAGGAAGTTCCTAACGATTTTCCAAGGTGACTGCACCATTTTACATTTTCACCAGCAACGCAGGAAGGTTCTAGTTTCTCCACATCCTTGTTAACACCTGTTCCTGTCTTTATTACAGCCACCCTACTGGGTATGAAGTGGTATCTCATGGCTTTGATTTGCATTTTCCTAATGTAGAATGATGTGGATCTTTTCATGGATTTATTGTCCATTTCCATATCTTCTTGGAAGAAATATCTATTCAAACCCTTTGCCCATTTCTAAATTGGGCTGTCTTTTTGTTGCTGAGTTGTAAAGGTTATATATTCTGGGTACTGGACCCTTATCAAATATATGACTTGTAAATATTTTCTCCCGTTCCAGGCGAGGTCTTTGCACCTTGTTGATAGTGTTGAAGCAAAATGGTTTTTAATTAGATGAAGTCCAATCTCTCCATTTTTAATGTGGCTTCTTGACTTTCTGGTGTTACTGAAGAAATCACTGCCTTAACTGAAGGTCATATTTACACCTGATTTCTTCTAAATGTTTTAAAGTTTTAGATCTTACTTTAGGTCTTTGATCCATTTTAACTTACATTAAAATTTTTTTTAATGCTTATTTGTTTTGGAGAGAGAGAGACAAAGTGTGAGAGTGGGGAGAGAGAGAGAGAGAGAGAGAGAGAGAGAGAGAGAGAGAGAGAGAGAGAGAGAATCTGAAGCAGGCTCCAGGCTCCGCGCTGTCTGCACAGAGCCCAACGTGGGGCTTGAACTCACAAACTGTGAGATCACGACCGGAGCCAAAGTCAGACGCCCAACTGACTGAACCACTCAGGTGCCCGTTAACTTACATTTTTAAGTGCTTTAAAATTTTTATTTATTTTTTTGAGAGGGGGTGGGGAGAAGCAGAGATGAAAGAGAGAGGGGCTCAAACTCATGAACCATGAGATCGTGACCTGAGCCAAAATCAAATCAGAGGCTTAACCAACTGAGCCACCCAGGTGCCCCTCCCAGATGTGTTTCTACTCTCAATTGCTTCTCTTGGATTTTATGTCTTCTCATGTGCCTAAGTTTTAAAAATTTGTTCCTGCAAAATTGCTTATAGAAATAATTTCAAACCTAAGAGAATATTATGTCCTTATAGAGACAACTTCCCAGTACCTGTGAGCACTGGGATTATGAAATCACTTAAATCCATTGTAGAGATTAGGATTCAAAGCAGAGCAGCAGCCCCCTGTGAGAGCCTGTGTGGTTCATATACTTTTAGAGGACAGTCTTTGGGGTCCCACACACCAGAGTGAGGGCATTTACTTGCACCATCCTCCACCTTGGTAGTCTCCAGAACCCACTTTGGTGACTTTTTTCCTGCGACCCTATCAAGAGTATGACTCACCCTCACAGGTACCTTTTCCAGAATNCTGTAGAGATTAGGATTCAAAGCAGAGCAGCAGCCCCCTGTGAGAGAGCCTGTGTGGTTCATATACTTTTAGAGGACAGTCTTTGGGGTCCCACACACCAGAGTGAGGGCATTTACTTGCACCATCCTCCACCTTGGTAGTCTCCAGAACCCACTTTGGTGACTTTTTTCCTGCGACCCTATCAAGAGTATGACTCACCCTCACAGGTACCTTTTCCAGAATCAGAAGATGCCCAAAGAAGGGATAATTTCCTTAAATGTACATCTTCTTTCACTCCTTTACTTTCAAATTAGTTCCCTAATGTCTTTTGTGTTATAGTTTTTAAATTTATTTTTGAAACAAGAGAGACAGAGCATGAGCGGAGGAAGGGCAGAGACAGAGGGAGACACAGAATCTGAAACAGGCTCCAGGCTCAGCTGCCTGCACAGAACCCGATGTGGGGCTCGAACCCATGAACCGCGAGATCATGACCTGAGCTGAAGTCGGACGCTTAACGGACTGAGCCACCCAGGCGCCCCCCTAATGTCTTTTGATAGAGTTTTTAAAAAAGCATTTTGCCCAGCGTCCCCACTTCTCAGCGGGAGAGCTGGTCCGTAGGACTCTGTCCATCACCATCCCAAGCAGAACTCAGGGTGCATGTTCTTGCAGGCTAAATGGCTATTGGGCGATTTCAGTTCCAACTCCTATCTTAACATTCTAATTTAAGAGAACATTAACATACCACTAATTTGAGTAAATATTCAGAAAGAAGACAAGAACACACTAGTGGTAATTTCTCAAGAAACCATGGACTCGGAGGATAGAACTGACCTCCTATAACCCCCGGAGGCAGGTAGTTTGTACCATGCTGTACATTTAAATCACACAACTACCGCATATCATTCAGCAATTTAAGCCTAAGTCCTTTCAAAAATGTGGCTGAGAAAATACTGCTTTCTTAAGTCCCTGGGTGGAGGGAGACAGGAAATGCCTATAATAAAAGGCTTTCACCTGTGACTCAGTCCCATGTGGCTGAAGAATGCTCTGGGCTGAGAGGNCAGAGATGTTTTCATTCAAGTGTCCCCATGAAGTGACCTGACAAAGTCTCTAATAACACTCATCTTAATTCCATAAAATGCTAAAGTGGTTGTATGCAATTGGTTTTTTAAAGTTTTTACTTATTTATTTAATAAACTCTAGCCCAATGTGGGGCTCGAACTCATGACCCTGAGATCAAGAGTCGTATGCTCTTCCTACCTAACTGTGATGTTTGATGTTGAAGAAGTCCTGTACTATACTTTTACCACACATTTGACAACTGAAGTTTATTTTTGTTGTGTATCCTTTGATGTCTGGTAAGAAAGGAGTTCATACCTGCCCCAGGCATAAGACTTCTCTCCAGTACAGACTCATGTTTGGTAAGATTTGAACTTTGACTAAAGGCTTTCCCATATCACTTACAAAGAGCTTTTCTCCATATGGAATCTCTGATGCACTGTAAGACCTGAGCTAACGCTGAGAGGTCCCCAGAGCAGTCACACATAGGGCTCGAACCCACGAACCGCGAGATCATGACCTAAGCGAAGTCGGATGCTTAACCGACTAAGCCACCCAGGCGCCCGTTTCTTTTTAATGAGAGTTGAGCTCACATTTACGGCACTGAAGATCTCTTCATGGGTTCTCTGATATCCGACAAGACTATCCAAGTACCTGAAGGCTTTGCCACATTCTCTACTCTCACGGGACTCTTCTGCATGGTGGCTTCTCGGCTGTGCAGTGCCATGGGCGCTGGGTTTACACTGAAGGTCCTCCCGTGCTGAGAATCCTCATAGGGTTTCCTCAAGTCTGCTGGGGCTTAGTCAGGAGTGCTGGTGTCCGGGTTTGTTTTATCAGGGAGAGGCGTTTCTGGAGCACTTACGTTTTATCACAACTGAGCACAAGGTGAAGGGAGAATTCCCTGCTCCCAGAGCACTGACAGGAGTGAACTTCAGGGCAGGTTTTCCTAAGTGTCCTCACCAGGGTGATACTTAGCAGATAGTTATCAGTGACACTTATCCCTTTATCAGATACTCTCCTGGCTTGAAGCAATGCAAGCTGTGATTCCTCAAAGGGGCTCCTCCCTCACTTGGCTAGACTATTCCAAAGGCCCCGGACTTGTTGCATGTGGAGGCCCTGAGGTATGTTCCCAGTTACTTTTCTGTGCTGGGCTTCCGCAAAACTCTGCTTGGAGCTGGACTCCTTATCTAAGGCCAGGAGTTACTCTCTGAAAGAAGAGGTTGATCATAAAATAAGCACCTTTCCTTTAGAGGCAGAAAGAAGTCAAATGTAACAAATGAGAGTGGCTTATGAGAGAAACAGGGCTCTTTGTTAAGAGTCTGAAGTAAAGAATATACGCTTATGGGGCGCCTGCGTGGCTTAGTCGGTTAAGCGTCCGACTTTCGCTTAGGTCATGCTCTCGCGGTTTGTGGGTTCGAGCCCCGCGTCAGGCTCTGTGCTGACTGCCAGCTCAGAGCCTGGAGCCTGTTTCAGAGTCTGTATCTCCCTCTCTCTGATCCTCCCCTGCTCACGCTGTCTCTCTCTCTCTCCTAGAAATAAATAAAACATTAAAAAAAAAAAAAAGAATATACGCTTGTTTTTTCATTAATTTCTACTTTTTAGTATTTTCTTCCCTTTGCTTTCTTTGGGCTATTTTCTTGTGCTTTTTTTTTTTAAAGTTCTCAAAAATGGATGTTTAGAGCACTTTTTCAGCTTTTCTTCTTTTCTAAGTATAACATGTATATTTTTAAATGAAATAATTTACGTAAGGAGCTTGAAAAGGTACCTGGAACAGAGAAGGTCTTAATAAATGGAAGTTACTACTACTAGTAGTACTATCACTAACATAAAATAGAAGTAAAACAGAAGGAAGGGACTGGGGAGGAGATGCAACATTTCTTCAAGATCACCTGTGAAAGGGGCACCTGGGTGGCTCAGTCGGTTAAGTGTTTGACTTCAGCTCAGGTCATGATCTAATGGTTCGTGGGTTTGAGCCCCACGTCAGGCTCTGTACTGACAGCTCAGAGCCTGGAGCCTGCTTCAGATTCTGTGTTTCCCTCTCTCTCTGCCCCTCCCCTGCTCATGCTGTGTCTCTCTGTCTCAAAAATACTAAATACTAAAAAAAATTTTTTACAGATCACCTGTGAAAGTAACAACATATAAAGGAGCAGACTAAAGAAGCCATCACACCAACAAAGCATTTAACTATCTATCTGGAGTGATTATAAAAGTCTCAAATCTAGAAGGGATGCCAGAAAATATTTGGCATGTCTCCTTTAAGGATATAGAAACTGAGGCCCAGCAAGGCGGCATTAGTCTAGCCTAATATGGTTACTTAGAGGTAAAACAGGCTGAAAGCAAGGGCTCTTGAATCTCATCTTGAATGTTTTACCAGCATTAACACACTGGCTCCTTGAAACCATGAAGGCACATAAACAACCTTCATATTAAAACCTTCATAGTACAGCTTAGTGGTTAAGAGAACAGGTCCTCAGCTTAGACTTCTGGTTTCAATTCCTGGCTCAACCATTTCCTGGCTGAATGACCATGTTATTTAATGTCTCTGTTCCTCAATTTATGCAGCTGTAAATGGTAGTAGTATGTATCTCATACCATTGTTTGTTATTGAAAAATGTGCATATAAGGCACTCAGAAAAAGCCCCAGCATAGAAAGTATTCCATAAACATCGGCCATCATGGTAGATCTACTATCTCAATGGTAAATTTCATCAATTTTTCTTGGTTCCTCATTGCAGTCTTTGTAAGGATTATTTTCCCCTACCCTATAGTCAAGAAGCTTGGTCATCTGACCTGCTTTGGCTAATGAAACATAAGTGCAAATGATATATGCTTCCCTGTAAAAGCCACTGTGTGTACCTACCGCTGTGTTTCTTTTACTCCTCAAGTCCTGGGGTGGAGAGAACACACTGCAGAGCTGCAACTGAGCCACGGCTGACACACAGCACAGGCAAGACCAAGTCCTGTACCGTAACCGACTGAGATTTGCGGGCGGGAGCTGGGGGATGCAGGGAGGTCCTGGTTACATAATAAAAATCTAGCTGATCATAATGAACCTAAGTCAACCTGTACAACCTCACGCCATTTCAGCGCACCAGCTGCCAGGTGTTGGTGGTCA
The DNA here is from genome assembly GCF_008692635.1 of Crocuta crocuta. Lineage (NCBI taxonomy): Eukaryota > Metazoa > Chordata > Mammalia > Carnivora > Hyaenidae > Crocuta > Crocuta crocuta. The sequence continues at coordinate 650,053 of NW_027527943.1, forward strand.
GTTAACACAAACAAAAATGAAAGTAAGAGGCACACCTGGGTGGTCCAGTCAGTTAAGCGTCCAACTCTTGGTTCTGGCTTAGGTCATGATGTGACAGTTATAGGTTCAAGCCCCACATCGGGCTCTGTGCTGAGCACAGGGAGCCTGCTTGGGATTCTTTCTCTTTCTCCTTGTCTCTGCTCCTCCCGTGCTCACGCGCTCTCTCTCTCTCTCTCTCAAAATAAATAAAAAATAAAAAACAAAAAGTAACAACTAAGCCATGAATCCGTGCTACAGCATTACCAAGACGCTCAACAAGAGGGCACCGACAAAGGGCCCGGTCATTTGTGGCCCTGGGGGCCAGGAGGAAGAAGAGGGGGGAGCCGGGAGTGGACAAGTACCGAATATGGACTTACAGTGGGGAAAAGGGTCCTCAAGGTTCCTCTACCCCAACGAGGGAGTCTCAGCAGAGTTGCTCGGGCAAGGCCCCCAGAAACAGGCCTCCACGTGGGGGTGTGGCCTGCGGTGCGAGTGCGCCTAAGAGGCTGCCGTCCAGGCAGTCGTGAACCCTAGACCGCAGCACAGAGACCGCACACGCTAGCTGCACCTCGAAGTCCAGTGCGGGAGGGTGGTTCTGCCCCATGAGGGGTAACCAAGCTGGACTCTTTTGAACTCCCCATGAAGAACATCGAGCAACCAATAAGCTTATCTACCTTTTGCCCAAGAGATGTGACCAAGGGCACAAACCACGCAGAGCGCGTGGCCAGCAGCACCCGCAGACGTGCGGGAGCGCGAGAGGCCCGAGGACCGTCTCTCCCAACAATGGCCGAGTTACAACGTAAAACGTGCTTCCCACTACACTTCAACACCAGCCTGGAGACGTTTCACACTTTTCAAGCACAGAAAGCAAGGAATCTCACGACCTGGCCCCCAACTCTCTCTCCAGTGTGATGTCACTACTTCCGTACTACAATCTATGATGAGAGAAACCTCCCTCCTTTCCCCCAGACACAGAGTGGGTTTTCTATAAGTTCATTTATTTTGAGAGAGAGAGAGAGAAAGAGAAAGAATGGGGGAGGAGCAGAGAGAGAGAGAGAGAGAGAATTCCAAGGAGGCTCCACATTGTCAGCACAGAGCCGGATGCAGGGCTCAACCTCATCACTGCAAGATCACAACCTGAGCCGGTATCAGGAGTCAGATGCTTAACTGACTGAGCCACCCAGATGCCCCCAGGCACATAGTTTTAATCACGCTTTTCCCAAAGTCCCTTCCTTCATCCTTTTTCCTGTGGCTGAAGAACTCCCTCTTCTTCCAAGATTTCACTGTCCTCTGAGACCTTCAACACTTCCACAAGTGCAAAGTAATCTATACAAACCCAGTGGCTTTATCACTGTAATTATTGTTTTCTATCTGCTACTTTCTCCCTGTCCCCAAATAGACTGTAAGCCCCTGAAGACTAGGGTGCTTTTTCCATGTATCTTTGTATTCCTAGTACCTAGCACAAGGCCCAACCCATAGCAGATGATCATCAACACTTTGGGCTCACAAGGAATAACCATGTTACGTGGATCCTGATCTCCCAACACTACATTCTTCAGTAGAAGCAGCGTCTTTCTCCAGAATGTCTGCTCCTTCAAAGTCTTCAAGATACTTACCACTTACTGCTTCGGATTCAGTTGCGCTGGTTTGGGGTGGGTTATGCCATCACTTCAGTGCTGATCTCAGAAGAGTATTCTCCACCCAGAAGAATCTGTCTGCAAACCTCCATCCTAGGGACAAACCAAGACAGTTGGGGCCAAAGAGGTAAACACTAAAAACACTGACGGTAACAATAAAAAAACGGCGTGGCAGGGAACTCTCCAGAGCAGAGCAAGGAGAAACCAGTCTCCCTCAACTGTCAAAAGGAGAAAGAAGCAGGGTGAGGGAATTCACACCTCGATCCAATGTTGTAGACAATTTCCCAGTGTTCTGTTGAGGCCCTTCATTTCAGCCTGTAAGTATGTGCCTTAATTCTCTCCAGTGCACCCCATGCCCTAGGTGAGGTTCTGTCTCCTTAGTCTGCGCTCCATAACCAGGACCTTCTCTGCCTTCAGCCCCCATGTCCATGCCGAAACTTATCTGTAAGTGGTAAGCACCTGTTCAATACCAGACTTCACGTTGTGCGTTTCCACATTCATCCTTAATCTCAGTGCCTTACAGTACAAGTTGGCTCAAAGCTTCATGGAGTCCAGTGTGTCTGTGGGCTGTCTTGCCTGAGATGTTCATGAGAAATCATGAAGACTGTGTGTCCCCGTACAACACAGAGTCCTACTGCAGACCAATCAACCCGCAACTTCTATCAATTTGGTGTTCATCTTGAACCTCCCAAGATTTAGTTTTAGGGATCAAAAGAATTTCAGACCTGCTACCCCAAGAGTCAGAAATCACTATTAATGTAGAAAAATAGTAACAAAGTAATTTTTAAGTCCAGATCTCTTCCCTGAGTTTTACATGTGCATATATAACTTTTGGGTTTAGGTCTGGGGACGGGGTTAGAAAGTAGGGTACATTCTGATGAACACTTCTTCTGGGATTTCCAGACATAACAAACGCATTTTCCAAAGTGAACTCATTAACTCTGTACCACTTCCCAAATCTGAGCTCTCCCAGTTTATATGAGGTGTCGAACTTCAAAGAGTCACTCAAATAGATCCTTGAAAGTCATCCTAAAATCAATGGCATCCTCAACTCAACAGCAGTTTCCCAGCTTGTCCCGTCCTCACACCTCTTCAGTCTGTAACGGCCCCACCACAGTTGAGAAACACCAAATCTAAGGGTTCAGAGCACCTAACACTTTTAGAAAAAGGCTTTTTGTTTTTGTTTGTTTTGCTTCAGGAAGCTCAGTCAAGTTTAGGGTTTACTGACTCAGCAAGTCGAAAGTCCTGGGGCTTTGCTGACTAAGCAAGAATGACCCTGAAAAATTATCTATCGGATTTCTACCTTAAAAAAAAGATAGCCTAGGTGCGCCTGGGTGCCCCCGTTGGTTGAGTGTCTGACTTCGGCTCAGGTCATGATCTCGCGGTTCGTGGGTTCAAGCCCCGCGTCGGTCTCTNCCAAGGAGGTTACTAACCCATCTAATTTCCGCTGAGAGCTACAGGTACAACAAAAGCAAAGAAAGGAAGACCAATCAGTTCGTGTTTCCAGATAAAATGAGGATATGTGGCTCCTCTCCCACCAATCAACACTACTTCCANTGAACCGCGAGATCATGACCTAAGCGAAAGTCGGATGCTCAACCGACTAAGCCACCCAGGCGCCCCTCCAATTTCAAAACTTAAGAGGTTTTACCTGTAATACAACAACAGCAATAACAATAACAATAACAAAAGGCTTGTATATGAGAAAAACTAAAACAATATTTATAATACTGAAGTCTGCTCTTACTAAACCAAAACTATATTGTAATATACATATATTTAAATGGCTTTACCTTGTAAGTTGTAAAAAGAGCACTCTCAGAAGTCGACGTGATTTCAGAGCTTTAATCATTCTGGAGTCAATTTTCACTGACTTCTCCCTTCTTGAATATCCCAAAAGGCCAAATATCAATTAAAACATTAATTTTTTCCATGTTCTTCTCTTGGTGTTGACTTCTGATACAAAAAAAAGGCCTTTGAAATATCTTCGCCACATAAATCAATGACGACACTTTCCTTTGGCATGTATTTTCTGGTGTTTGGTAAGATTAGAACTCCCACGGAAAGCTTTCCCACACACGTCACACTCATACGGTTTCTCTCCAGTGTGGATTCTCTGGTGATGAATAAGGGTTGAGATCTGGCTGAAGGCTTTCCTGCATTCTCCACACTCATAGGGCTTTTCTCCAGAGTGAATCCTTTGGTGATTAATAAGGGCGGAGTTCACATAGAAGGCCTTCCCACAGTCCTTACACTCATACGGCTTCTCTCCTGTGTGGATTCTCTGGTGTTTGATGAGGGCTGAGCTCACACTGAAGGCTTTCCCACATTCGTCACACTCATAGGGCTTTTCCCCAGAGTGGATTCTCTGATGTTTGATAAGGTCTGAGCTCACACTAAAAGCTTTGCCACACTCATTACATTCATACGGTTTCTCCCCGTTGTGGATTCTCTGATGTATGATCAGGTGTGCCCTCACACCAAAGCCTTTCCTACACTCGTTACAAGTATAGGGCTTCTCGCCTGTGTGGATTCTCTCATGCACAGTGAGGGTGGAGCGCACACTGAAGGCTTTTCCGCAGTGATCACACTCATAGGGTTTCTCGCCAGTGTGGATTCTCCGGTGTCGAACGAGGCCGGAGCTCTGGGCAAACTTCTTTCCACATTCACTACAAGTGTACCGTCTCCCTTCCGTGGGCCAGACTTCTTGCCTTTGTACCCGGCTCACATACTGAGAGGCTTTCTCACGCTCAGGTACCTGTAACGTATCCCCATTATGTATGCTGGCAACCTGCTTGTGTGGGTCCATCCTTACAAAATTCTTCCTTTCAGAATAGACACCTTATTCGTGCCTCTGGCTTTGATTCCTGAAATCATAATAAATAGAGTTTCAAATGTAATTTATTTCTTGTTGCTAAAGCAATAGGATGTGACACGGACTTAACTAGAACCCTCAAATATGCTTCATAAACCCAGGACACACCAATCAAACGTGTTAGTCAGTCTATATGCAGTGACATATCACAACACTATTAGAATGAACACCCGACTCAAATGTCTATTTAAAAATTACCCTTTATGAAGGTATCGACAGCACAGAATCTGGAATATAAGTGAATATAAAAATAATACTTAGTTCTTACTTAAAAAGACTTTTCATCTATGTAATTAAGTTGGGAAACAAGACAGGAATTGAAGACATTTGTAGTCGGTAGAGCCGATGATGGACTATACAAATACAGAAGATAAAAGAACCAGAAATTCAACTGATAATAACTTTGGAAGAATGACAGCAGCATCACCGACAGCTGTGTTTTTACCACTCACAGAAAGTCCACACTGTTTGGCTGGAACTTTTCTCTGCCTCTTTCCACCTTACAAATTGTTTTATGTCTCAACAGTAATAAAGTGATGATATGCACCCTCGATATGATGAGAATGGCACTTCACCTTTGGGGTCACCCTCCCCAAAACCTATAACCTCAATATAGTAGTAAGAAAAACATCAGTCAACTCCCAATTGAGTGGCATTCTGCCAAAAACCTGACTCCTCAAAACTGTCAAGGTCATCAAGGTGCCTGGGTGGCTCAGTCATTTAAGTGTCAGTCAGTTAAGCATGGGGTATATAGGAACTCTCTGTACTATCTTCACAATCTTTCTATAACTCTAAAATGTCCAGAGTACACAGAAACCATTATGAAAATTTTGCTTAAAAATCTGTCTATGCAGGGCATCTGGCTGGCTCAGTCAGAAGAGCATGGGACTCCTGATCTTGGAGGTGAGTCTGAGCCCCAATTTGGTTGTAGAGATTACTTAAAATAAATAAACACATAAGTGTATTTATGCAACACAAAGAAATAGAAAGATATTCCATGCTCATGTGTTGGAAGAATATTTGTAAAATGTCTATTTACTCAAAGCAATCTACACATTTAATGCAATCCCTACCAAAATACCAACATCATTTTTCACTGAACACAGAACTATAAACAATCCTAAAATTTGTGTAGATCCACAAAGACCCCGAATAGCCAAAGCAATCTTGAAAAGCAAAGCAAAGCTGGAGGCATCACAACTCTGGACTTCAAGTTATATTGCAAAGCTGTAGTGATCAAGAAATTAGACACATAGATCAATGGAGCAGAATAGAAACCCCAGAAATGAACCCACAACACAAATGGGGCGCCTGGGTGGCTTAGTCGGTTAAGCGTCCGACTTTCGCTTAGGTCATGATCTCGCAGTTCGTGGGTTCGAGCCCCGCGTCGGGCTCTGTGCTGACTGCCAGCTCAGAGCCTGGAGCCTGTTTCAGTCTGTCACTCCCTCTCTCTCTGACCCTCCCCTGCTCACACTGTCTCTCTTTCTCTCCTAGAAATAAATTAAAAAAAATTAAAAAAAAAAAAGAAATGAACCCACAACTATATGATTAATTAATCTTCAGCAAAGCTGGATAGAATATTCAGTGGGAAAAAGAATGTTTCTTCAAAAAATTCTGTTGGGAAAAACTGGACAGCAACATGCAAAAGAATGAAACTGGACCACTTTCTTACATTATACACAAGAATAAATTAAAAATGGATTAAAAACCTAAATGTGAGACTGAAAACGATGAAAATCCTAGAAAAGAAATAGGCAGTAACCTTCTGACATCAGCCATAGCAATTTCTTCCTAGATATATCTCCGGAGACAAGGGAAACAAAAGCAAAAATGAACTATTGGGACCTCATCAACATAAAAGGCTTCTGTGCAGTGAAGGAAACAATCAACAAAACTAAAAGGCAACCTACAGAATGGGAGAAGATATCTGCAAATAACATATCTGATAAAGGGTTAGTATCCCAAATATGTAAAGATCTTAAACACCCAAAATGCAAATAATCCAAACAAAAAATGGGCAGAAAACATGAACAGACTTTCTCCAAAGAAGACTTATAGATGGCAAATAGACACATGAAAAGATGCTCACCACCACTCATCATCAGGGAAATAACAAATCAAAACCCTGATGAGAAGCACCTGGNATAAAGATCTTAAACTCAACACCCAAAATGCAAATAATCCAAACAAAAAATGGGCAAACATGAACAGACTTTCTCCAAAGAAGACCTATAGATGGCAAATAGACACATGAAAAGATGCTCACCACCACTCATCATCAGGGAAATAACAAATCAAAACCCTGATGAGAAGCACCTGGGTGGCTCAACTGGTTAAGCATCCAACTTTGGCTCAAGTCATAATCTCATGGTTCACAAGTCTGAGCCTCGCTTAGGGCTCTATGCTGTTACCAGGAAGCCCACTTGAGATTTTCTGTACCCCTCCCTCTGCCGCTCCCCCACTCTTGAGCAAGGGTGTGCTCTCTCCCAAAAATAAATGAACATTTAAAAAAAAAAAGACATACAGAAAAACAGTATTGTTTTCTTTTCTTTTTTAATATTTTTTATTTATTTCTAGGAGAGAGAGAGAGACAGCGTGAGCAGGGGAGGGTCAGAGAGAGAGGGAGTCACAGACTCTGAAACAGGCTCCAGGCTCTGAGCTGGCAGTCAGCACAGAGCCCGACGCGGGGCTCGAACCCATGAACCGCGAGATCATGACCTAAGCGAAAGTCGGACGCTCAACCGACTAAGCCACCCAGGCGCCCCAACAATTCTTGTTTTTATTCCACCCTGATCCCCCTCAGTTTACCACCTCCATCAGTAATTTTTATTAGTTCTTGTATCTTTGAATGTTTCTTTATACAAATGTCTTTTTCCGAGCTTCTGATTTTCTTGCTCCTGTTGTAGGGTGGGGTGTGGAGGTTCCCCACAAGTCAGGCACACGTCTGTTGTCACCTGGACACTACCCACCATGGCCGAGGAGCTGAGTCATTTCTCAGTGATGTTCTATCACGTTTCCCTGAACAGTCACTCCTTGGCAATAGTGAAAAAAGCTCACTCGGTGTAGGGGTCACGTGCACATGAACTCCTGCCCAGAATCCAGGAAACATGGCTACCCATGGAAGCCCGTGGCCTAAGCTGCTCCTCTCTTATGAAGAAAATATGGAGCCTCCCTAGTCCTACCCAAACCCCCTTAGGTCTGCAGCTCACTCAGACTGGAATTATCCTGTCCCCACCTCCATGGCTTCTTGTTATCATCTAGCTATAGATATGTTCAAAATACCTTTCTGGGCTGTTATCAGATACCTCTGGGTTAACATTTTTAACTTTGAAAAAAGCTGTTGAGAAGAGGGACATGTGGTCTCATCTTTTAAACAGAAGAGGCTGGGAGAGGGCAGAAAAATGCAACATAAAAAGCAAAAGAAAGGAGTCTTCATGAGTAGTGCATCCAGCTTTTTTCATTGAGGCAAAAAGAGTATTTCAAGAACAACTCAACCCATTATCAAGTCCTAAAATCCCTCCACTTTGCACTCAGAAACGACTCCTTATTTGTAAATTTAATACTATTATTTCAATAAAACTACCAACTTTTTTGTAAATAGATTTTAACGTTCACATAGACAAGTAAGTGAACAAGCAATATTCCCAGGGAAGACTCTGAAGAGGAGGGCAATGAAGGAGCACTTGTCCTCAATGATTGTAAACACGTTACAAAGCCTCAGTGAGACAATGTGATAGTGATGAATGAGACAGACAAATGGCAGAGAATAAATTAAAAACATTTAAAAAAATTTAAAAAAAGAAACTGCAGAAATAGATGCAATCAGAGGGAGAAATTCAGCATAGAAAAAAAGTAAGAAAAAGATGATCAATAAATGTATGGGGAGAACTAGGTAATCATCTGGAAAAATGTAAAACTGGATTCCTTCTTCAGTCTATACCCAGGTTAATATTCCAAATAAATCAAAGGTATAAGTGTTATGAAATGAAAACTATAAAAGTACCAGAGGAATATCTGGAAGAAGTCTTTTATAACTTCAGAGTAGGAAGGCCTTTCTAATTACAAGCCCAAATCCAGAGGCTATGAATGAAAAGATTGATAAATCTGAAATCAATGCAGGAATGAAAATTCCTGCAAGGTGAAACAACAAAACCGCTTTAAGCAGAATCAAAGACACATAAAAATGGAGAAGAGAATACAACTTACGTCTCAGACAAGGGCAGCCAAGACAGAATTCTTTATCAATAACACACAGTGGCAATGGCAGGCAAGCTGGTGCCCTCCTGTCCCACCGGCACTTGAATGGGTTCTGCTGAGAGTTCCTAACAACACACCTACACTGATACTGTTNAAAAGAGCCTCCTCAGGTCTCTTATTCTAGAATCTTCAGAAAACTACAGAATGTCAAAGTTTAACACTTACAACCCTCCTGTGGAGTAAAGAGTTCCTATAGTTGAGATTCAATGGTGTGTTCCTGGGTAGGAGCTGGAGACAATGATTCTCCCTCCCTTTGTTCCCAGGACTGCTATTTCTTGCTAGATTACTGCTGGACTGTGTGCAAGAGCTGGGACCTGGGAAAAAAAATTAAGCACATGAAATTATAGATGTATCACTGTATAAACAAATGCATCATTAGAGCAGACCAGTCAAGGGAGGTATGGAAAAAATAATGACAATATCTACATACTACTTTTGTATCAGGTGCCATCATGTAAGCCTGATAACAATTCTAGGCAGGAGCTTTTGTCATCCTCATTTACATATGAAGAAAGAGAGGCACAGAGAGATTCAGTGATTTGGCCACAATCACAAGTTTAGACCTAAATGCCCAAAAACGGGGGAAAAAAAAGAAATACCCTTAAGAGACTAAAAGTTTTATGATGACTTAATTAAAAAATACATGTCCCAGGGCGCCTGGGTAGCTCAGTCAGTTAAGCATCCGACCTCCGCTCAGGTCATGATCTCGTGGTTCATGGGTTCAAGCCCCCCATCGGGCTCTGTGGTGACAGCTCAGAGCCTGGAGCCTGCTTCAGATTCTGTCTCCTCTCTTTCTCTCTCTCTCGAAAATAAATACACACTGAAGTATTTAAAAAATAAATAAAAACATGTCCCTTCCCTTGCTGCTGTCTGGGTTCATGCAACTCAGCCACTGTCTCCAGACCCACCCCCGCCCTCCCCGCCTGTCCCTCTCCCAGACCTGGCACTCCTTAGGCCGAAAGGTCGGTTACTGGCCTCGGCCAGGGTCAACCGCGCTGGAGCCAGCCTAGAACTTAGAGTTTCCTAGGAACAGAATTCTTGAAACCAGAGAAAACAGCCCCTCTAATGCTGCCACGCAGTTTTCCACCTGGAGTGTGCGATTCAGTAGGATTCCTCTTCCGGGGCCTCCTCGTCGTTACCGTTCTTTTGTAAAAACAAAAAAACAAACAATAAAAAAAAAAAACTACACTATCTTACTCAACAGGCAAAGACTACCACAGGTGTCACACTAACTAGTGAGGGTCTGGGCGAAAACGCAAAGTGAAACAAGGGGCTGATCCGCTAGGACGTGTCCGATCCCAGGCTGAGGCAGCCCGGGGCACGTGCCCCGACTCCCTGCCGCGGGGCACTCCCGGGCCACGCGGGGGGCGCGAAGCGGNGCCGCACGGGTGTACTCCGCACGCACAAGGAAACGTCCTGGGCACCGGGGTGGAAGAGGAAGCCTGTCCCCAGTACGCATTTCCAGTCCTCCTCAGTTTCCCCTTCCGTTCGAAAAGGCGGGCCGAGGGTCGGCTGGGGGCGACCCCACACCTACCAGGGGTGCACGTGGCCACGGCAGCTCCAAAGAACTCGGGAGGCCGTGGGAAAGACCAGGCCGCACTGGCGCGTCGGGCCTGCGGCCGGAGGGGACGCCTGCCAGGCTCCAGCGTGCTCAGGTCGGGACGCGACGATCGGGCCCGCAGGTGCGGCCGAGCAATGCTCTCCCCGCCCCCCGCGGGCCGGAAGTCCCGGCACTTCCGGGGCGGCCCCCGGGCACTTCCGCCGNCCCGCCGGGCCCTCCCGCCGGGCCCTCCACTAGCACAGGCCTGGAGCGCCGCAGCCGAGGGCAGTCGGCGGGAGGCCGAGCCGAGACCCTCTCTTTCACAAAGGTGACTTCCGCTTGCTGATTCTGTCCAGTGTAGGACGCGGGGCTCTTGAATCTTGGAATTTAAAGACACCGCGGCCGGAAAAGGCAGCATCTCCAGGGGGGCCCTGCAGGATCCCCAAAACCTCCACGCGGGACCGCTGGAGCTCGGGTCTTCATCACCGAACATCCGAAAGCCAGAGATGCTCTTCTCTGTGCTTGAAGATTAGGGACCAGGCCCAGGAGGGCGGAGCTTTGAAGACTTGACTGTAACACCGACTGGCCGTTAATGGAAGAATTCAACCCAAACACCAAGTCAGTACACTTGTATGGACATAGAACCTGATGAAAGGAGTAAGACCTAGAATGAAACATTACAGTTGGAGGCTCAGAGTATGGATCCATCCCCTGGCGGAGTACACAATAAGAACATACAAGAACAAGGGTCAGACCTGGGGGCATAACCAGCCAGAAGAGAAATGGACTAAACAAGAAGCCTGGATTCTCTTCTACCTGCACCACTAACCTTAATGGGCGACCCAGTGATCGCTTGGCCTCTGTGGACCTCCGTTTGCAGAATGGGTTGGGAAATGATCTCAAAGATCACTTCCAAGCCTAGCATTTTATAGACTATGAATAATTAAACACAACAAAGCAACGCAGTGATTTCTTTGGTGCACTACACATTAAAGCCGATTTTCTAATTCGAGTTGATCCTTTTTAAACCTTCCGTTTTAAACCTGTTTAAGTGCCATTGAGCTATGAGAGATGAATGTTCTTAAAAGGTCTTTTTTTTTTTAATATTTTTATTTATTTCTAGGAGAGAGAGAGACAGCGTGAGCAGGGGAGGGTCAGAGAGAGAGGGAGTCACAGACTGAAACAGGCTCCAGGCTCTGAGCTGGCAGTCAGCACAGAGCCCGACGCGGGGCTCGAACCCACGAACCGCGAGATCATGACCTAAACGAAAGTCGGACACTTAACCGACTAAGCCACCCAAGTCCCCCTTAAAAGGTCTTTTAAATTAATTTAGGAAGTAACATTTTCTTCTACATATTTGCCTCCATAGTTAAGAGTAATACTCTGTTAAAAACTTTCTAAGTGGGCATGCGTTTTACTTGGCAAACTGACCACATTCTGGCTTGTGGTTTCCTTGGAGTAATTAATCCTGTCTAGCTGCTGTCCAAGGGACAGTTGAAAGTTGTATGTTGTCTCCAAAGCTACATCTTTTATATGACCCCCTGGAAACGAGATAGCCCTCTGAAGTCTTCTCTTTGATTCTATAAAAGGAAACTAGACTGTAGTCCTGTAACACCTGGTACTTGGTATAACAAGGGAGGCAGATCTGATCTTGAAAGCAACCTTAGAACATCATTAGAGACCTTTTTACGGCTGGGGCCCCTGGGTGGCTCAGTCAGACGTCCAACTTCAGTGCAGACCACGCGAGTTGAAGCCCCACATTGGGCTCTGTGCTGACAGCTCGGAGTCTGGAGCCTGCTTAAGATTCTGCTCTTTCCCTCCCCAACTAACTCAGTCTCCCTCTCTCAAAAATAAACACTTAAAAAAAAAATTGTGGTTTACCATCACTCTGACATGTATATGGCTGTGAACTCCCTTTTTCTTTTCTAATCTTACATACTATATCTAACAAGTTCCTTTTAAAGCTTGCCATAGCTAATTTTGCTAATTGCAGTGATAGTATTTCTATCTCCTTTCTCCTATATACCTTAAATATGTCCAGCCCAGGACTTCTCAGCTTTGGCAATATTAAACATACGAAGCCAGATAATTTGTGTTGTTGTGTGGGCTGTTTGTGCATGCACGGTGTTTAGAGCGTCCTTAGCTTCTATCTGCTAGACGCTAGTAGAACCCCAGCTGTCCACCAGTGGTAGAACCAAAGCTAGCTCCAGACATTTAACCAATTTTCTCCAGTTGAGAACCACTGGCTTAACCTCAGATACAAAAGTCTATTCTCAAGCACTTTTGCAACAATAACTTTAACACAGTAATCTTTAGAGTTTCCTATTCTAGGGCGCCTGGGTGGCTCAGTTGGTTAAGAGTCTGACTTCGGCTCAGGTCATGATCTTACGGTTTGTGGGTTCAAGCCCCGTGTCGGGCTCTGTGCTGACAGCCAGCTCAGAGCCTGGAGCCTGTTTCTGATTCTGTGTCTCCCTCTCTCTCTGACCCTCCCCTGCTCATGCTGTCTCTCTCTCTCTTAGAAATAAAAATTTAAAAAAAAATTTTTTTAGAGTTTCCTATTCCTATTTTGTTCCTTAAAGAATAAATTTGGCCAAACAAGTGGAGAGCTTCTTATTTCAGTTTTCACATATATTCTCCTAACGTTGGATTTTTTAGTCTTAGTCTTAGGTACAGGCAACTATAGATGTTCTACAGAAACAGGTCTGGGCACAAAGTGGTAAGAGAGACATATAAACTTGAAAACAGCTTAAAAATTTCTGTAGATAACTCCATAAATAATCCACACAATGATGCAACAAGCATTTATTAAACGCCTACTGTGTGCTCAGCACTGTACTAGGCACTAGGGGGTAGAGAGATACAAACGTAAAAGTTATTATTCCTGCCCTCAAGGAGCTTACAATTTAATTCTGGAAATAAATACAAATGTTAAACTACAACACAGAGAGCTAGAAAATAATTACAAAGCAACATATTAGTAAGTGCGTGGACCACAGTACAAACTTAAAGGGTAAGTGCTAAGGCAGCACAGAACAAGGGAGGTCTCAGTGTGAGGTGAAGTCAGGGAGAGCCCACTTGGAAGATATAAAGAAGCTAGGCTTTGAAGGGATGGGTGAGTTAAGAGGTGGAGCCAAAAAACCACAATCTAAACAAAAGAAATTGCATGAGAAAGGCACAGAGGCAAGGGATTGTAAGACAGCAGTGGAAGGCCGCAGAAGTCTGAACAAGAGGAGTCAAAGTGAATATGCTAAAGAATGAGGTTGAGGCAGATGAAGCGTGAAGGGCAAAACTTGGAGAACCTGGAACACCCCCGCTGAGAGAGCAATTATCTGCTGAGTGTTTTTGACTGAAAATGGATTTTGAGGAGGATCACCTTAGAAGTGTTACTGGAAGGGGGTCTTGAAAGCAAGGAAACTAGAAAGAATTACAACAGCCTGGCCTCAGATGACATAGCTCTGCAGAAGGCTACAGAGATGGCAGAAATGTAAGAGATCCAGCCTCCAAGAGAAAACTGAGAACAGCAATGACTTAGCAAGATCTGAGACATGTCGAGTGGAGAGCAGACAACTAAAGGACAACTCCAAGACTAGGATAAGAAGTATGAAGGGCAGGGCGCCGGGGGCTCAGGACACGATCTGAGTTGTGAGTTTGAGCCCCACCCTGAGCATGGAGCCTACTTTTAAAAAAATAAAGAAATATGAAGGGCAGTGAGTCTATTCAGGGTAAAGAAGCTATGCAATAATGCCTATTTGAAAGGAAAATGTGGTTTGGGGGACATGAGTGATGAGTTCTGTTTTAAAATATGAAATTATATAGGTAACTGCCCCACAGGGTGGGAAATAATTACTGAAATACAGAAGGTAAGTGTGAACAATAAAAACAGACAAATAGAAATGAGTAGAGGAAAAATACTGGATAAACCCACAACATGGGGATTATTTTCAGTGGAGAGGAGAAAAAAGACTAATAAAGAAAAGCTAAAAACTGGGAGGAAAATGATCAAAATGGATCCCACAAACCAAAGAAGAGAATTCCTGAGGTGCAGGGAAAACTCAACAGTGTGAAATATAGATCAAGGACAAGGGGCTCCTGGGTGGCTCAGTCGGTTAAGGGTCCAACTCTTGATTTTGGCTCAGGTCATGATCTCAAGCTTCTTGAGCTTGAGGCCTACACTGGGCTCCACGCTGACAATACAGAGCCTGCTTGGAATTCTCTCTTTCTGCCCCTCTCCTGCTCACATGCTTGCTTTCTCTCTCTCTCTCAAAACAGGATTAAGAACTTAGAAAAGGCATTGATATTTGTTCATAGGACACTTAAGTGGCATGCTGAGTAATAAGCCAGTAAGAAGTTTGAGGAATATATTAATGAGAAAATGGGGTTGAAAAATGGATGACATGTTTGAAAGATCATTAATGACAAAAGAAAAACAGAATGGCAGCTGGAAATGGGCAGTGAAGTTAAAGGTTTTCCACACTTTATGCTGTAGGTAAACTTAACTACTGTCCTCCCAACAGACCATATGCATGGTTGGATACCATGGATATTTCATTTCCCTCCACAATTCTACTTCCCTGGGGCAGTTTAGAGAGAAATGTACCCGAATCTGTACCTTATTGCTTCATCTTGCCAGTTACTCACATGTTTTACTTGTACAATTTAGCTTTCTAGTACTACAAAGCATCAGAAGCATCAACATTTAAAGATACAATCATCAACCCAAATGACATTTTCAACCAATTGCACTACACAGTGCTGTACCACCATACATTCCCTTCCCCAGTAGCTAGCTAGCTTATGGCCAGGGATGCTGAATTTCCAACGGCTGGCCAGCGTCAGGGTGTTCATTAGAGACAACAGCACAGTGGTCAGCAGCATAGGCTTGAGAATCTGACACTCTGGGCAGAGCCCCTGCTTTGTCATTCCCAGATACATGAATTTAGTCAACTCACTCATCTCGCTAAGCCTATTTCCTCGTCTATAAAATGCAAGATACAGTATGTCAAAACCATGAGAAACCCTTAGCATAGAGCCTGGCACACAGTAAGTACTTAATAAATGTCAGCTATTACTATTTCGAGTCTCAGAACCAAGAGTGAAGCTAACTGCTATGCATGGCAATCATTCACCACATTCTAGCACTGCCACCTTGCTCAATGGGGTTAACCTTTGAAGCCTGACGCTTCTCCTAGGACTGTGTTGCATGGCAGCAGAGTGACCAAAGAACCACTTTATCATGCCAGGTCCTAAAATGAGAAGATCATGATGGGAGAAGGTACTGGTGAACAGTTCATTTCAGATCAAGAGCATAAAAACAGAATCTTAGCACACATCACACATGGTTAAGAGCTCAAAATAAAGTCATAAAGATGGAGCAATCACATTCCGGTGCGAAGAGTGAGAGGTGGAGACCAAGAAGGGACTTCTATGTGTGCCACCAAAGAAACAGCAGCCTCTCCTTCCCTACACCATGTGGCTATTTCTGTATGCAGCTGAACCAGACTCAAAAGTTCTTTCAGGTTAGTCTGTTCTCATTCTTTCCAGAAGAACACTGAGCTTTCAGCACACAGCTTCCTTTCTTTGAATTCTGCCAGACGCTTAGTCGTTGTGGATTTAATGCGTAGCATGGCTACACACTACTGTGGTAGCGATGTTAGCTGGTGTGCCTACAGTCGTTTCATCGTGCTTCTCTAAGAGCCCTCACTGGAGGGCTCCCCTCAACTGCCTGGGAGACTGTGCGTGTGTGCACATACCTTCCCTCTGGCATGGACTCCATCCTGTAAGACCCGCACACATGCAGCACTGGTCTCAGGCAGCGTTCATGTCTTACAGAGAGCAAGGATCTGGAAACAACCAGATTTGTTCCTGGTTTCTTGAAATTTCAAGTCCAAGAGAATGAGGAATGGAATTCCCTCCAAGTGCAAGGGAATCTATAGTCCAAAAAGGGGGGAAAAGGAGGGTGAGAAAATAAAGGATAATGGAAAGCGCAGTTTTGAAAAAGTTAACCGAGGAGGGGCACCTGGGAGGCTTAGGTGGTTAAGTGTCCGACTCCTGATTTCAGCTGAGGTCATGATCTCATGGTTCAGTTCAAGCCCTGCATCAGCCTCCACACTGGCAGCACCGAACCTGCTTGGGATTCATATTCTCTCTCTCTCCCCACCCCCCAGCCTCTTCTCTGCTCACTCATGTTCTCTCTCAAAATAAACATTTAAAAAAATCTTTAAAATAAAAAAGAAAATAGAAACAGTTAACCAAGGAAACCAGCATGACCTATGACAGGTGGGTATCAATGGCTCAATGAAATAGGTATAACAACCTTGATGTTGTCAGTGGTCAGGGTGGGCCATAGTGGGAAACAGAAGGGACTTTATAGGGAAGGAATTTATGATCTAAAAGGTGGACCTTTACGATGAAAGATTTTAGACTGGTTTTTAAAAACAGCAATCATAAAATAACATGATTAGCAAGTGCTATCCCTGTTCAGAACAGTCAGTGTGAAGTTGTGTAAATTCTCTTGGCGTTTTCTTTAGAACATGTAGCATATTCTTCTGAATAGGACTGATGGAATCAATTCCCATTTTGAAAGCTGACTTTGAAAAATAAGCCAAAAGTGACTCAATTCCAAGTCTGGTGAACAAGTGGGTAATGGTCAAAAACAAGATGTTATTCAAGAGTAAAAGTCTTCCAAATGTCGGGAGGAGTGGTAGCACTTCTGGAACAACCCAGACCACCAAATTTAAAGGGCAGATCGCGTTCGGATGCACAGGTTCTGGTGTGTTGCTTAAAATAGCCTTGTTACTTTATAGAATATCCCCTGGTATATGGAAAGTCTCAAAGAAGAAAGATCGTGCCTGGTGAGGAGTTAATATTGCGTTTCCACTAGTTTACGGATGCACACACACCGGAATTCAGAAGAGTGAGGAACCGTGAGGTGAGGTATTCGACAGACCACCGCTGTGCATTTATAAAGCTAATGGCGAGAGACAGATGGAGAATGAAGGGTGAGGAGCTAAGGCCATCTACAGAGGGAGGGCAAGGGTAGTGACAGCAGTGACAGACCACCCCGTCAGGGATTTGTGCAGACTGACAGGAGCCTGAGCGCAGGACTGTCATGGGCCAGAACAGATGAGGGGATGTTCTTTGTAAGGATTTTTAGTTCTTCTTCAAGCACCTGTCTCCCCTTTCGCCCACACGAGGCTGTAACCAGAACAGCGGAACAGTGTCAACGCCTCTATGCACCATGGCATACAGTGCGAAGGTGGAAAAGACAGCTGCAAGTCACCCAAAGGTACAACCACCCAAGCTCCAGAGCAGCTAGGCTAAGTCTCCACTCACCTCCTTCTCTGCTTCACTCCCACACATATCACTTCTTTTGCTGACACAGGTGCTGAGGGTGGGGGTGGTGAAGGACACGTATGGACGCTCAGTGACTCAGGGGAGTCAGTGAAGGTGATATATGAAGAAAAATGCTGGAGTGCTGTTAAAAATATAGCATTCTGAGTTTGCGTGGGAATACGGTTTTCCATTGACTATCAGGAACATTGGAATCAAATAACACGCACACTTAAGCATAAATACATTATGTGTCTGTAAAAAGTTCCCTAGAACTATGTTCTCAGAAAGCTAAATACAAATATAAGTCTCACAGGGAGGCTGCTTCACACTCTAAAGTAGCGTCTCAGAGCGGATTAGGATGACAGTTGTGCCTGCAGGGAAATGAACAGGGGAAGGAGATCACAGGAGACGGGAAGAAGCAAAGGAACCGGGAGGAGCCCCTCTCAAACCTACAGCTACTCACCCGAAACACAAAATTAAGTGCCTCCACCACCAGCAAGCTGCTCAGATGCTATTTTGTTTCTAAAGGATGCATTAGGCCCTCAGGAGCTCAGCTCCATCAGACACCTCCCGAGACAGTCAAGCTGATCCACCTGCATCAGGGCACCGGCCCAAACTACTGAAGAGCTATTCTAACTCTGCCACTGCTATTGATTCTGACCCTAGGATCATGTTGTAGTGATGCCAAAGTTTCTGCCTTTTTACTTACACTGAAAGACATCACCAGCATGTGGATTCTCTAATGCTGAATAATGCCCAAACTAGGACTGTTGTTTTTCCCTAAACTCCAGCGGATTCAGATTTTTCTCCACTGTGGATTCTCTGATGCCGAATAAGACTTGACCTCTGAATAAAGGCTTTCCCACACTCATTACATTGATAGGGCTTCTCCCCTGTGTGAATTCTCAGGTGCTGTATGAGGCCAGTGTTCCCATTGAAGGCTTTCCCACATTCTTTACATTTATAGGGTCTTTCTCCAGTGTGGATTCTCTGGTGTTCAATCAGGCCTGACTTCTGACTGAAGGCCCTCCCACACTCATTGCATTTGTAGGGTTTCTCCCCAGTGTGGCTTCTCTGATGGCCAATGAGGTGTGAGCTCCGCCTGAAGGTTTTCCCACACTCCTCACACTCATAGGGCTTCTCCCCTGTGTGGATTCTCTGATGTCCAATGAGGTGAGAGCTATGGCTGAAAGCTTTCCCACACTCATTACATTCATAGGGTCTCTCCCCACTGTGGATTCTCTGGTGCAGAATGAGGCCCGCACTCTGACTGAAAGCCTTCCCACACTGATTGCACTGATACGGCTTCTCCCCAGTATGGATTCTCTGGTGCAGGATCAGGCCTGTGTTTTGACTGAAGGCTTTGCCACACTCCTTACAGTGATAGCGTTTTACTTTGTTGTGGATATCCTGATGGGAAAGAAGGGCTGACCTGTAACTGAAGGCTTTCCCACACACGTTACATTGATAGGGTTTCTCCCCAGTGTGGATTCTCCAGTGGCGAACAAGGCCTGAGCTCTGAGCAAAGCTCTTCCCACATTCGTCACATTTATGCCGTCTCTCCTGGGTGGGATTTCCCCGCTGCCTCTCTAATCTGCCCAGAAGATCTCGAGCTTCTCCACGCTCATGACCCCCGATAACATCCCCGTTGCATTTGGCAGCTGTCTCTCCATGTGGTTGGGCTCCAGTAGATATTACCTGTTTTGAAGCTAATTCCCTGTTCTCATTCCTGGTCTCACCACCTGAAATTAAAATGTGATAAACATCAAGTCAATGTCACTTTCTATTCTCCATGTTAGAAAGGAACAGAATATAAGGGAAAAGGAAAATACACATGGAAAAACTACCAGTAATCACACAGCTTCCATCTGTCTCCAAAATGCTACCATAACAGAGGGAGAGGAGAACAGGGTCAAGCTGGAAGGACCACAGGCCAAGTGGGGAAGAAGTGCATGAACACAGAGGTCTGTTGGGAGGGCACGAGAGCAGGGAAAGGATCACCCGAGGGGCAGCTGGGGAGTGGGTTGGAATACAGACGTACTGAATGACCTACCGGGACAGAAATGGGAAAAGCCCTGGCACTGAAAGGGAGGAGCATGACAGGCCTAAGGTCCCCCGGGGCTGGGCGCACAGGACTCCCACTGGCAGACAGAACAGTACCCACGGTAAGTCCTGGATCAGAGAATACAAGTCTGTGGGCCAGCACTGTTTCTGTTAATACCTGACTTTAAACTTAAGGATGTCTTTCAGAAGGCTCACAGCTACCATCACATAACAAACAAACAACCTTAAGTGATGACAATAACCAGAGCTCTCCTTACCCAGGGAGAACATGTTTCTGTAATTTTCTGGCCTGTCATCTCTATGCAGATCCTTCTGTGATGGATCAAGAAGCCACTCCTCTCGAATTAGGGACACAGCCATGTCTTCAATCTTCTCCAAAGTCTGAAACAAAACAAAATCCCTATGTGGGACTGCCAGTGTCCCACAGCTCAACCTCAGTGTCAGAGGTCCACCAGCATTGGGGAGGACCAAGGAGTGGGAACATACTGCGTAAAGGGATCTAAATAAGTGGGGAAGAAGAGGGAAATGCACCAGATTTACTGGGGGAAAATCAAGAATCATGCACAAGTATTTGGAGCAAGCTCCTGGTGAGTACTGACTGCTACGGACAGTCCGGGCGCGCGGCAGACACCACCCGCCCTGCCGAACAGAGCCAGGAGCACTACGACTCACCTGCAGCCCTGCTGTGAGAAGTGCAGCCGTCATCTCCTGGTCCCCGGGACTTCCCTTCTGGGAAGGGGCAGGGCTCTGACAAGCAGAGACGGCTGAGAGGAGAAAGAAGCGAGGAATGAGACCAGCCCGGTTGCAGGAGGCAGCACTAACCCATTCCAAAGCTGTCTGCGCTTCAGAAGATATGCAGGTCAGAGATTTTACACAAAAAGTGCTGAGCAGCCCCTGGCTGCCTCAGTACGTGGAGCAAGCAGCTACTGATCATCGGGTCATGAGTTTGAGCACCAGGCTAGGTACAGAGACTGCTTAAACATTTTTAAAAAATTAAAATGAAATATAAAATGAAATTATATAAAATCAAATATAAGAAATCAAATCAAATCAAATCTGGTATCTTGGGCTGTGGGTCCACAATAATGGGTGCCCACAGGACACCTGCACTTTGACTTCCCACTCAGTCTGAAATTCCAGGTCAAAAATAGAGTACTGGTGCCTTGCCAGGAACTTCTCTCCCACCAAACCTGTGTTCTATGCTTATGCTTTTGTAGAGGATTTCTTTAGGTTCTGATCTCTTGGCAAATGGAACATGAGAACCAATCTACCTCTATTAACCCTATTACCCTCCTGAAACATCCACCACGACTGCCACTATCTGCTTCCTATAGATATCAGAGAGCACAACACCAAAATTAACAGACTGCTGTGTCTTGGGCAATACGCTTTAGAACTTTAGACAAGGATTATATTACTAACTGAAAATGTTTCTACGTTTCTTCTTTACAAATATTAAAAACCCATTTACATAGAACTGTTATAAACCACATAAATGAAAGAAGAAACGCAGAATAAGTACGAGATGACCTAGAATTATCTTGTTTTGCAAGAAGTTCTCAGAAAACGATGGGGAAATGTCAAAAGGGCACAGGAGCCAAACTGAAGGGGGCCTCCTCTGAATAAATCAGAGACAATTTAAGCATCAAAATAAAGATAGTAATAAAATAAAGATAACTAAAGATATTTTATTTCTGGAATAAAGTAAGAATTTATAAGTCCGTACTGACATATAAAATAAAATGGGGAGGAGGGGGAACACTCTGTATTACAAGTAAGTGTAGAAAGAATGACATAGTTAGAAAATCATCAATTGTAAGTCTTCATAATCACTGATTCAGTCCAGAAGCATCAACGAATACTAAAACCAGTATTTCAGCAACAAAAGTTTAATGAAGACCAGATATTTACACAGACTCGAGTATCTCCCCCACATATTACTTATTAATTATAAAGGGAAAAACAATAACTTTACAATGAGTAACTCAGTCAAAATAAGCCTTTTTTTGAAAACGTGTACTTACTTTGAGAGAGTGTGCACAGGGAAAGCAGCAGAGAGGAGGAGAGAGAATCCCAAGCAGACTCTGTGCTGTCAGCACAGAGTCCGATGCAGGACTCAAACTCATGAACCATGAGATCATGACCTGAGCCGAGATCAAGAGTTGGACACTTAACCCACTAAGCCACCAAGTGCCCCAAACCTGGCAAAAATAACCTTAACCAAGTCCTCAAAGGTACCAATAGTAACAGGACAAATTCCTGTTGTAATGCTGACAAGGCTACAGCATCACTTCTGGGATGTTCCTGCCAAATATGCACAACTTGAATTTACACATAAGGAAACATCACACAGACCCAAACTTTACAGCTATTCCATACAATAACTGACCTGTACTCTTCAAAAATGCCAGGGGCCTGAAGAGCAAAGGCCGAGAAACTATTTTGAATTAAAAGAGTCTAAAGAGACAAGACAAATGACTGCAAACCTGGAATCTTGGACTAGACTCTGGAAGATAACTGGGGCAACTGGCAAAATATGTACATAAACTGTGGCCCAGATTAGTACAGTATCACCATTTCCAAATTGTGATGCCTTTATTGTGGCTATCAAAGAAAATGCTCTTGAAGAATTATATACTGAAATAATTACAAGTAAAGTGGCATGATGATACCAGCAAAACCTCAAAAATGCCTATGTTGTTAATAAATTGGGATAGCGTGGGTGGCTCAGTGGGCTGAATGTCTCACTCTTGATTTCGACCCAGGGTCATGGAATCAAGCCCCATGTCAGGGATCGAAGGGTAGAGTTGGCTTAAGATTCTCTCTTTCCTCCCTCTGACCCTCCCCCTGACCCTCCCCGGCTCATGCTCTGCCACTGGGGTGCATTTGCTCATGCATTCTTCCCTCCCCACCTCTCATTAAGCACCCAACTCTGGCCTCTGGTTTTGGCTCAAGTCATGATCTCAGTTAGTGGGATCGAGCCCCATCAGACTCCACAGTGACAGCATGGAGCCTGCCTAGGATTCTCTCTTTCTGTTCCCCCGCCCCCACATGAACATGCTCTCCCCCCATCTCTCTCAAACCACATAAATTAAAAAAAAAAAAAAAAAAAAAAAGCCACTGGGAAGGCACCTGGATGGCTCAGTTGGTTGAGTATCCAACTTCAGCTCAGGTCATGCTTTCACAGCTCTTGAGTTTGAGCCCTGTGTCAGGCTCTCTGCTGTCAGCTGCAGAGCCTGCTTCAGATCCTCTGCACATACACCACTCCCCCGCACCTCCCCTGCTCACTCTCCTTATCTCAAAAATAAACACTTAAAAATAAAATTAAACTGGGTGGCTCAGTCGGTTAAGCATCCGACTTTGGCTCAGGTCATGACCTCGCGGTTCATGGGTTCAAGCCCCGCGTTGGGCTCTGTGCTAACAGCTAGCTCAGAGCCTGAAGCCTGTTTCAGATTTTGTGTCTCCCTCTCTCTATGACCCTCCCCTGCTCGCACGGTCTCTCTCTCTCTCAGAAATACAAACATTAAAAAAATTTAAAAAAAAAAAAATTAAAATTTAAAAAATATACTGGAGTAACAGAAATGTGCAAACATATAAAAATCTCCAAATTCTCTGATTTGTTCATGAATTTGCCAATGGGACTGACAGTCTGTATTTGAAGCCTAGATAAACACTTAAACTCAGATCTTAGGACTGGTTTATAAACAAAAATTCTAGTTCCTGGTTCTCCAGGAACTCAACAGGTACTTTCTTTTCTATTCCTCCCCCTCATCAATGAAATCTAACTCCTTACCCTTGTCTTGGGACCCTTGGGGCACTGGAGAGTTGTGCTGCGTTGCCATGGGTCGGAGCTGAGTATTCGGAAGCTCTGGTGCAGACTCTGAATGTATGACCTCCTCCCAGAGTCCATGACCATGTCCTCGGGCTGGGACCTGAAAACACCGGGGCAGCTGTATTACAAGAAATTCCTTTGCAAGAGGAAGCAAATAACATAAAAGGATCAAGAAGAGCACATCTCTAGGGACACATACTTGGGAAAGGAGGAAGCAGAATCTCACTTACTTCCTAGAGGCAGAACACAAATGTGTTGATTAGCACAGAAAGGTATCAATTTTGCACTCCCAAGGCATGGGAACACTGATAAACAGACACTTAAAGCAGTGCTATTCCATAGAAAAAACTTTTGGAGGGGCGGCTGGGTGGCTCAGTTGGTTAAGCATCCAACTTTGGCTCAGGATATGATCACACGGTTCGTGGGTTCGAACCCCGCATCGGGCTCTGTGCTGATGGTTAGCTCAGAGCCAGGAGCCTGCTTCACATTCTGTATCTCCCTCTCTCTCTGACCCTCCCCTGCTCACACTGTTCTCTCTCTCTCTCAGAAATAAATAAAACATTAAAAAAAACAAAACAAAACAAAAATTTTGGTAACAAACCAGGAAACCCTGGCTCTGGTCTCAGATCTACCTTTAATTATGAGTGTCCAGAGTAACTGAAGTAATTCAGGCTCCCAACATACCAGTTTCCCACTTGGCAAAGATGAACAATTGTTGCAAGGATGTTATGAGGATAAAAAATGTATACATATTCTTTACAAAAATAAAAAGGACTCTACAAATATGAGCCACACCGCACTAGAACTATTCTTATCCTCACAAACAGAAACTGACAGCCAGCGTTCATTCCACTGCCATGGTGCCGAAGTCTATCCCCCCAGCTTCTACACACCCTGGGCACAGCGTGCACACATCCTTCTACTTACTGGCCGTCCTAATATATCAATCTGCCTTTCCAAATCCTCCAGCAGGGTCACCACCTCCTCTCCGTTCTCTAGCTGATGTTCCTTAACCAGAGTCTGGAGCTCCTCAGGCAGGATGGTCAAGAATTGCTCTAGCACTAGCAGCTCCAAGATCTGCTCCTTGGTGTTCAAGTCTGGCCTTAGCCACTGATGGCAGAGTGCGCGGAGTTGTATCAGAGCTTCTCGGGGTCCTAATGTCTCCTGGTAGCATAACTTCCTGAAGCGCAGACGGAATAGCTCCTGGCCAGGAGGGTTATTTTCATGCAGACTAGATTCCTGGTCCCAGCCATGATCTTCCTCTACCTTGACGATTACAAGGTCTTCTTCAGGAGCTTGGTCTGGTGGGGATGAGGCTAACAACTTTCTTGATTCTGCTGCCATTTAGGGCTGGAAAAGCTCAGGAGGCTCGTTTCCACTACCTTTTCTATCTTCTTAAGAAGAACCTCCCAAAGGCCTCTTCTCTACGGGCAATTCTTGAGGAAGAGAAACCGTCAAACAATATTAAAGCAAATCAAAGGTCATAGTGATTTACTAAGACATCTTAACCTACCACAACACAGACTTCAAGGCTCAGTTATTTCAGCAATCCTCTCACTGTTCCAGAAGTAACACCTTACCTCTGTAGCTTTCTGCCATGCCAAATCCACCTGGGGGATATTCCCTTCCTTCTGCTTCCTCTCTTTGGGGATGGGGAATATGGCAAAACAAAGTCAGGAAACCATGTAGACTAGGTCTAACTGAAATTCTGCATTTAATCTCAGCTGGCCTTCAGTTATGCGGCTTTAACTCTCAGTATTTGTGACACTAGCTATACTGTTTCTACTCACTTCACCTCCCAACCTATCATCCCTCATGCTCAACAGAGATTAATTTCTGTTCTTTTCTTTCTTTTTTGAGAGACAGAGAAGAGTGAGGGGCAGAAGGATGGGGGGAGGGAGAGAGAGAGAGAGAGAAGTGGGGCTCACCCAAAGTGGGGGTCAAGCTTGCTCAATGTGGGACTCAAACTGTAAGATCATGACCTGAGCTTAAGGGCTGAACCACCCAGGCTCCAAGAGGTAAATTTCTATACAATCTAGCTCAGGCTATTGTCCAGAATTCCTAACACAGAAGTCTTCTCCACTTAACATCCATTATACTTCTGTGTTCTCCATCTTCTCTCCTATGTCAAGGCTAACTACTTCTCCCATGGACCTTATCTTACTCTATAACTCTCTTTGGAGCAGTGGAGCTACCCTTCCAAGGAACCTAAATGCTCTATTTATACACACTAACGACTTCCAGAATGTTTTATAAATAAAATCATACAGTAGGTAGTCTTCTGAATCTGGCATCTTTCACTTGGCATAATACATATGAGGTCATCAATGCTGTTGCATGTATTGGTAGTTTATTCCTTAGGGGGATGTATGTTTATCCATTCCTTGAGAGGTCTCTCAAGTCGTTTTCAGTTTTTGACAATTACAAATAAAGGCATTATGAACACCTGCACGTGAGGTTTTGTGTAAACATGTTCTCATTTCACCTGGGTAAATATCTAAAAGTAAAAGTGGTGGGTCACATGGCAGGTATACATGTAACTTTATAAGGAACTGCAAAACTTTTTTTTTTTTTAATGTTTGTTTATTTTTGAGAGAGAGCATGAGCAGTGGAGGGGCAGAAAGAAGGGACAGAGGATCCAAAGCAGGCTCCATGCTGACAGCAGGGTCCAAAACTGTTTTCTCTCTCTTTTTTTTAAATTGTTAATGTTTATTTATTATTAAAACAGAGAGAAACAGACCATGAGTGGGGGAGGAGCAGAGAGATGAGACAGAGAATTAGAAGCAGGCTCCAGGCTCTGAGCTGTCAGCACAGAGCCTGACATAGGGCTCAAACCCACAAACCTGAGATCATGACCTGAGTCAAAGTCGGATGCTTAACTGACTGAGCCACCCAGGTGCCCCCAAAGCAGTTTTCTAAAGTAGCTATAACATACTGCATTCCACTAGAGATTCCTGAGAACTGGTTGCTTCCTATCCTAACAAGCAGTATTTGATATGGATTTATTTTTAATTTTAGATATTCTAACAAATGTGTAATGGCATCTCATTATGGTTTTATGTATTTATTTATTTATTTTAACCACTCCCTGGTATCTCACTATGGCCTTTTTTATTTTTGAGAGAGAGTGAGAGTGAGAGCGAGCAGGGGATGGACACAGAATGTGAAGCAGGCTCCAGGCTCTGAGCTGTCAGCACACAGACCAGTGTGGGGCTTGAACCCCTGAACCATGAGATTGTGACCTGAGCCGAAGTCGGTAAATTAACTGATTGAGCCACCCAGGTGCCCACTCATTGTGGTCTTAATTCGTATTTTCCTTCTAATTATGTAGAGCATCCTTTCACCTGCTTACCTACCATCTGTATGATCTTCTCTGGTGAAGTATCTGTTCAAAACCTTTGCCTGTTTTAAAAATTAAGTTCTTTTATTGAGTTTTGAGAATTCCTTACGTATTTCAGACAAGGCCATTATAAGACATAAAACTGTTACAGTTTTAGGTTTTACCTTAGGTCTATCTATGATCCGTTTTGAGTTAATTTTTTAAAGTAATCTCTACACCCAATGTGGGGCTCAAACTCATGACCCCAAGATCAAGAATCACATGCTCCACCTACTGAGCCACCCAGGCATCCCAAATTTTGAGTTAATTTTTGCACAGAGCTTAAAGTGTGGATGGAGTTTCGTTTTTTGGAACACGGGATACCAAATTGCTCTAGCACCATTTTCAAAACGATTACCCCTTTACCCAGTGAATTATCTTTATATCTTTGTCAACAATCAATTGACCACATACGTGTGGGTTTATTTCTCTAATCTCTATTCTGTTCCATATTTTAACCTATATCTTTACCCTTTACCCCAAGCAGAATTGTCTTGAATATTGTGGCTTTCAAAATTTTTAAATCAAATATTAAGAGTCCTTCAACTTTGTTGAATATTTTCAAAATTATTTTGACTTTATTTATTTATTTTGAGACAGACAGAGACAGCGTGAATGGGGGAAGGGCAGAGAGAGAGGGAAAGAGAGAGAGAATCCCAAGCAGGCTCCACACTGTCAGGAGACAGCTTGATGTGGGGCTTGAACCCACCAAACTGTGAGATCATGACCTGAGCCAAAACCAAGAGTCAGACACTTAATCAATTCAGCCACCCAGGTGCCCCTCTTTTTTCTAATTCCATTGCCTTTTGATATAAATTTGTACCAATCCATCCCCCCATCCCCAGAACTCGATTTGTGCTGAATCTATAGCTCACTGACATTTTAATATCCATTCTATAGTCTATCTCTCCACTTTTTTTTTTTAAATGTTTTATTTATTTCTAGGAGAGAGAGAGAGCGAGACAGCGTGAACAGGGGAGGGTCAGAAAGACAGGGAGCCACAGACTGAAACAGTCTCCAGGCTCTGAGCTGGCAGTCAGCACAGAGCCCGACGCGGGGCTCGAACCCACACACCGCGAGATCATGACCTAAGCGAAAGCCGGACGCCCAACCGACTAAGCCACCCAGGCGCCCCTAGTCTATCTCTCCACTTAAGTCCTCTCTGATTTCTTTCATTAGTGCCCAAACCACCTATTCTTAAAGGACAAGATACAATATTTTCTCCTTTAAAATCTTTTTTTGGGGGTACCTGGCTGGCTCAGGCAGGAGAGCAGGCAACTCTTGATCTTGGAGTCATGAGTTCAAGTACCACATTGGAAATAGAGCTTAGTTTAAATGAGTAATTTTTCTACAGTTATATATTATTAGCTGTAAAAGAATTTTGACTTCCTAACTTAATTGTATGTTCCCTAGGAGTAAAGATCTGTATCTTTTATTAAGAAAATCAAAGATCATTTGGGGCGCTTGGGTGGCTTAGTCGGTTAAGCGTCCGACTTTCGCTTAGGTCATGATCTCGCGGTTCGTGGGTTCGGGCCCCGTGTCGGGCTCTGTGCTGACTGCCAGCTCAGAGCCTGGAGCCTGTTTCAGTCTGTGACTCCCTCTCTCTCTGACCCTCCCCTGCTCACGCTGTCTCTCTCTCTCTCTCTCTCTCTCTCTCCTAGAAATAAAAAAAAAAAACATTAAAAAGAAAATCAAATAACATTCAAGGGGTATTATTTATAATATCTAACAGAAAATATATTTGTATTTGTTTAAGAGCAAGATTCAAATACAAGACCTATAGGTCTAAAGAGTTTATTAAAGGGTCCTATTTCTCTGTGGGATTGGTCTATGGCCTTTAGCTTTGGTAACACACATCACCTCTCATCTGCACTTGCAGTGGTTAAGGTCTTCCTGCCTTTGGCTATTCTTTTCTCTCATTCATGTTCCACACAGCTGCCTATTGTAGTCTGAACTGTGTCCTCCTGAAAGACATGCTGAGGTCCTAACCTCTGATACCTGTGAATGTGATCTTATCTGGAAACAGGGTCTTTGCAGATTTAATCAAGTTAGGATGAGGTTATACTGGAGTAGAGTAGGTCCTTAATACAACATGACTGGAATTCTTTTAGGAAAATAAGAAACACAGAGATTGAGATATACAAAGACACATGTGAAGACCAGGCACAGAAGAGAGTTGTGCAACCACGGAGGCAGATAAGGAGTTATGCAGCTACAAGCAAGGAATGCCCATAGCAACCAGAAATTAGGTCAATGTGGTTCTGCTAGCATCTTTAAGGTTTTTTTAATGTTTACTTTATTTTTGAGGAAAGGGTACAAATGGAGAAGGGACGGAGAGAGGAGAGGACAGAGGATCTGAAGCAGGCTCTGTGCTGGCAGCAGAGAGCCCAATGTGGGGCTTGAGCCCATGAACCACAAGATCATGACCAGAGTCTTTGTCAGAAGCTTCACCAACTGAGCCCCCAGGTGCCCCGCCAACATCTTGATTTTGGACTTTTGGTCTCTATAGCTATGAAAGAAGATATTTCTGTTGTGATAAGCCACCCAGCTTGTGGTACTTTGTTACAATATGTTACCCTATGAAATTAACCTTTCTACAAAGACTGTTTTAATAAATATGTAATATAACTCATCACTTTTAAAATCTTTTGAAAGGGAGCCCACCTCTTCAGCATGATATGCAAGGCCTTTTATGCTATATAAGCCTGCCTACCTTCATCTGCTCTAAGCTCACCTTCACATAGCTTTTCCAAAAGGGGCTTTCTTTAAGCTCCACTCTACTACAGAGCTCTTTATTCTAGCTCGGTGGTTTTCAACCAGGTCAATTTTACTCCCCTCTCCCAGGCACATTTGGCAATGTCTGAAAACATTTCTGGTTGTTACAATTAAAGGGAAGGGATGCTACTGGTATCTAGTAGGTAGAAAACAAAGATGCTACTAAACGTCTTATATGCATAACATAGACTCCACAACAAAGGATGATGGGTCAATGCCAAGGTTGATAAATCCTGGCCTAGCAGAAACCATCAACTCTAACTTAAAAGTCTCACCTTACCTACTACCTTTTTCATGAGGTCTCTGTCACTCCCACTCTGACCTGCCCCCACCCACAAGGAGATTAAGGTGCTCATTCTTGCCAAGGCATTTTATACATGGTCCAAATAGAGGATTTATCACATTGTGTAGGTACTGTAAATGTGTGCCCACGGACATGGTTTTCTTGCAAATGTTTGTTTATGGCAGTCATCTTCTGCTCTCTCTTATAAAACCAAGTTTTATTACATATTTGTTTTCCAGAAAGATCACAAAGGCAGCACTACAGACAATGGAAAAGAGCACAAAGAGCACAAATGAAGGCAGCATATCCAAAAGCAGTTGGCAAGATATGAAGACGATAAAACCACAGGCCTATAATCCTCAAAGAAAGAAGAGAGACAGGCCCTTAGGAGGATAATCAGATTATGTCTACTTCCTGACATGAGTCCAAAGCAGTGCTTCTTTCAGGAGTTTTTTTTCTTTGGGGGAGGGGGGAGGGGGGTAGGGATAGTTCACAGTCACTGCAATCAAATGAAAACAGAGCTTCTCCCTAGAAAAAAAGTACATAGGCACAAAAGTTTACATTCAATTTCAGCACAGTTCACAGACCTGATGCCCATGCACAGACTCCAGGGACATTAAGTACCTTACTTAGAGGGACACCAGGCTGGCTCAGTGGGAAGGGCATGCGACTCCTGGTCTCAGGGGCTGAGTCTGAGCCCCACGTTGCAGGGTAGAGATTACTGAAAAATATATCAGGGCACCTGGGTGGCTCAGTTGGTTAGGCATCTGACTCGATTTCAGCTCCGGTCAGTTTGAACCCAGAGTTTGTGAGATCAAGCCCTGCGTTGGGCTCTGTGCTAACAGCAGAAAACCTGCTTGGGATTCCATCTCTGCCCCTCTCCAGCTCGCACACCTCTCCTTTTTCTAAAAAATTAAAATTAAAAAATAATAATAACACACACAAAGGCATAAACCTAAAAAAACAGGAACAAAAAACAATGCTTAGCGTATGGACAGAAAAGGAAGAAAACTGGAAAATTATCTTTAAAATAAAATTAGATATGGCTGAGAACAATAGTTTGGGGAGTAAACTACTAATACCAAGAACAAAGGAGTAAGTGATAGGATTAAATACGGTGTCCAACATCAGAGAGTTTAATACATCAAGATTTTATAGAGAAGCAGGGGGATTTCCTGGAATAGTGAGGGCTGGACGAATCTGGGCAAGAGGTTGAGATTTTGTGGAGAATTTGAGACAAGGGGTAATCATTTTTGTTTTGAACACCCAGGATTAATATCCATGGTCTTAAAATAATTTTTAAAAACTCAATTAAAAAAAGTCAATTAGGGGGCACATGGGTGGCTAAGCTGGTTAATCCTCCGACTTCAGCTCAGGTCATGATCTCTCAGTTTGTGAATTCGAGCCCCGTGCAGGGCTCTGTGCTGACAGCTAGGAGCCTGGAGCCTGCTCCACATTCTGTGTCTCCCTCTCCCTCTGTCCCTTCCCCGCTCATACGGTCACTCAAAAACAAACATTAAAAAATTAAAAGAAAAGAACTTTATATTGTTTAAGATATTAAAGTAAATATAACATATTAACATCATAGTAAATAATGTTAAATAATGTCTCAATAGTGAAACCCAGAGAAGTCACCTAATTATCAGGTCTGTTCATAATTTGTACCAAATCAGCCAACCAGTCTTGTCCTTTTTCTACCCTGATTTTTTTTAATATAATTTTCCACTTTTTAGTCTCTTCCTTCTCCAGTCAAGGTTTCGACAATTACAACCAATAACTAATCAAGTACAAAGATATGGACAATATTAGTCTAGTATGTATCTTCCTCTCAGTTTCGTGTATACACATCTGTATTGAGTTGGTAAAGACTGCTTCTTATGTCCTCTTTTAGGAATACCTGATCAAGGGGTGCCTGGGGGGCTCAGTCAAGCACCCGACTCTTGATTGTGGCTGAGGTGGTGATCTCCCTCTTCACAGGTTTGAGCCCCACCTAGGGCTGGCTCCATCTTGACAGAGCCGAGCCTGCTTGGGATGCTCTCTGCCCCTCCCCCGCTCTCTCTCAAAATAAAAATAAACTTTTCAAAAAAGAATACTTGGTCAAGTTTATTAATTTAGGAAGTTAAAACAGTCAACCTGTACATAGTCTGATCTCAAATGCTACATAATCCAGTGATCTACTAAAGGCACAACTCAGATTTTAAAAGCACTATTTTCTTAATAGATGAAAAGGAATGCTTTTCTTCCTTCAGACTGATGAAGTCTACTTTGGGATGTCTGAGAACAGAAAATAAAACAAAACCAGAAAGAGACTGTCCAGGCTTTAAAGATCAAGAGAAAAACAGATGAAGCAAAAACTGTGCTTTATAGCTATCAAAGTGATGGAGCCGGTTTTAATACCCGCCACACTTCACCTTCACCACAGATTCAAATTCTTATGCATTTGTTAAAACAACGATTCCTGAAAAATATACTTGACTGAGCTAATCAAACAACAGGAATGTGGGTTGTCTTCAGGCGTGGTAGTGGCGGTCTTACTGTTGCCTGACAAAAAACTACTCCTGAGTGACCTGTTTTGGGAATGGGGCCCCTCCATTAAAAGGGATCCCAGGCATCCACTTTAGCCGGCCTTGAGAACAAAGTGAGTACTCAGAGTAAGGCTGAATTCTCTATTACCCCAAAGTTGTGACCAATGTGTTTTTTGTGCAATTACTCAGCCCACCACCGTGTTCTGCATCCACTACGAAGAGCAGACTGCATTAACAGCAAACACAATTCGGGGCTTCCAAAAGCAAAGTACTGCTTACAAAAAAATAAGAAGAATTTCTTTTTTTTTTTTTTTTTNGGGGCGGTTTCCCATTTTAAAACAAAATAGCACCACAAAAAGATGAGGGGGATGAAGAAACCGAGAGGGTTCGGGGACGCGCCCCCCGCGGA
Source organism: Crocuta crocuta (assembly GCF_008692635.1). Classification (NCBI taxonomy): domain Eukaryota; kingdom Metazoa; phylum Chordata; class Mammalia; order Carnivora; family Hyaenidae; genus Crocuta; species Crocuta crocuta. Next base: position 682,979 of record NW_027527943.1, read on the forward strand.
CCCTCAGGCTCGGCCCCCGTCAGTCCCCGGCGTCCCCCACGGACCCTCAGGCCCGGGCCCCGTCAGTCCCTCGCGCCCACCGCGTCCGCTCCCCGCTCCCCCACCCCCGCGGACCCCAGGCCGGGCCCCAGTCCCCGTCAGTCCCCGTCAGTCCCCGTCAGTCCCCGGCGCCCCCAGCGGACCCTCAGGCCCCGCCCGGCGGCGGCCTACTCTGGCCCACAAAGCGCTCCTCTCCTCCGCCCGGAGCCCGGCCCGTTACTCACCGCGAGTTCCGGGGGCGGCCCGGGGCGGGGAAGGGAGGCTGCAGAGGGCCGGCGGGCGGGCCGTGGGGGCGGCGGGGGGGGNACTACTGCCCCTCACGGTTCACAGCCTTTTGAATCCCCTTCGGCGCCCAGTAAGAGTACACCTTGTACTGTTGTGTGCTCACCATCATTGTAGGGCCTCCTGGATGGCTCAGTTCGTCGGGTCAGACTCTTGGTCTTGGTGGGGTCATGATCCCAGGGTGGTGGGCTCCTTGCTGAGTGTGGAGCCGGCTGAGGTTCCTGTCTCCCTCTCTCCTGCCCTTCCCCCACACTCGCGCTCGCGCGCTCTCTCACCTCTCTCTAAACACACAAACAAAACCCCCCAAAACATTGTAATTGAGAATAAATTCTCTCTGAATCTTACATCTGTTTAGCCCTTTCCTATCTTACTGAATTGCAATCTTTAAAGCCAGCTTTGTAGCTTAGCGTTTCAAATGCTAAATCCGGGAGGGAAGCTTCACTAGTGGACCCTTGTTTTAATACCACAAATCTATGTTCACATCTACATTCTTTCTTTTGTTGACCAGGAGAAAGCCAATCTCAAAGGTTAGTAGGGGCTTTGTTTTAGTCATTGTCTTACTGAGACACTATTTCAGATTGCTGTGAACAGCTGCTCCCTGCTTTTAGCTTACAGGGAACCTATACAAAACTGGGAAGAGTACACATGCTTGCAAGCAGTGCTCCAAATCCTTGGTTCACTTGTAAACGTTAAGATTTACTGACTTCACATAGGTGTAAATCTTAATTTACATGTCGTCTTAACGCATTATGTTTCTATCATATTTGATCAGAAGTATTGCCTGCAGGCCTGTATTCCACTGTTTTTCTGGTTCTTCCTGTTCTGGGGATCTCCTTGAGGTCACTTGAGACTTTTACAGAAGGCTGACATTAGTCCCTACTGCAGTGTTAGTGTGCACTTTAATACCTATTGTATTAAAGTTTTAACTTTTCAGACGAACTAGGATTTGGGGATGGGGATTGAGCAAAGCGTCTTATTTGTTTAATCCCCCCTCCTATTCTGATTCCTTCAACATCTTTCCTAAGTACTCACTTGTTCTGAGTTGTCAGGTGCCCCTCCAATCTTCACCTTAATTTCCCTCCTTTACCTGTTCCTAACGATAGCCATCATCAATGTTTCTATCCAGTCCTCAGCCTGAACCGGAAAATATTTTGTCCACCCATCAGGACCAAATCTTAGTAGTTTTATTTGTTTTTAGAGTTTTTTCCCATCTAATCATCACAATGAAACAAATAACAATAAACACTGAAAAGTTACAGTGTTTCTAGACTCTTTCAAAACTCTTATTTTTGCTCTTTATTTTATAGCTCTTGCCTCCCAGATGGGATGGTAACTGGAAGTAACTGGCAACAGACTGGAACCCTGCTCTTGGTTTGTTTATGTCTTTATTTTGGAGGGGGGGGGCAGAGCAAAAGGGAAAGAGAGAATCCTAACCAGACTCCTTTCCATCAGCACAGACCCCAATGTTGGGCTTAAGTCACGAACCATGAGATCATGACTTGAGCTTAAATCGAGTCAGCATAATGATAACAGATAAAATTGCTAAATCTGACTTAACCAAACTTCAAATCTTCTGCTCAACAAAAAGCGCCATTAAGAAAGTGAACAGAGGGGCGCCTGGGTGGCTTAGTCGGTTAAGTGTTCAACTTTCGCTTAGGTCATGATCTCACGGTTCGTGGGCTCGGGCCCCATGTCGGGCTCTGTGCTGACTGCCAGCTCAGAGCCTGAAACCTATTTCAGAGTCTGTATCTCCCTCTCTCTCTGACCCTCCCCTGCTCACNAAGAAAGAAAGAAAGAAAGAAAGAAAGAAAGAAAGAAAGAAAGAAGAAAGAAAGAAAGAAAACAGAGGGGGTGCCTGGGTGGCTCAGTCGGTTGAGCATGCGACTTTGGCTCAAGTCATGATCTCACGGTCTGTGGGTTGGAGGGCTCTGTGCTGACAGCTCAGAGCCTGGAGCCTGCTTTTGATTCTGTGTCTCTCTCTTTCTCTGCCCCTCCCCTGCTTGTACTCTGTCTCTCTCTGCCTCTCAAAAATAAGTAAACATTAAAAAAATTAAAAAAAAAAAAAAGAAAGTGAACAGAGAAGCTACAGCTGGAATACATATTTCTGACAACTGGTACACGGAGTATGTAAAGGACACTCACCACTCAATCATAAGAAGACAAACCAGTATAAGTAGGCAAGAGATTTGAGCACATACTGTACAAAAGAAGATTTTTGAATGGCCAATGAGTACATGAAAAGGTACCCAATATCATATAGGGAAACATAACAAAAATCACAACAAAACATTAAAACCACTACATGTCCATTAGAATGGCTAAAATTAAAATGTCCAACAGCACCAAGTGCTGGCGAGGCTGTGAAGCAACTGGAACTCTTACTCACTGCTGGTGGGAGTTAGAATGGTACGCTAATATGAACTGGCCATTTTTTTTTTATGTTTTTTTTTTTTTATTTCTAAGAGAGAGAGAGAGACAGTGTGAGCAGGGGAGGGTCAGAGAGAGAGGGAGTCACAGACTGAAACAGGCTCCAGGCTCTGAGCTGGCAGTCAGCACAGAGCCCGACGCGGGGCTCGAACCCACGAACCGCGAGATCATGACCTAAGCGAAAGTCGGACGCTTAACCGACTAAGCCACTCAGGCGCCCCTGAACTGGCCATTTTTAATGAAGTTAAATAATACCTGCATTATGACCCAGTAATCTCACTTCCAGGCATTTACCTAAGGGATATGAAAACAGAAGTCCATAGCAGCTCTATGTATAAAAGGTCCAAACTGGAAAAACACAAATGCTCATCAATAGGAGAGTAGAGACTCAAACGGTGTAATGTTCATACAATGTACACTACTCAGAAATAAAAAGAAGCTACTAATAGATGAATAATGTGGATGAATTTTAAAAATATGTTGGTGGGGCACCTGGGTGGCTCAGTCGGTTAAGAGCTAGACTTTAGCTTAGGTTATGATCTCATGGTCCATGGGTCCAACCCCAGCATCATGCTCTGTGCTGACACCCCAGAGCCTGGAACTTGCTACGGATTCTGTATCTACCTCTCTCTCTGCCCTTCCCTTACTCACGCTCTGTCTCTCTCTCAAAAAAAAACATTAAAAAAATAAAAAATACATTAAATAAAATAAAAATATTATGTTGGGAGGGGTGCCTAGGTGGCTCATTTGGTTAAGCAGCTGACTCTTGATTTTGGCTCAGGTCATGATCTTACAGTTCATGGAATTGAGCCCCACATAAGGCTCTGTGCTGACAGCTTGGAGCCTGCTTGGGATTCTCTCTCTTCCTCTCTTTCTCTCTCTCCCAAAATAAATAAATAAACTTAAAAAAAATTTATTTTGTTGGGGATGCCTGGCTGGCTCAGTTGGTAGAGTATGCAACTTTCAATCTCTAGGGTTGTGAGTTCAAGCCTCATGTTGGGCATAGAGCCTACTTTAAAAACAAAAAGTCAGTAAAACTAAATAGTACTTTTAGTATTATGGTGTGGAAAACACCAGGCCTCACTCCTCCATTCCCTGCCAATATCTATTCCCTAGAGATAGCCACTTAACTCTTTCCTTTTACTTTTCATGTTAACCTCCATATTTATAATGTACCAACACTGCCATTTCTTGATTTTTCATATATAGATATTCTATATTATGCATTAGTTTCCTACTATGGAAAAAACATTTAATTCTTTTAAGTTTATTTATTTATTTTGAGAGAGAGACAGAGAGATCAGGGGAGGGGCGGAGAGGGAGAGAGAGAATCCCAAGCAGGTTCTGCACTATAAACAGAGCCCAGTGCAGGGCTTGAACCCACAAATGGTGAGATCATGACCTGAGCCAAAATCAAGAGTCAGATGCTTAACCAACTGAACCAACCAGACACCCCAAAAAAGCATTTAATTTTTTAAACCACTACTAGAACTAGCCGCACCAGGGATCAGAGAACACAGAAACTTCCTGAGTTGCTAAGTCCAACAACAGCAGCAGCCCCACCAAGGCACAAAAGCGTTAGACTCCAGTTACTTGTGCTTTTCCCATTTCTATAAGCAGGGGACAGGTTTCTATTAATGTTACCAGATGGAGAACCATTTCCAAACTTAGTGTCAGCTGCTTGCTGCTCAAAAATCTGTAGTCAGAGACAAGTGATTGTGGGAAAGGAAAGTTTGCTTTAGTCAAGAGCCGGCAACCTGGGAAGACAGTGGATTAATAATTCAATGACGGTCTTCTCTGTCCAGGTGAGGCTGGAGAATTTTAAAGTAGAAGGCATGGGAAAGGAAGGGGGCTACACACAGGAAAAGCAGGTGCCCACATGGTTAGTCATGTGTGGACATGACCCTGAACAGACTCACTGGCATCCGCCACAGCTGTTTTCCAATGCAGTCAAGCTTTGTCCTCTGGGTCCTTCACTCCTCAAGGCCAGTGGTCCGCAAATCTCAGGGAAAATAGAATATTTCTGCCACAGACCAAAGGACTAAGGTCAGCAAGCAAGGAGTGCATAAGCTTGAAGCAAATTTACCCTTGAGATCAGTTGGAGTGCTGTTACAATAACACTCCAAATATTTTCCACACCTAGAACCTCACAGGTGTTCCCAGATTCTCCTCAGTTGCTCTGCATTTTAGTTTCAGAAGTGTCACTTCATATATAGTATGTGGACTAGCACTGTAATTTTCTAAAATTTTGGTCTCAGGGGGCCTGGGTGGCTCAGTCGGTTAAGCCTTGGACTCTTGATTTCAGCTCAGGTCATGATCTCCCAGGTCCCTGGGATCAAGCGCCACATTTGGCTCTGCACTGACAGTATAGAGCCTGCTTGGGATTCTCTCTCTCCCTCTCTCTCTCTGCCCTTCCCCCTCCTGAAAATAAATAAATAAATAAACTTTAAAAATAATAATAAAATTTTGGTCTCATGATTCCTTTTATATTCTTAAAAACTAATGAGGACCCCAAAGAGCTTATTTTTATGTGGCTCATATCCATCAAGATTTGCTGTGTTTGCAATTAAAACCGAGGAATTAAAAACTACTTAATCTTTAAAATAACAATAACATTCCCATTACATGTTAACTTAAGTGCTACATCCTATGGAATCTAACAATGTCTTCTAAAACAAAAAGTTAGTGAAAGGAGTGGAATTATTTCACATTTTTGCAAATTTCTTTAAAGCCTGGTTTAAATAGGGGCTGGATTCTCATACTTGCTCCTCATTCAGTATCACTGGAGAAGTACAAACCTCGGGACCAACAGTTGTAAAGGGCAAGAATGGTCATTCATTTAAGAACTGCATTTGGGGCAGTTTGGAGATGTCCCCTAGCTGGAAGCTGGGGCTTCTGTCCTCTGCCCACAGCTAGATGCCCACTTTCTAAAACAAGTGGAAAGGCTCTTACCAAGAAATGAGGCCTATGAATGAAGCATGGCAAAACTTCAGATGACTTGGGACCTTTACAGAGAGGAGGAAAAATAAAGATAGCACTCTCTAAAAATGAAGTACATTCAGGCTTTTCACCTGGAGAAAGGTTCATGTTTTGGTAACTGTGTAGGTCCGTGGCCTGTCTGCCTGCTCTCTGTTCACTCACCCTACAGGAAGGCCTGCCTGGAGCCTACTCATGAAGGACCTGGATTGAGACTTTCCCCTGGGGTAAGGCCAGCTGCAGAAGCAGCCTCCTCCAACTGCAGTGGAAGCTCACACCACTTACAGTGACCAGCACATGACTCGTTCCCAGACACGAGTGCTGCCTGGGTACCACACATCGGAAGACACCTCATGCAAATCAAGAGCAGAACATGAAAGAGAAGGCGCAGGAATGGCACAGGTATCTGACCCCAGGAGACATACAGACAATCCAGGGAACAGAAAAATTGATTAACTGTAAATGATGCAGGGGAGGAAAAACTTTCTCTCTTCTAGGTTCTTTGGTTGGCCTAATCAACATAAGACAGTTTAACTGGAGGACAAAACTTTAGGGCTGTTCCTACAGGAGCTCATAAAACTATGGAACTCAAAGAAGTGACCAAAGCAGACAGTGTTTGTTTATTAAAAATTTTTAAAATGTTTTTATTATTTTAATTTTTTAGAGAAAGAGAGAGCACAAATGGGGGAAGGGCAGACACCTACACACCCACACACAATCCAATGCAAGCTCGACTCAGCTGTCAGCACAGAGTCCGATACAGGGTTTGAAGCCACAAACTGGGAGATCATGACCTGAGCCGAAGTTAGACACTTAACTGACTGAGCCACCCAGGCACCCCAGGGTGCCTTTAAAAAAAGAAACAATAAATTTGAGAGGAATTGACAAGACAGAAGGTTTGGGCTTGGGTAGTCAATTGGTTAAAAAAAAAAAAAAGTAACAAGGTTGTTTATACGGCCTTTTCAGCCCTGAATTCCCTATCTCTACCTGCTGGTAGAGGGAGGGTGCCTTCCACATGGGAGATTTATTTTCTACTTTCAGGGGGACAAAAGAGAGTCATCGTGTCCTTTTGGTACTTACTGGCTGTTTCTTAAGCAACTTTAATTCAAAATAATAAATATGGCATATTTGGGGGCAGCCTGCCCTGAACCCCATCAGCAACAGATACATAATGAGACTTGGGGGTGTGGCTCAGAAACATTGTTTCTGTGGTAGGTTTTGTAGATATTCCTTATCAGATTAAGAACTCTCTCTCAAAAAAACTTAATAACTCTTCTTTAATTACTTACTTTGCTAATTTAAGAAATTATGAATGGATGTTAAATTTTATCCCCTTTCCTAAAACTATGGAATGATTGTATGATTTTCTTCCTTTATTATGTTAAGGTGAATTATGTTGACTTTCTCTAGTCTTAATTCAACCTTGCAGTCCTGGAATAAACCCAACTCGGTCATGACATGTGTCATCCTTCCAAAATATTGGATTTTATTTAATATTTATTTTTGGACTTTTGTAACTATGTTCATGAATGAGACTGTCCAAGTCAGGTTTGGAATCAAAGACATGCTACCCTCAAAATAAGTGGAATATAATCTGATCTTTGTATTCTGGAAAGGTTGAAAAAGATAGGAATAACTAACTCTTTGAATGTTTGGTGGAACTCTACAGTGAAACCATCTGGACTTGGAAATTTCTTTACCTTTCTTAAATTCAATTCTCCATGCAAACACCATTGGATCTTATTAACAATATAATCAATCTCCAACTTATGCTATCTTGAGAGGCTTTCTTAACTTACCCTGGTGAAAAATGGAGATAAAGGAGAAATCATGAAAGCCAGGAGAGTTCTCCTTTGAAATGTTGCTCTTTTCCATTAACATAATCACTATTTTCAGTTCCAGTTACCCCATACCTACATGACTGCAGCCTTGAGATAGTCTTCATACCTCTACTCTATCCTAGATATGGTTACTAGATTCAGGTTCCTTAAGTATCATTTCCCCAATCACTGACCCTGAGTGGCTTCTTACCTCTTATAAAACAACACTGTAAACTTCTTTGTTTCCCTTTTGTTTTTTATTACATTTTAAAATATGAAAAAGATGATAAAAGTGAGAATCTACATGTATATAAAGCAAACACAAAAATATTAAACAAACAAACAAATAAATAGCTGATATTTCCTTTACCCCCTAATGCTATTACCTAGAATGCTGGGAAACAATCCTCCAAGGATTTCTCACATTTCTCCAAGTCTTCTGACAAATTTTCTTTCAGTTCATCTTTTCAAAGATGTATCTCCTTTTGGAGCAGATTTATTTCCTGGCAAGCATAATAAAGATTGTTAGAAATAAGCCCATCAACTGAATCAAAGGAGGGATGCAGAGACTTGGAGCACAGTGAAGCAAGGCTTTAACCAACATTCTTGCAAGGGTGGGTGTCAGATGGACACGCACACTCAGAACAGTTGAAGCAGACAATTTATCTCCTAGTATTCAAGTCCCTCCCCTGGTTCCTCATTGGCTAAGTGCTACAGAGGTTACAGCCTTATCCTGACATCCCCGATGCCCATGTAAGGCAAAAAGTAGTCTGATTGGAACAAATGTGCATCCCCTGAGCTGATGTAGAGACTTTCAGTCCCCCCTATTGATAGACATTTAGATTTTTTCCTTTCTTTCTACCATTAGCAATCCTAACCGCCTCACTGTCCTCTAGAATGTCCCTCTCCCCACCCCAGAATCACTGTGAGTTTCCTGAGTCCTCTCAAGTCAAGGATTTGTCTCATTGTTTCCTACTCATTCTAAACACTAGTCTGTTATTCTAATAACTGGTCTCTCTTCTGAGGGTTTTATCAATCTATTTATCACATTCTACTTTGTATTACTTGCTATTATTGAGTTTCTCTTAACCAGAGTATAAACTTCCTCATCTAGTATTTATTCTGAGATCTCTCTCCCACTTCCAGTATGTAGCAGCCCTTAAAATATGCAGGTGTGCCATATATTTCAGACAGGAAAAATGGTTTGAGTTGTTTTGTCGAGTAGCTAAATTTAGTCGATCTGATTCACCTTCTCCTTTCTTTTCTATTAATTCCTTTCCCTGAGATCAGTCCTTATTCATCCAGGTAACTACTTCTCAAGAGCTCACTTGTGCCAGGTACCAAGTTTGGTGAGGATGCTGAGATGAGCAGCTATAGGACGCTCATGATGACCACAACCTTTTCCATTCTTCATGGTTTCTCTCTTACTCCAGTCCTGCACTTTACTTTTATGGGGGAGTCAAAATAACTTCCAAGCCACCCTTCTAGGTTTTTGGCTGAGGTCCCACCAACACCCCCCCAAAAAAAAAAAAAAGACAGATTAACAGGGTAAAAAACGTTTAGTAACAGATATACCTCCTGTACACATGGGGAGAACCAGGAAATCGGAGTCACTCCTTGAAATGCCCCAAGCCACCACCATAAGTAGAATGTCCACCTGTGGCAAATGAAGATTTTGGGGGCTTTCGGGTGAAGCACAGTAAAGAAGGATGAGATTATTATCAGATTTGTTGTTACTTTGTCAATGACAAAGAGTTTCTTGAGTTTTGGAGTCCTTCCTTCTCTTCCTGGGGAGACACACTTACAAATGGGTATTCCCTTAAAAAATGCGAGTATTTCCTACGAAAGGGTAACTTTTACTTGGTTTTCAGAGCTCCTATCCGTNGTTTTTTTTTTTTTTTAACAAATCATCCTGAAATAATCCTATCTAAGAGGCATTTTGGGGGGCGGCAAAATCTGCTCCCCTTCACTATTCCTCCAGACGAGAGGTTGTGGGGTTGAGGGTGGGCAGCGGGTTGTCCCCACAGTCACCATCGGGCCTCCTGCGGAATCCTGGAGGCTTGCCCAGGCCCGCGGCCCAGCGACTTTCCGGGAGTGTCCCTGCAGCCGGGATAGAGCCTTCGGGCGCCCCCCTCACCCGCTTCCTGCCTGCACCTAGGGCCCCGGGGCTCTTTCGGGCCGGAAGCCGAGTGTTTGTGCCGTCGGGGA
>NW_027527943.1:692821-693017 GCF_008692635.1 Crocuta crocuta
CCGGGGCCGGGAGGCAGGGGCCGTGCGGTGTGAGGTCGTGGTGAACAGGGCGGGTACTGTGAACACACCGGGGCGCAGCAGCGACTCGGAACGCGGCGCGTGGATGCGAACCAGCTGCGGGGTCTCGGCAGCGTTGGGGCCGGGAGCGCCGAGCAGGACGCTGACCGCCTTCGTAGGGCTCGGGGCCGCGGCTCGC
>NW_027527943.1:693450-726179 GCF_008692635.1 Crocuta crocuta
TGGGGTCCGTGGAGCCCGCGCCCAGGGTTCCCTGCGCCCGGAGTCCCTGCCGCATTCCCCAGCTTCCGAAGACCTGCTCCCACGACCCCTGGTGCAGCTCCAGCCCCTGCTGCTGCTCCGTCTGTCGTTTTCATTCCAAGCGCCACTTAACTCCTCATGGACCCTCCCCTGCTCACGCGGTCTCAAAATAAACAAACAAACCAAAAAATCAGTGTGCCACAGCGGTACATTCTGGAGCAGCCTACCCTTGTCCCCTGTGGAACATAGCATGTGCTCAATAAATACTTGATTTTTGAACAAATCAGTTAAGAACAGGTAAAAAGTCCTTTGCATCATAGAACTTACTCTCACAGAATTAAAGTGGTTTGGAACCTGGAGAATGGGGAGGGACCCCAAGGGTGAGATCTTGAGGAGGCTGTCCAGTAAGTAGGACTATAACGTGATCCACCTATGTGAAGTCTTCTAGCAGCCACAGTAAAAAAGACAGGTGAAACTAATTTCAGTAATATACTTTATTTAAGCCAGTATATCCAAAATATTAACATCTAATCAATATAAAAAGTAACCAAATATCTTATTCATTTTTTCATTCTAAATCTTTGAAAGCTTTTATGTTCCTACTTATTGCACATATCAATTCAGATAAATTTTCACTGAAAATAACCTATATTGAGATTATGCAAAATTTAAAATGTTAAAAGTAGATTCACATATCCAAACTATACTTTAAATATATCTAAAGGTTTTCCAGTAACTGAAATTATCAGTTTTAAAATGTAATTAAAATTAAAATCGCAGTTCCTTAGCTGCATAGCCACTGGTGGCTACTACAGTGGACAGTGCAGACCTCAATTAGAAAGTCTCTACTCATGGTAGGTCAGCGGGCAAAGGAGAAGGTAGCACCACACACTTGCCAGGCAGACAAGTGTAAAGTCCTAAAAAATGCAATGTGAGCCCTTTATCCAAGTCACACTGGAGGGCAGATTCCTCTGGTCCTCAGCAGTAAGGTATGGCTTTCTAAAGCAATTTAGCATAATTGCTGTTTAGATTTTATGTTTTCCAGGAATCATTTTTGGGGGTGGGAAAAGGGTCTAGCAATGCTGGGGTCACATGTGCTATCTCTAAGTAGAATCTTACTGTGTCTGATAAGGACCAGTCATGGAAATCAGATTATTTTCCTATAGATCAGCTGTTCTCAACTGGGGCATTTGCTCATCCACCTAAATTTTTTTTGCTTGTCACCAAGTAGGGGGTGGTAGTAGTATCCTGTGGGTGGAAGCCAAGGAAAGTCCTACAATCCAGGGGACAGGGCACCACAGGGAACTGTCTGGCTGAAAATGTTAATACAACAAGCCTGGGAAACCTTGCTGTAGAGGATCTGAGTAAGACTGAGAACCTCAGTATATCCAACTCTCTTGTGGGATCAGTAACAGAACAGCTTGTTTTGTTCAAGTTATTCAAACTTTCTAGTTGTGTTTTCACTATTGATGGACTTTTGATTGTAAATAATTTCATGCTTAGGATGAGAACGGAGGCTTGTTCGATAAATAGTACACACTGTGCTCCTAATGCTCCATGTACCTTTGTATGGCTTGTATCCTATGACCCAGGCTCAAAGGTGACCGACGCCAGGATTAGATTACTTGCCACGCTCTTCTCCTTCCTATCACCATCTCTCATTTGATCTTTGTTTTCCCTACACCCTTGTTCCTTTTTACTCTCTTCCTTCCATCCATCTCTGCAATCTTAGTTCTCCCCCTTCGCCGATGCCCATCCATTCCTCCTAGAACCCCTCACCCCCCGCACTTGTCCATTTCCTCCCCTTAAAGCTGCTGGCTCCTCATTCCGAATCCCCAGTTCACTACCACCTCCATCTGTGGCTGAGGGCTGCCTCCACCTCCCTTTAAGTGCCTCGTACGATCACAGCTGTCCTGTCAGTTCACAAAAGCTTCAGACTACAATCCTCACCGCTTTCCAAAAAAATAAAATAAAATCATTCTCTCTTGAAAAAGATGGAAGGAGCAATGCACGTGCTTCTGCCGTAACTGAGAAGCCGGATTCTTCTAGAACAGGTGCTGTGCACAGAGGGTGGCTCTGCAGGGACCTGGTGGTTCTGATTAGTGTCTAGCAGATTACTTCTCTTCAGGTAACTGGCTGGGCTTGAGCACAGCTCTTCTTCCAACTGGTTGCACCCTGACCTTTTTTTTTCTCTCAGACTTCTGCACACTTACTGGGACAATGCCGGCTTCTTCATGGTACCAACAACTCAGACCTCCTTTAACCTCACGCCTCCTCTGCCTTATGCCTGGGTTATGCCAGGGTCCACTGGCCCTTCTTCTCTTGCTGCAGCACGCTGGGCCATTTCTAGGCCCTTATATTTCTGTCCCTCCTGGACTCTTACTGTCCCTCTGGTGTCAGATGGTGGACACTGCTGTGGCAATTTGGAATCAACACCAAGCCTAGAAAAGGGTAGCATGCTGTCAGTGCTCCAAACTAGTCTTCACTCAGCCTTTAGAGGTAACCAACGATTCTTTGCACTACAGGTATTCACAAATATCTGAATAGAATGTTCTAGCATACAAGGATAAAGGAAAATCGGTCGGTCTGTCATGTCTTTACCCTAACCTTGTAGCAGCCAGGATCATCTTTCATACCACTGCAGAAGCCTCTCTAAATTTAATAAAGATCGGAAACTTTCAATAGCTTCTATGCATGATTCTCCGCGAGACAAAAGGTAAAGGGGGAAGAGCTATCATTCAGTAAGCATCTAGCTTTATTTTCAAAATAGGATGTTTCTAAAACTAGAGATTTAATGCTTTAGTTTTCCCTTTATGACCACTTAAAAAAAAATCTGTTTTAAATGCTTTGAAATATTGCCCAGATAATTGTTAGAAAAACAAGGAGTGTGAAGCTTCAGGTTTTAAATTTTTTTATCAATTATGTTCAAAAGACCTAAAAGCCCAGTTTATCTTTGTGGTGCTACAAGGAATGATTTAAGATTCATCTCCCAAATAGTAGCAGAGACACAGTATGACTGTGGTGGTTTAATTAGTCAATCATAATATGAAAGCAAGTATGTGTGATTACTGTCTTCAGGAAGAGGGGCAATCACTGGTTGTTCTGGTGAGGCGATTCCTAGAACCAGTGATTCAGGGCAGTTTGATGGTGTGAATCTGAATGTGCTGGGCCTCTGGCCACAATTTCTGTCATGTTATAAAATTCTCAAACTAGGGATGTAAAGTTGTTACATGAACTGCTAGTATATTTCCAAGCCAAAAAAAGAAAAAAGAAAAAAAAATTTAAGCTTTCGATTTAGATTAGGTTACTGTATTTAATAATCTTCAATTATCCAACTATAATCTAAGTTGGTTAATCAAATATCCAACTATATTTTTCTAAGGCTGAAAAAGTGCTACAAAGTTATTACTAAATTACTTTTTTATGGTGTTTGTATTTTATCTTCTGTTGCTACTGTAGCCTCCTCAGGTGTCTCTTTTACTACCTTCCTAAACTCAGAATCACACGGATGTCAAAGCTGGAAGATACCTTACCAATGATAGATTAGGACAATATCCCTTAGACTTTCTGCAGATAAAAATGGTCTACATCTGTTGTCCAATCCAGTAGCTACTAGCCACTAGCAACAGCCACATGTGGCTGTTGAGTACTTAAAATGTCTCAAAGGAACAGAATTTTCTATTTTACTTGAGTTAATTTAAATTTATACAGCCATGTGTGGATGACTGGCTACTATACTGGACAGCACAGTTCTAGACTGATCTCTCCCCATGTCCCCCAGTTTACAGTGACGGGAGACTCAGAAGAGGAGTGATTTAGCCACATTACAGATCCCTAACACACTGTTCCCCCGCCTTCCCAACAGCTTCTACTCATTACTTAACTGCTCTCCTTTCCACTGGAATGTTCTCCTTAGCCTGCTGTCTTTCCTGATGGTTTCTTCTTTTTCAGCACTGGCAAACAAATTCCATAAAACGATTACATTCCCTACTTTAAAGTAAAAAGGAGATTAATATTTAGGCCACTCTAGCAGTAGTGGTGGAAAACAAATGCTTAGTATTGTTTTAGTTAAGAATTTCAAAAGCAGCTTTTACCTTGACATAATACACCTGGCAAGCATCCGCTGTCCTCTGCACGCTATGGATGGGGAAATGGAAGGCAGAGAAAAATATAAATGTTTAGGGGCACCTGAGAGATTCAGTCGGTTGAGTATCTGATTTTGACTTTGGCTCAGGTCATGATCTCATAGTTCATGAGTTTGAGTCCTGTGTCGGGCTCTGCACTGACGGCGCAGAGCCTGCTTGGGAGTTTCTCTCTCCCCCTCTCTGCTCCTTTCCACTTGTGTGCGTGTGCCTGCTTCAGATCTGTTTCTCTCAAAATAAATACACTTAAAAAAAAAAAGCAAATGTTTGCCTAAAGTCATACACTGAATGGTCAAGGAAAAAGGAGAGCTGAGAAGTAGCACTCAGTGCCTTTCAACCAAGAAACATGGTTATTTTGGGCTGTAGGTGAGCAGTATGTCAACAGACAAGGCTTTCTGAAAGAACTCTTAATTCTTCCCAAGAAACTGAAGTAATTTAGAAATAAAAGGAAATATTCTCAGGTAGATTCTCTGGTGCTGGAGAAATAGTTGATGACTGAAGTGTCGCCTGCATTCAGGCTACTCAGTCTCTACAGCAGATTCTCTGGGAACTAATGAGGCCTGAGGACCTAAGAACGGTCTCTTCACTGTATTAGTAGAGCTGATTTGCTGTATGAATTCTCTGATGCCTGATCAGGGCCGAACTCACACGGAAAGGCCTCCCGCACTCCTCACATTCATAGGGCTTTTCACCTGTGTGGATTCTCTGATGCTGAATGAGACCTGTGCGGCCACTAAAATCTTTCCCACACTCTTCACATTTATAAGGTTTCACTCCAGTGTGTACTCTGTGATGTCCGATGAGATGCGAGCGCTGAATGAAGGCTTTCCCACATTCATCGCACTTGTAGGGCTTCTCTCCAGTGTGAGTTCTCCTGTGTTTGCTGAGGTCTGAGCTGTGGCTGAAACTCTTCCCGCAGTCCTCACATGCATAGCGCCTTCTTTCCCTCTGTGGCCACGCCACTCTGCCCTCGCTTTCAGTAGCATCTCTGGATTCAGGAGGCAGAGGAATGTCTTCGTCAAGTCTGCCATTTACCTCGCCAAGGAACTGTGTATCCTTGGGTGTACCTTCCTCCTGGGACAACACTTCATTCTGAGTTCTGGTTTCATCACCTGTAACAGAGAGAACACAAACGTGTCCCACTCTACGTTTGAGAAGGAACACACAAACGCTCTGAGTGTTATAAAAAAGTCACATACAATGCACAAACTAGAGATCTGGCACCAGCAAATCACACTGACGACATAAATAAGAAATTAAGAGGCCAGCAGGGAAGCCAGTGGCAGGGTTCATTATTTGGGAACAGAATAAGTGATGTGGATCCAAGGGTCACCTGGCAATCCTGTGCACAGGCAGAGCAGTGAGTGCTAAATGACGACTACGGATATGCTGAGGATAATGAAGACGGACAGACCGGGGGTCAGAGAACAGAGATGGGGAGAGAGGTGAAAGTTTGGGAGAAACATGGGAGGGCCTGAAACATAGGTGGTTAAGGGGGAGTAAAACAGGAGAAGACAGTGGGGTTAGGGATCTGAATGGAATGTAGTGAGTAGGAACCGTCAAAGAAGGGAACCGTATGAAGGATAATCAGTTAAAAGCAGGCTGAGANAAATAAAAAACATTAAAAAAAAAATAAAAAAATAAAAATAAAAAAATAAAAGCAGGCTGAGACCATTCAGGGCAGGATAAATAGAAAGGACAGTGGATGGTCTGGTGTATGTCCTCATTATCGTCTCCTCCAGTGCTGGTCCTCAAGCTTGATTTGCATCAGAATCACCTGGTTGGCTTCTTAAACCAGACTACTAGTCTTCCCACTGCCAGAACCTGCGATCTGATAAGGCTGGAGTAGAGCTCCAGACCATTCATTTCTAACAAGTTTCCTGGTGTGCTACATACTACTGATCCAGAGACACTTTGAGAACCATCAGCCTAGGTATTTTTCAAGGTCCATCTCAAATGCTCTCTCCTCCAGGGAGTCTTAAATCTCCCAAATCAGCGCTTTCCCTCTTCCTGATCCCTATGTCCTCAACCCCAAGCTTTGCATAGAATAGCACATAATAGCAAGTACTCGGTAAATATTTGAGTTGCACTGTATTAGAAAATGCCTGTTTTGGTTATCTGGAGGGGGTAGAAAGTGTCACCTCTTTGGTCCCACTGTGACCACCATCTCAAAGAACCTAGGAATCCTAGCTGTGCAGCTGCCATTTCCTTAGTTCTTAGGGGCTCACGTGGCCTGCGGGACGCAGCAGCAAGCACTGCCAGGGCATCTCAGCGCCTGGGCTGGGCTGGAAAACCCTGGCTCACATGGCTCACTGGGTGCCGAGCCACGAAGGTCACTCTGCGCTGTCCTTGCCATGTCCCCCTTGTTCCCAATCTTCCGTTCCTCCTAACAATTTATTTAAATCAGGCAGTAGACTTTCCTCAAATCTGGATATCTGCTCTAAGATGATACTGTTTTGGAATCTAAATGTCAGGTTATCTTTGGCTAGAAATTACAAGGACTAAATTAGAGCCAGAAGATCTAGATTCCAGTCCTGAAACTGTCTGATAATTGTTTAAATTTTAGCAGATGATAACTATTTTGGTTTCCTTCTCACCTCTGTGCCCTCTTTACCTATTGTTTGATCAGATGAGGGAATGTATGATAAAGCATTTGCAAAAGTGTAACGTGTGACAGAAGTATCGCTAGGTTAGTAGGGTAACAATGATCAAGTCATGGAAATCAGAGGTGCCTCCGTCCCATTAAGAGAAGTGTTTCCAAACATAAGCATTAGGCGCAACAGCTTCTGTACCTTCAGCTGTCACCACAGGCTGCTTTCCTGTGGCTTACCGATGAAGATGAGTATTTAAAAAAAAGACAGACCATTTGCCCTAAACGGCCAGTTTACCATGCTCAGGAGGAGTCTCTCTCCCACAGCTTTGGGAGGAATCTAGAGAAAAATCTCATCAGGACTTCAAAAGGTTTTGTTTTTTTTAAATAAAAGGTCAGTTTTTCTTGGTCAGCAACTGAAATTATAACCCTCTCCCTTAGATCTGCAACTGAACAATGTAAAGAATATCGTATGGATGCTGTCAAGTGTGAGCTCTTCTCATCTCAAGGACCTCAGTCTACTTCCTGGTCAGCTGGAGTTTCAGGGTCTTGTTTACTGGTCTCTTCACAGTGCTAGTCCCAGGCTAGCAGGGTTCCCAAGCGACCCCCTTTCAGAATGGACAAAATGAAAACTACTGGGTTCTGACACCTTTTGCCAGGGACGTCCTTCCAATGTTATTGTGGCACGTGTAGTATCTAGAGTCCCTGTCAGTTACAATTCAAGATTCGTCCAGCCCTGCTGGTCTGACAGGAGATGTCCACAAGGTCATTTGATCACCACATGTACAGCTTACTTGACAGTCTAGGGAGAAAGAACGAGGTTAAATGCTGAGTGAAACTGAACAGGCTGTCATTTATTGCTAATGGAGAGTCAGTGCTATGGGTTAATAGCATGTCCAATGCTTCAAAATGAAATACTTTTAAAATGTGTTACAGGGCCGTCTGGGTGGCTCAGTTCATTGAGCGCCTGACTTCGGCTCAGGTCATGGTCTCGTGGTTTGTGAGTCTGAGCCCCGCATCGGACTCTATGCTGACAGTTCAGAGCCTGGAGCCTGCTTCTGATTCTGTGTTTCCCTCCCTCTCTGCCCTTCCCATGATCATGTTCTGTTTCTCTCTGTCTCTCAATGATAAATAAATGTTAAAAAATAAATTAAAAAAATAATAAGACGTATTACAAAAAGGGGCATCTGGGGGGGCCCTGGGTGGCATGGGTTGAGCATCTGACTTCGGCTCAGGTTCGTGGGTTCGAGCCCCGCATCAGGCTCTGTGCTGACAGCCAGCTCAGAGCCTGGAGCCTGCTTCGGATTCTGTGTCTCCCTCTCTGTGTGCCTGTCCTCCGCTTGCACTATTTCTCTCAACAAATAAAAAAAAATTTAAAAATTTAAAAATTAAAAAATGAAAGAAAAAAAGTGTTTCACAAGAAATTATTTTTAAAAGATGGTGGCTTTGGGGTACATTATTGTGATGACTTTTAACAACTGTTCGGGACCAGCAGCCAGGAGCCCCAGGCTCTGATTGTAATCTCAGCTCTGCCGCTAACTCTGGAAACTCAGACAAGTCACAACCTCTGTGAGTGTATTTCTTCAACTGTAAAATGAAGATTTCGACCAGACATCACATGCTTTTAATAAAGTTGAGAGACAGGTCTTAAAATGTGTTATGATTTCTGCAGGGTCTTTTTTTTATTGTTTTAGTGGGTTTTGTTTGTTTTTTGCTTGTCAGTTTTGGGGAGTGTGGTGGTGGGGACACAGATAAAAATTGTGTACGGCTCTTGGTGCTGTACTTTAGGAGAAAAGTCCTACTTATACTGTTCAGTGCAGACAAAAGGGATTCTGTAAGAAATCTCAGGCCTCATAGGATAGCTAGATTTCTTTTTTTTTTTTTATTTTTTTTAATGTTTTATTTATTTCCAGGAGAGAGAGACAGACAGCGTGAGCAGGGGAGGATCAGAGAGAGAGGGAGTCACAGACTGAAACAGGCTCCAGGCTCTGAGCTGGCAGTCAGCACAGAGCCCGACGCGGGGCCTGAACCCACGAACCGCGAGACCATGACCCAAGCGAAAGTCGGACGCCCAACCGACTAAGCCACCCAGGCGCCCCAGGATAGCTAGATTTCATTAAGTACTTTGTCAGTAGATTAGATTAAGGGAAGACAGTTTATATTTTCCCTTGACAAGTTATTTTGATAGCAGCACGTATGTAAGCCTCTACAATTTTACTTATAGGAACTGTGTATTTTTCTGAATTTACAACATGAAGTAGAGTGAAAGTACTCCAGATATATCATCAAAAAAACAAGGAAGGACCATCTAGAACTTAAAGTTTTGCAGACTATCCATTAGTCATAAGCAATAATTCCGTGTTCTACACTGAGAATTTAGCATGTTGAAATATTCCTATGAGCTATTTGTTAAATTTTAAAGATTTTTAAAAATGTTTTTTAATTTATTTTGAGAAAGAGAGGTAGAGGTAGAAGAGAGCGGGGGAGGGGCAGAGAGAGGAGAGAGAGAGAATCCCAGGAAGGCTCCTTGCTGTCAGTGCAGAGCCCAACAAGGGGCTTGATCTCACAAACCATTAAGATCATGACCACAGTCAAAATCAAGAGGTGGACACTTAACCAACTGAGCCACCCAGGAGTCCTTGTGACCTATTTTATGACTGACTACATGTCCTGTCTCCTCCCAAAGGTTGGGAGAGAAATTTCTTAGAGTATGCCTCCTCACAGAAAAAAGGGGAAGACTCCACTAGTTAAGCTTACTAAAACAGCCTGCATCTTTTAGCTTCTGCCTTCTGCAACTCTTCTTGACTATCATTAACTATTAAATGCCATGAACTAGTGAGTGGACTCTTATAAGTTCTTTTTTATTCTTTTTACTGTTTATTATTTATTTTTGAGAGACAGTTCAAGTTGGGGAGGGGCAGAGAGAGACAGAGACACAGAATCTGAAGCAGGCTCTGTGCTGACAGCAGTGAGCCTGATGTGGGGCTCAAACTCACCAACCATGAGATCATGACCTGAGCTGAAGCTGGATGCTTAACTGACTGAGCCACCAAGGCACACCAATTCTTCCCCCTACCCCTAATTTACTTACTTATTTAGGGGGAGAGAGAGAGGGAATCCCAAGCAGGCTCCATTGTCAGTACAGAGCCTGATGCGGGTCTTGATCCCACAAACTGTAAGAGCATAGCCTGAACTGAAATCCAGAGTCAGGAGCTTAACCCACTGAGCCACCCAGGTGCCCTGACTCTTATCAGTTCTTGTCCTGTGTCTCGTTAGCACTGGCTACAGCTGGCTGAAGCTCCTGTTGTCCAGGGACACCACCCTCTTCTGTGTCTCTTACCTTTCTGACAGTCCCTGCTCTGTCTCCTTCACAGAATCCTCTTCCTCCACCCAAACTTCACACGGTGGCATGCCTCAAAAATTTGCACGTGCCTCTCCTCTTCACTTGATACATTCGTCTTGGTCAATTTCTATCATCTTCTATCATCTTCTATCATCTACCCAGGGACGATTCCCCAATCTCTTATCTGCTCCCACATCTTCCTCCTATATCTAGAATCATATTTTAAATCGTACTGATTACTGGATTGTATTTGGATGTTTCGGAGACACAGCAAATTTGCATGTATAAAAACTGAATCCGCTCCTAAGTCTTCACACATAGATAACATTCCACCTTCTGATTTTTCTCTCACTTACTGACACCATTATCTGCCAGTTGCCCAAGTTGTAAACTTGGCTTTTATTAAAACAGCCCTCCACCAGTCAGATATGTTCATTAATCAATGAATAATATGGATCTCTTGAATTTTCTCCTTCCTCTCTCCAGCCTTAGTCTACCATGCTTTATATCTGAAAGTGGTCTTCCTTCACCCTGCCCTGTGTTGATTTCTTTTCTCCTTACTACAGTTGTGTGCTCACTCACTTACAGACTTTGGAAAACAGAGAAGAGTAAGTCACCTGTGATTTCATTAGCTTCAAATAATTTTTGTCTACATCTGGAGATATCCTCCCAATGTTTCTCTTTGTAACTTTAAAAAAGTAGAATCACTGATAGTGATTTTTAAAAACACAAATCTGTATCACCTACTTCTCTATTTCATGTAAGTAACAGAACTCCGTCTGATAGGATGAAGTTCTGTTTCTCAGCATGGTATCCAGGAACCTTCACCACTGGCTTTGGATTTTCCCCTTCTACAAAGTTCGCTTCATCAAAAAAAACACCTCAGAACCTCAGAGCAACTGCTGTTCTTAGATTGCTGCTTGCATGCTGCCCCCCACTCTCCCTGCACTTTTCTCTCTGCCTGGAATGTTCCCGCTCCCACTCATCTGACCATCTCGGCTTAAGTAAACCCACTCTGAACTCCTATTGGCCAGCCACAGGGACAGCTGTCCTGTTTGGGGCAAGTTATAGCGTAACTGCTCCTTTCTGTTTCTTGAAAAGGAGTCTCACCCTTGTATTCCCTACATCTAGTATGGTGCCTGCCACTTCGTGCCTGCTCAACGATGCTAATAAAAGAAGAATGAACAGAAGGAGTCTCAGACTCACCTCTAAAGCTAACCAATAACCTACACTACACTGGAAAGCACTAAAAGACTCCTTTAAGTTACACATAATTGAATACCATCTTTCTAGTTATCAGCTAGAAATATCTTCACTTAAAATCATTTTTCAGATTAGACAAATCACCTGGCAGGGAGCCTATAGAATGAAAGAACCATACTGGTAAAATTTATAGCAGTGAGAATGAATCCATAATAGGCCAGAGCATAAATACTACCCAGGGGGGGAAATGTGTCTTAAGGAAGGACAGGGAGCAGTGGAAAAAAAAACAAAAACAAAAACAAACAAAAACCAGTGTTCGGGGAAAACTGGGATTTAAAGTTTTACTTTTGGGTGCCAAGGAGGCTTAGTTGGTTGAGCAACCAACTCTTGATTTCAGCTCAGGTCATGATCTCACGGTTCCTGACTTTGAGCCCCACATTAGGCTCTGTGCTGACAGTGCAGGTCCTGCTTAGGACTCTGTCTCCCTCTCTCTCTGCCCCTCCCCCACTTGCCCACGCTCCCTCTCTCAAAATAAATAAACTTTTAAAAAAGTAGCTAAGGATAATCGAGGCTATAGGGGTGGGGTCCTCATCCTGTAGGATGGGCATCCTCACCTAAGAGGAAGAGATGCCAAGAGTACGCATGCACACAGAAAAGGCCATGTGAAGACACAGCAAGTCTGTGAGTCAAGGAGAGAGGTCTCACCAGAAACCAAGCCCGGTGACATCTTGATCTTGGACTTTCCAGCCTCCAGAATGGTGAGAAAATAAATTTCTGTGTGTAAGGCACACAGAAATTGTGGTATTCTGTTTCAGGAGCCCAACTAGACTAATACAGAGTGTCATACAAATTCTCCTGCTCAAATGTAAATTTAAGAGAATTCAGAACTAGAATCATAACGACCAACAGAAACTTAAAAATAATTATCATTATCATTTTAAATATTTTAAGAGAGAGCGAGCATGAGCAGGGGAGAGGAGCAGAGAGAGAGAATCCTAAACAGGCTCTGCACCCTGGGCAGTACTTGATCCCATGACCATGAGATCATGACCTAAGCTAAAATCAGAAGTTGGATGCTTAACCGACCAAGCCACCCAGGTGCCCCAGCAATGTAAGGTATTATTGACTTGAATGAGTATTTAAATTCCATCCCCCATCCACTGGGCCAAATAACAGCTCTTAAGTGTAATGAAAAATCAAAACATAATTCTTTCCATGATGAGGCAACAGTAGGAAGAGAGATAACATTTTCTAGAATGAGGTGGAGGATAAGCAGGAAAACTTGAGAAGGAGAAGATCAAAGTGAGAAAGTTCCTGTCTACCACAAGGAACCACACCTTCCCGCACACATATAAAGTCTTGCTCCTTACCATTCCTCTGGGGATCCCCAGAGTCCTGCTCCTTGTGGATCTTCTCGGGATGGAGCTGGGCAGTCAGTGACTCATGGGGACTCCCCAAGGGAGGCAGCTTGTCCAAGAGTGTGTCCTGTCTTTCTGAACTGGCTGGGACCTGGAAACAATGAAATCTGATCAGGCTGGCAAAAGGCAGATTTTGTGGAAGAACTAAAAGACCTTTAGAGAAAAGATCAAAAGAAGCATTTGCCAGGGACAGGAACACAAAAGGGAAAAATTCTCATTAAACTGCAAATGGCAACAATGACTAAAAAAGAAGAGGTGGAAACTAATCTCTATACTTCAGGCCACTGGAAAATGAATTTCTCACAAGGATCCACATAAGCGCAGGATCAGAATGTTGGCTGTGGAAAGAACCTTAAAAATTATCTAGCCCAACTTCCACTTCTTCTATAACTCCACTGTCCAATATGATAGCCACAAGCACAATGTGCTTACTGAGCACTTGAAATGTGGTTAGCAGGAACTGAGATATACAGTGTGTAAAATATACACTGAATTTTCAAAATAATACAAAAAAGAATGTAAAATACCTTATTTTTTGTAATGACTACACGATTACTTTGGGTTAAATATATGTGTATATTTAAGAATTTTTTATGGGGTGCCTGGGTGGCTCAGTTAGTTAAGCATCCAACTTCAGCTCAGGTCATGATCTCGCGGTTCATGGGTTCAAGCCCCGCATCAGGCTCTGTGCTGGGAGCTCAGAGCCTGGAACCTGTTTCAGATTTTGTGCCTCCCTCTCTCTGTCTCTCTGCCCCTCCCCTGCTCATGCTCTGTTTCTGTCTCAAAAATAAATATTAGTATTTATATTTTANAAGTATGAGCAGGGGAGAGGTTGAGAGAGGGAGACAGAATCTGAAGCAGGTTCCAGGATCTGCACTGTCACCACAGAGGCAGAGGAGGAGCTCACAAACCGAGATATCATGACCTGAGCTGAAGCCAGATGCTTAACCAACTGAGCCGCCCAAAGTGCCCAGCTTTGGGTTCAATATACTTAATTTAACTTGTTTCTATTTTTTAAAATGTGGCTACTAGAAAACTTTTAACTACATATGTAGCTCACATTACAATTCAATTGGGGGGCACCTGGGTGGCTCAGTCATTTGAGTGTCGGACTTCAGCTCAGGTCATGATCTCATGGTTCCTGGGTTAGAGCCCTACAACGGGCCCTGTGCTGACAGCTCAGAGCCTGGAGCGGCTTCGGATTCTGTGTCTCCCTCTCTCTCTGCCCCTCCCCACTCACGCACTCTCTCTCTCAAAAATAAATGTAGAAAAAAATTTTAAGAAAATTCTATTGGAGAGTGCTGTTCTGTAACACCCTTGTTATCTACTTAAACCCACCTTGACTATTTTCCTATGAAAAGGGAGAGGTTTTTTGTTTGTTTGTTTGTTTGTATTACCAGGTAGCCCATTCGTTGGAGACTTCTTTACCTCTGATACCTATTTGCCTTCCAACCTGACTCGGAATCCGTCCCCTGTGTCTTTACTGAATACACCTGAGTTATTCGACACCGGCAGCCAGGTGCCTCCCTGAGCCTTGTTCCTCTCTAGGATGACTACGAAATACCTTCAGGGGTCCTTTCACATGCCTTTTCGGCTTTGGCTCGGTCCATACACCCTCATCTCTCACAGCCAGAGCACTGCCCCCTTCCCACCTGCTTGCGCGGCTCATCCAGCTCTCTCTCCAGGGCCTCCAGCACGCTCACCGCCTCCTCCCCGGTGTTCGGGTGGTGCGCCTGCACCCAGCGCTGCAGGTCCCTGGGAAGAATGGTCAGGAACTGCTCCAGCACCAGAAGGTCTAAAATCTGCTCCTTGGTGTGGCACTCCGGCCTCAGCCACCGGCGGCACAGCTCCCGCAGCCGGGCGAGAGCCTCCCTGGGCCCGGGGGCGTCCCGGTAGCAGAGCCTCCGGAAGTGCTGCCGGAAGACTTCCCTCCTGCGGGGACTGTAGTTTTGCGGGCCGCAGTCTCGTCCCCGGCAACGGTCTTCCGCCTTCGCTACGCCAAGCCCTCTTTGTTCCTCGGGCTCCAGGGCTGCGGCCATTCTGGGCTGTGCGGGAGGAGAACCGTCTCTGGCGCGGAATCCAGGCCGGTCTCTTGAGAAAGCTGCAGGCGGAGAAGCGACGGACGGTGCGGCGAGCGCCAACCCCGCCACCCCAGGCTGCCCGCGTCCTCGGAGGCTGCGGAGAAGCTCGCCGACCAGGGCTGGCCTCCCGTCGGGGCTCTGGGGCGGCGCACGGCGCTCACGCAGACCGGGGCCNTGCTTTTTAGACTTTTTCCCTTTCAAGAATTTTTAGGTTCACTTATTAAATACGTGGTATGAAAAAATAGTGCATTCACATAGTTCAGTATTTAAAACGAGTAAGTGTTCTCCAGCATCTACTTCGACAGTGTTTTTCGGGACACGCGCACGGGTGCGTAGACACATCGGGCAGATGCGTGTTCCTCGCCTGTCTCCTCCTACCAACTAATACTGGAGACTGTGCATAAAGGGCTTCCTGCAGGCTCCGGCTTGCTTCCCCACCCCCTATTTAAACAACTGCATTGTACTCAATTATTCGCGTGTGCCGTTGTTTATTAAAAATTACCCCATTGATAGTCATGTAGGTTGTTTCCAATCTTTTACAAACGCTGCAGCAATAAGTTACTGTAAACCTACTTCTGCCTCATGTGTAAGGGTATTTCCATAGTATATATTCCTAGAAGTAGAATTACTGGAGTATCGAGGAGGGATATGTGTACTTTGGTTACTGCCAAATTACCAGTCATAGAAGCTATTAGAGATGTTCTGATTTATCTATATGTGTTAACACAGTCTTGTAAAATATTTTGATGTTTGGTAATCTGTTGGGTCAGAAATGCATGGATTCCCCCCCTCTCTTTCCTTTTCTTATACAAACACTGATTATTTATCTACCATGCCAGTCACTGTTCTGGAAGCTGTAACTATAAATGCCCTTGCCTTCATGGATTTTATAATTTAGTGTGTGTGCTTGTACATACAAGCTAGGGAGGCAGGCAATTAAAAAAATGAGAAAAATGTATAGTGTATTAGATGGGGGATGTTAGTGCCAAGGAGAAAATAAATGAAATCTGAAGTTTGGAGGGAGAAACAAGTAACGCAATTTAAGTAGGGTGCTCACGGACGACCTCACTAATACATTGACATTTAAGCAAAGATTGAGGGAGATGAATGTGTCATCAGGGGTAAAGCTGTCTCAGGGAGAGAACAGCAAATGCACAGGCTGGAGTGGTGTGTTTGAAATATTCTAGGTACAGGGAGGAGGCGTGTGTGTCCAGAGCTAAGGGAAGAAAATGGTGTTGGGGGTAGAGCGAGGGAGAGATATGAGGGTCTTGGGTGAGTTCAAGGATCTTGTTTTTTACTCTTGGGAAGCCATTGAGCAGAGAAGTAACAAGTTCAGATACAGGTACTGAAAAGACTATCGTGTTAAAAATAAACTTGTAAGTGAAGGAGATTGGACAAAGGCAGAAGCAGGGAGGGAGGTTCAAAAGCTATAGCTACCTTGGAGTGGGGAGGGTTCTGAGCATGATATAAAACGCTAAAGACATAACTGAAAACTCATAAAGGAAAAGATGAATGGAACTGGTGATGTTAAAATATGAAATTTCAAACGAAGAAAATAACTGAGCTCAGAGTAACACATGCCACCCATCAAAAAGACACAAGATTGATTTTCCTAAAACACACAGACTTCTTACCAAAAAAATAAGAAAAATATCAACAAACCAATAGAAAAATTGGCAAACTTAAATAGACATTTATAGTACACAAATATTAATAGACAATAATATGAAAAGGTTCTCAAGTTCACAAAGAATTTAAATTAAAATAATAACAAACCTTTTTTAAATTGTTCAAATTACTAAAAACAGAAAGATTGGTCATATTCAGTATTGGAAAGTATGTGAAAATACAGGCATTCTTACTTTGTATTACAATTTTTGGAAAGCAAGACTTTTTAAAATTACTATGTCCATATCCCCTGATCCAGCAACTGAGTTTCTTAGAATTATTCATGTAGAAATATTTACACAGATGTTCAAACATAAATAAACATTGTTTATTTGAAGTGGGAAACCCAAATGTCCACATTTGGGAATTTAAATTTTTATATGCCAATCTTTTTAAATGCTAAAAACTAAAAGATACCAAAGGCAAATTGAGTAAAAAAAGTAAGTTACGAAACAGTATAGAGTACTGTTTTTACAGAATAATTGTTCTCTAAGCGATTATCACTTCAGATAAACTTACAGGGAACTTGATTTTATACATTACATATTTCAGTAAAATGTAACTTTTTAAAAAAATTTAACTTATTTTTAATTAAAAATTTTAAATGTTTATTTACTTTTAAGAGAATGAGAGACAGAGCGTGAGCAGGGGAGGGGCTGAGAGGGAGACACAGAATTCAAAGCGGACTCCAGGCTCTGTGTTGACGTGCTGAACTATCAGCACAGAGCCTGATGTGGGGCTTGAACTCACAAACTAGGAGATCATAACCTGAGCTGAAGTCAGACGCTTAACTGCTTAACGGACTAAGTCAGGCAGGTGCCTCAAAATGTAACTATTTAAAAAGAGATTTTATTTTTAAGTAATCTGTACACCTAACATTGTGGTAGGAACCCTTTCCTAAAGAGAGAGAAAAAGAGAAGACTTCAAGGTCACCTAGATATGCACCCAGGTGCCTACATCCCCCATGGCCTTGTAAAGGGAGACAACTTAATCACACTGCATGTTTATGTGTGTTACCATATATGGGAGACAAAGAAATAGAAAATGCATTAAAAAAAAAAACTATGCCATGTGATGTGGGCCTCTCGGTTCTTTGGGTACGAACCCAACTGAGCGGTGCCGGCACAAATAAAGTTACTTCCTGGAAAGAAAAGCCTTGGTGTCACGACTCTCTGTGCGAGAATCCTGCAACAACATGGGGCTTGAACTCATGACCCTGAGATCAAGAGTTGTAGATCTACCAACAAAGCCAGCCAGGCACCCCTGTAAAATGTAACTTTCTACACAAATTTACTTCTGATGGTGTAACCAGGAAAGAATTATTTTAAAACCTCATTTGTGCTTCACAACCTACAAACAATTTTCCTGTTTGGGAAATGTCACCGATATCCCTTTTCTCTATGGAATTCTTTGCCTGGCAGTTCATCCAGTAAAACGCTATATAATTCCTTTAAGATGAAGATCAGAGCCAATATCACTGTGCTTCGAAGGGCAGATACAACTGATTAAATAAACCCAGGTGGGACATTTAGGAAATGCAGAAATGAGCATTTTCAAACTGCAGACGAATTTCGACTATTCCCTGCTGCCCCCTTCAGTGAGTTTTTCCCTCATCTAATGTCTCATATCAAATTCACTCACCAGGTTCTAAACACGAACTCTGCTCGAGGTCCTGAACTTCTTCTTTGTTTTTTTGTTTTTTAAATAAATGTCTTTCTTTTCTTGTTTTCTTCCTTCCTTTTTCTTTCTTTCTCTTTGCCCGAGAGAAAATCCCAAGCAGGCTCTGCACCATAAAACAAAGTCTGACATGAGGCTTGAACTCACTAACCGAACAATCATGACCTGAGCCGAAACGAAGAGTCAGAAGCTTAAGTAACTGAGCCACCCAGGAGCCCCAGGTCCTGAACTTCAATGATCCCAAATATTCTTCAGGAATGTGTTGGGCGGGCTGAGAGGTGGGGCAGAGACGCCACAGAATGGCAGACCTTCTTAGGATGGCTGACCTTCCCGCCACTACATCAGTGGCTGTTACTACATCGGCGGGAAACAGAAATTTAAACCTTCCAACCCTGGACTTTCCAGTCACGAGACTACCCCTGTTATCTGAATCCCCACTAACGGGCTATAAAACCCCACCACCACCCAACCAGGCCGCGACTTCCCCGACTCCCCTCTCTCTGGAGTCGCGGAACCTCGCCCGGGGACACAGGTAATAAAACTGTCCCCGTAAATTCTCTCGCCTTGGCCGAGGGTGCTGGCAATAAAACTCCTTCTGCAGAACCTTTTGCCTTGGGGTCTTTTTTCACTCAAAAACCTTACAGTATGTATGCCCCAGCTTCAGACAGCCATCAACTTCAATCACCAGAGCCTTGGGGAGCACCTACCTGGCTGTGGTAATGTGAGTGGTTGAATACTAGCCAAAACAAGGCTTTGTCACAGGGCATGGTAAAACCCTGCTCTGGTCCTTGGCTTACTTATGTCCTTCCTCTACCTGCACAGAACTTCTCTGCCCTCACTATTGACACATAAGCAGACAGTCCAGTGTATGACAACAGGGCCCTCTTCTCTACTTCTTTGTTCCAAAGCTTACCCCCCCCCAAAAAAAACCCCACAAAAACACTATTGGATTTTGTTTTTTTTAATATTTTATTATTTTATTAAACATTTTTATCTATTTTTGAGAGAGACAGCAGGAGAGAAAAGTGAGCAGAGAGGGGCAGAGACAGAGGGTCTAAAGCTGGCTCAGAGCTGACAGGAGAGAGCCCAATGCGGGGCTCAAACCCATGAACAGTGAGATCATGACCTGAGCCAAAGTCAGTTGCTTAATGACTGAGCCACCCAGGCGCCCCCTGGTATACTATTTCAAAACAACAGTATTTGATGGATATATATTCTCACTTGCTTTAATTATTTAAAAAGGGAGAAAATAAATGAACAAAATGATGTGGTAAGATTTCTTGAGACATCTTCTGCTTAAAAAGGTGGTTTTATTACAGTACAGGAACCAGACCTGTGGGCAGCAAGAGCCACCTGGGATTGTGAAGACCAATTGATTATCTACTTGGGAGTTAGGGGAGGTAAAGACAAAGTTTCCAAAGGGATTTTCATGTGTTAAAGACTCAAAGGATCCTGCAGGCCTGGCTATGGTCAAGTTAAAGTTGTTTTTCTCTCGAGTGAGGCATTAACATTAAGACAGTAGGGAGTTCCTGGAGAAATGTTATACTCTTCCTGACTCAAGTATTTGTTAATGGCTGCAGCTTATAAGGAAATTAAATTTTATCTACAATTCCTTTTGCCTTCATTCCCCACATCACTAAGCATTCAAGGAATTAGAAAAAGAAACACCCAAGGAAAAGGTTAGAAAAGAAATAAAAAGCAGAATTAATTAGAAAATAGAAAAAGTGGCATTAATAGGTCCAAGAATGAACTATTTATAAGCAAGCCCATTAAAAACAACAAACCTATGGTAAATCCAATTGAGAAAAAATTAAAAACTGTAAATGACAAATAGCAGATGAAGAATATATGCTATCAAATTTTTAAAAAATCTCAATGATGGGGATTTTCTGGGAAAGAACCTTTAGTTCCAAAATTTATTCAAGAAGTAGAAAAATTGGGGCACCCAGGTGGCTGCCAGTTAAGCATCCCACTCTTGATTTTGGCTCAGGTCATGATTTCACAGTTTGAGTTCAAGCCCAAATCAGGCTCTGTGCTGACAGTGTAGAGCCTGCTTGGGATTCTCTCTCTGTCTCTGTCTGTCTCTCTCCTCCCCACCCCCCTCATTGGAACAGGCTCGCTCTTTCTCAAAATAAATAAAATTTAAAAATCAGTAGAAAAATCTAGGTGCACCTGGCTGGTTCAGTCAGTGGAGCATAAGACTCGATCTCAGGGATGCAGTTTCTAGCCCCACGGTGAGTGCAGAGATTACTTAAAAAAAAAAAAAAAAAAAAAAAAGGTGGAAAATCCAGAATAAACCAATCCTAAAAGAAATAATTGAAAAAGGCATCAAAGAATCATTCCAGAAAGGCTCAATGCTGTAGTATTTTAATTTCTAAAAAGTACTTACCAGATGTGTATGATGAATTCTTTTTTTTTTTTTTGTATGATGAATTCTAACATTTCCATTTGGAATATACAGAGAAGTAGAAAGAAAAGGTGAGAATCACTCTGTTTTCATGACCTAAACACACTGTTGATATTTTATTATTTCCAATTTTTAGTATCTTAAGACTGTTTTACAGTTATCATATTCTAAAAATACTTGTATAGGCTGTTTAACATTTAAACATAATAAAAATTTTTCATTTTATTATAAGCCTTTCTTAAGAATAAATTATATCTGCACACTGTTTAAGATAATAAATCATATCTTACAGAACAGTTGGGAGGTTGACATGAGATACAAGATGCTGGGCACAACTGGTGTTCCAACAAATAGCAGCCACGATTGTCAGTTTGCAAAAGACTTTTCCTTTTACCTTATCATTTATTTAGTACAACATGGGTACTGCTAGTTCACAACACACTTTTCCTCTTTAGGAGGAATGGGCAGATCACATGCCTTCCAGAGAAGCCAAGAATGTGTTCCTTCTCCTGGGGAGAATCCTTCTGCTTGGCTGGTTTTGCTACAAAGCCCTGGAACACGGCTTTTCCATAGGATACAGGTGTCCTGTGTCCCACCACCTAGAGGCCCACACAAGGCCAGGGGCGCAGTACAAACAGCAGTGAGCTAGGATTGGGTGCGAGTCCTTCATATCGGGGATTTGGCCTCCATGGCATAGAAATGAAGGGTGGATTAATACTCCAGCCTCTAGGTCTTTCATGAATGTTTTCACTGCCTTTACTTCCACTTCCTGTTTGCAGTTGGTTTTTCTGGCGTCTCTGACCTTTCTTCCTTCCTGTTCATCCTCAACGCTCCCTATTCATAGCCTTTTCTTCTCACCTCTCCCCACTCTCCCATTTGGGCCTCATCCCGCGGCCTTCCCACAGCCGCTCCCATCACTAAATGCTTCAAATCTCAAGCTTCTCTTCCCCAGCTGCACCTCTGCTTTGGGCCCTGAGCTTGTTCACTCTTACATTAGTGACAACTCCCATCATGCATGCTGTGCTTCCATCTCATCTGAAGAACTAGTCTCCACGGGTCTGGCTAGCAGCCGTTACAGTTGACTTTCAATAATTCCCTGTACATTCAATCTAAGGAAAATTTTAAAGGGACTTTCCTCTACCTTCAGGTGCTCAGGCATACATTTTGAAATTTATTTATTTATTTTAAGTAGGCTTCATGCCCAGTGCAGTGCATAAGAAGGGGCTTGAACTCACTACCCTGAGATCAAGACCTGAGCAGAGATCAAGAGTCAGATGCCTAACTGACTAAGCCACCCAGGTGCTCCTTAAATTTTTTATTGTAAATCTTCAAACTTTTGTTAGCAGAAAGCCTTTTCTTCAGAGAATATCTTCTTGGGGGCCAGCACGTAAAGCTAAGGCGCAGTGTTTCGGTGGCAAGGTGGCCCCGAGAAGCCCAGAGGGCAGGGCAGGGCTCACACAGGGAGGGGGAGCAGGGGGTGGTCAGGGAGCATAGGAAGCCGTGTGGTAGTGGACCGTATCCATCTGCAGTTTGTGACAATCCGCTCTAGTCAACTCTTGCTTTGTGGGAATGTGGCAACTAGTATTGCCACATCACGTGTTTTTGTAAGAGAATCTGGAAAGTCAGATTCGCTGTGAACTCTCCAGATTTTTAAAAGCTGAAATAATTTTATATTATCAAAAAACATACTATGTGGGAAAAACCCATGTGCAGGCCAAATACAGTGCCCTGGACTGTTTGCCACCTCTGGGGAAGATGTGAAAGGGCACCCTCCTGTGACGTGTGTGATCAGCCTTCCCGCTCCACCCCACGGAACCTTCCTGCCCACCCAAACGTTCATCCCAAATTACAAAGTGGTTTTTGTATTTATGTTTTTAGTGTAGACAATCAACAGGCTGAGATCTTTTATCAAGCTAACCAAAAATTCAGGATTTAAAAAAATGTAAATCAGATAAGTCTAAATTCACACTTCACAAGGAAGATGGGGGAGAATGGGGGACGGCATCTCTACAACCTCCGGGTACATATGTAATGGATTCCGGAGATTTCCTGAGCCTCTGCTGCGAGGAGGAAAGTGTGAGAATGTGGAACTCGCCCCTCCAAGGTCCCAGGTATCAGATAACATGCTTGCTTGGCAAGCTGTCAGGTGACTGCCTGTCTCAGCCTCCAGAAGTATTTTCAAATGACTGCGGAAACCACAATGGGGATCAGAGAATGCCTGACTTCCCCGTCACGGCGGTGTCCCTCTCTGAAGTTCTGCAGGAGCGAGCACAGATGGACAATTCTGCACCATTGCCTACGTCACCAGGACTTCTCTGCGGTGTGGATTCGCTGATGTACCAGGAGGTGTGAGCTCCGCCGGAAAGCTTTCCCGCACACGTCACACTCATAGGGCTTCTCCCCAGTGTGGATCCTGCGGTGTCCCAGAAGATGGGAGCTGTAACTGAATGCCTTCCCGCACACGTCACACTCATAGGGCCTCTCCCCACTGTGGATTCGCTGGTGCCCAACCAGGGCTGAGCTGTGACTGAAGGCCTTTCCACATTCGTCACACTCATAGGGCTTCTCCCCACTGTGGATCCTGTGGTGATGGAAGAGGCCTGAGCTCTGGCTGAAGCTTTTCCCACACTCGCTGCACCGGTACGGCTTCTCCCCAGTGTGCACTCGCTGGTGCTGGATCAGGTGTGAGCTCAGACAGAAAGCCTTTCCACAGACGTGACACTCGTAGGGCTTCTCTCCTGTGTGGGTCCTCTGGTGCCGAACGAGTCCAGAGCTGTAGTGAAAGGCTTTCCCACACTCACTGCACTGGAAAGGTTTTTCTCCAGTGTGGGTCCTTTGATGTTGAACGAGGTGTGAACTATAATAAAAGGCTTTTCCACACTCATCACACTGATACGGCTTTAATCGGTTATGTATTCTCTGATGGTCAATAAGTTGCGAACTCTGGATGAAAGTTTTGCCGCACACATTACATGAATAGGGTCTGTCTCCAGTATGGATTCTCTTATGTCTAATGAGACTTGAGTTTTGAGTGAATCTTCTCCCACACTCATCACACTTGTATCTTCTCTCGGTTGGAGAGTTTCTCTGGTATCTCTTTGTCCGTCCTTCAGGTTCTTGGGTTTCTTTGCATTGAGGGACTTTTCCACTGATTTGGCCAGAAGACTTTTTTGGAGACTCCGTATCAATGGTAAGCTCCTGCTTTTGAATCGATTCTCCTTTCTCAATTCCGATTACGTTATCTGAAACACAAAGGAGAGATTTCAAATGTCACGGGAACACACAGGAAGTAAAATTAAACACATCTACTAGAAGTACACAGCTTAACTATACCAACAAAACCGTTCCACACCATGTGAGGAAGACGGTGGGGGAGAGCGAAGGAAGAGGGGACCAGGAGTGGCTGCACTGGCCGGGGGTGGCTTGTGCGGATGGAGACGGTCAGTGGGGCGTGAGTCAATGACAGAAGAGGCCCAGGCCACAGCACGGTACAGGTGGGTGAAGGCGCAGGGCTGTGGGAGGAGGGAAGCTCACGGGGCCGTGCGGACGTGCAGCTGAGGAGCAGCTCGTGCAGGTGGCTCTGAAAGCCCCTGGAGAACTGAAAACTGAGGAGTCTGAGCACAGAAAAGTATCCTATTTCCAAGTAGGCAGAACCAGCGTGTCTGGACACACGGGACACAAGACGCTGTTCTCATGTGGAGACAGAAACTCATGTGGCCCCAAAGACAGATCTACGCTTCTTGAGAAGGAAAACCTGGGAGTCTGTCAGGCCCGAAGCTACGCTCCGTGGGTCACGTGAGACACCCCAGGCAAACAGTCACCAACACAGAGATGGTCTGAAACAGGTCTGCCCTCTCCCAGCGTCCCGACTCAGGGAAGTCCCACAACTGCCCTGCCTGCTCTTACAGAGGTGCCTCGCGCAGCATCCTGACAACCCCACTCCTCCCGGGTGGGAGATGTGGCCACTTCCTCAGTGCTCGGCACTTTCTGGAAAACAGTGAGACTGTCCCACTCAAGGCAGATTCTCTGTAAAGTAACCCCATTTTAGGACCCAGGGTGAAGGGCAGACCTAATACTAGGCAGAGGCACTGGCCAACTGCCAAAATGGGTCAGCTTAAGGAGATTTTGGGAGCAGGGTGGGAAGGAGCCAAGGTCCAACAGCAGACATGAGATCTCTCATTGGCACCCTGCTGAGGAGGGTGATAGCTGCCCTGGGGGTCAGGGTGCCCACTGTAGAAAGGGCAGAAACCCAGAGATGAGGCAAAGCTGAGAAGCAAGCTGCCTAGAGCGACAGGAGCCTTTTCCTGGGCCTCCTTTTAGGACCAGGGTCTGCAATCATGACTCCCCAGACCACTCTGCCACACTGGTGAGAAAGGTCTCATGTCCCTGGTGATGTGTGGTTATCATAAAGTTTTGGGACACTTTAAAACCTTATGTCTACCTTAGACACATCTGTGTGCAGAATTCAAAGGAAAATTACACAAAGTACACATTCATGCAAGAACATGGTCTTTTAATTTTATTTTTTAGAAATTTAAAAATGCTTCTATTTATTAAAAATTTTTTTTAATTTTTTTAATGTCTTTTATTTATTTCTAGGAGAGAGAGAGAGAGTGTGTGAGCAGGGGAAGGTCAGAGAGAGAGAGGGAGTCACAGACTGAAACAGGCTCCAGACTCTAAGCTGGCAGTCAGCACAGAGCCCGACGCAGGGCTCGAACCCACGAACCGCGAGATCATGACCTAAGCGAAAGTCGGACGCTTAACCGACTAAGCCACCCAGGCGCCCCTAGAAAAATGTTTTTAATGTTCACTTATTCTTAGAGAGAGAGACAGCATGAGCAGGGGAGTGGCAGAGAGAGGGAGACACAGAATCTGAAGCAGGATCTGGGCTATCAGCACAGAGCCCGATGCAGGACTCGAACCCACCAACCCTGAGATCATGACCTGAGCTGTAACAAGACGCTTAACTGACTGAGCCACCCAGGTGCCCCAAATGTTTTTATTTTTGAGAGAGAGAGAGAGACAGAATTTCAAGCAAGCTCCAGGCTCCGAGCTGTCAGCACAGAGCCCAATGTGGGGCTCAAACACACGAACCGTAAGATCATGACCTGCGCCGGAGTCGGACAGTTAACCGACTAAGCCACCCAGGTGCTCGAAGAACATGGTCTTTTAAAGCCATTACCAAATATAAAATGTACTGTGGATGAGATCCAAACATCACGGCACATATAACAGAACTAAAACTCGTATCAGCATGAGAAGAAAATTTATAGATTATTACTAAAAAGCACTGCATAGGCGGGGCACCTGGGTGCCTCAGTCAGTAAGCATCTGACTTCAGCTCAGGTCATGATTTCATAATTCATGAGTTCGAGCCCTGCATCAGGCTCTGTGCTGACAATTCAGAGGCTGGAACCTGCTTTGGATTCTGTGTCTCCCTCTCTGCCCCATCCCTGCTTGCATTGTCTCTCAAAAATGAAAACGTCAAAAAGTTAAGAAAAGAAAAAGCATAGCATAGAAACATAACTGTTTTTTAAAAAAATTTTTTAATGTTTTATTTATTTCTGAGAGATAGATAGATAGAGAGAGAGAGAGCGTGAGCAGGGGAGGGTCAGAGAGAGAGGGAGACACAGAATCTGAAGCAGGCTCCAGGCTCTAAGCTGTCAGCACAGAGCCTGATGCGGCGCTCGAACCCAGGAACTGTGAGATCATGACCTGAGCCGAAGTCGGACGTTTAACCGACTGACCCAGGTGCCCCAAACATAAGGGAAAAAGGTGTGCTTTTTAGTCCGGACAACACAATGACTTCATGCTTCAGCTCCACATACACGGAGTGATAAAAAGAAAAATTAATCTAAAACATGTCTCTGCTACAAAAACAAGACAAACATCTCTGTGGACCAAAAGGGGACAAAATCACAGAATAGCAGCTACAGTTGAAGCCATGGGCTTGGTTATAGCTCATGGCTGACGCCAGAGTCTGCATGGGACACAGGCACACACATAAGCCCGTGGACAGCACTGCGGCCAACAATCCTGTAGGGACACCTGTGGGGACACTTGTGGGGACATCTGTGGAGACAGTGATGGTCTGTGTTTCCCTGCATGACACTGGAGCCCTGGTTCTGGGGTGGGAGGGGCCACAGGTAACCACAGAATTGCTATGGAAGGGAGAACGTGAGGCAGATCAGAATGAAATCAAAATGAGCCCAGAGGTGAACATTTCAAAACAAGTGAACAGGATACTAGGAAAAGATGAGTACAAAGTCACCACTTGGAACATTGACTCCAATCCAGATGAAATTATTCTCAACAAAATCCTGAAAAGATTAAAGATACCTAAAAGAGACAGCTGACGACACAGTATCCATGTCACATAAACACAGAATTATGAAGTAAAATCAGCAAAAATGGAACAAAACACAACAAAAATGGAATAGACACTACAAAAACTGGATAGAGATTTTAGAAGTGGATAAACCGGAGACTGAGAGAATCAACTGGAACATAACAGGACTCCCCTGGGATGCACCACAGAGACAAAGACATAAAGTATATGAAAAAGCAACCAAACAAAATGAACAGATGATAAATAGGTCCTCACCAGTATGTTCTGGGAGTCCCAGAAGGAAATACATAGGAACAAACAAACTAACTAACTACTACATTATTTAAAGAGCTGATAGGGGCACCTGGGTGGCTCACTTGGTTGAGCGTCCAGCTTCGGCTCAGGTCATGATCTCACTGTTCTGAGTTCAAGTCCCGCGTCAGGCTCTGTGCTGACAGCTCGGATTCTGTGTCTCCCTTTCTCTCTCCTCCTCCCTCACTCATGCTCTGTCTCTGTCTCTCAAAAATAAATAAACGTTAAAAAAATTTTATAAAATTTTTTTTAATAAAAAAAAAAAGGAACTGATAGCTGAGAATTTTCCAGAACTGAAGAAAAACATGGGTCCTTAGAACAATAGGGCATTTATGGGCCAAGCAAAATATAAAAATATATAAAAAATAAAATCCTATCAGGACACAATTTCTAGTGAAACTTTAGCTCATAAAAGTTAAGAGTAAATATAAACACTATCAATGAGAAAAGTAGTGTTACAAAAAGTAGCTAAGTTACAAAAGCACTGAGACTGACAGGAGCCCTTACAAGCAAATTACAGAAGCTAGGAGAGTAGCTACTAGAAGCAGTAGTACCAGTAGTACCTTCAAAATCCTAAGGAAAAAACCTGTCATTTCGAATTTTACTCTAGCTTAAATTGGGATTAAAAAGGAAGGACAAAATTCAGGTATTTTCAGACAAGCAAAGACAGTCTACTCACAAAGAGCCTAAAATAATTATTAAAGAATGAACTTCAGTGAGACTGAACCCACAGGAAAGTGCTGGCATATGGAATGTTGCCTTGGTAACTGATATGTCATAAACTTACCATAGAAAATTGATTTTACATTTTATTCTTAAAGTTTACTTTTATTTATTTTGAGAGAGAGAGAGAGAGTGAGTGCGGGGAGGGGCAGAGAGAGAGGGAGGCAGAATCCCAAGCAGGCTTGATGTAGGGCTAGAACTTAGGAACCGTGAGATGATGACCTGAGCTGAAATCAAGAGTTGCACGTTTAACCAACTGAACCACCCAGGTGCCCCATTTCACATTTTAAAAAGAAGCTGGTTTGGGGGCACCTGGGTGGCTCAGTCAGTTAAGCGTCCAACTCTTGATGTAGCCTTACGTCATGATCTCACAGTTCATGAGTTTAAGCTCCTCATCAGGCTCTGTACTGACAGGGCAGAGCCTGCCTGAGATTCTCTCTGCTCCTCCCCAATGCTCTTTCTCTCAAAATAAATAAACAAACATTAAAAAGTCACTGTGCTCTCAATGTATAATTAACCCCATGAAAGGTTTTCAAAAGTGGTCTAAGACATGTACACTGATACTGACTTTGTTACTACCAGACCTCTTTAGAGAATTAAAGACATGTTTTTTTGTTTGTTGTGTGTTTGTTTTTTTTTAAGAAACTATGATCCTTAGTGGAACTTAGAGTTCAGGTGACTGTAGCCATTTACTTTCCAGGAGCTACATGATCAGATGGCCCACACTGTCCCAATTTCTACAGTGACTGTACTGAAGTGTGCAGTTTTGTATTGTTTTAAAAATTATTCTGACTTCACATGCCATTTGTAGATTGTACCTACCACACTTAGAGTTTAAATTACCAAGTTTTAAAACTGCCCACGGACCTAAAGTTCTGAATACCTAACTTTAATTTCCCCACAAAATAAAATCTAAACTCATTTGTTGAGTAAATAAGCCCTTCACGAGCCACTGGGTTCTTGACCTTAGCTGGCTACACATGTGAATCACCTGGAGAGTTGGGGGGGAAAAAAAACAAGCTTATGCTAGGGCCTCACCGCAGTCCAATAAAAAGCCAATTTCTGAGGCATTGATATATTTTAGTTATCCAGATGCACAGTGAAGCTAAAAATGTCCCTGCCTACCTTTTCAGTTTCATTTCCTGTAACTTTCCATCCTCCTCATCAGTACTCAGGAATTAAGAACACGGGCCCTGGAGACGGCTATATTTAAATCACACATCTGCCATTTACTGGCATGACAGTCTGGTGTCATTTTAGGATACAAGCCGTGGCCCCTCCTACCCAAAAGCCTCCAAGAGCAGCAGTGATCAGCAGGCCTGAGTCATTAATCATAATGATGAACTTCTATCTTCAAGAAAAGGACAGGCTGTGTTCAGCTTACAAGCATTTCTTACTCATATCGGTAAGATGTCCATTAATAGGCGAACACAATCAGGTTTTGACCTTCACACAGCAAGCTTCAGTTCTTTAGGAAAACCCTACGTCAAACACCTTAACTTTGGAAAACATGAATTTCACGCACTCCTACCTATATGTAAAAAGTACTCTGCAGCCTTTAAAAGTCTCCCTCAGCATAACAAAGACAACAGAGAAAGTCTAACTCAGGTTGTATAGCTGACACATTTCTAACGACATTCTTCGTTTTCCCTTGGGAAGAGCGGGCATCACTTCCACCCATCAGATGTAGGAATGTTCCAACTCTGAACCTGGGATTCTTTGTTCCAGCCAGGAGAGGGGTCAGAAAGAGCAACTCTGTGGTCTTTTCAGCACCTCCCAGGGCTTTAGGACACGTGATCTCTCTTCATCCCTCCCTTCCTTCCGTCACCATTCAAAACTGCCCCACTTTGGGCCCTCATAATGTCGACTTAAGCTACAGCAAGTCTTCAAAGTGGTCTTTCTTCTTCTCTGATCTGGCTTATGTTCAGCTTATACAGCACCTGTTAGTTCCTAATCAAAAACCGAAAAAGTTCTCAGGCTCTCATTTTGTTCCAGCCACTGCTCCTCTCAGCCAGATGGACTCACCCACATCCTCTGATCGTGCGTTATCCCTCTGCTTGGACTTCATCGCTCACCTTTACTCAACATTTCCTAGGGCTGGGATTTTCGCAAGATCCAGAGGCTAGTCTTACACACAGTGAAAGTTAAAGATGTACAGACTCCTTAGCTGGTCACGCACAGCCCTGTGTTCTGGCTCCTGGCCACCTTCTCTCTGCTCTTCTGTCTCTCCGTGCTCCAGTCATCCTGGCCTTTCAAATCCATTTCTTTCCCACCTGTTTTTGCACATGCTGTTAGGCTTGCATTGCTTTTCTGTTTATGGCTAATTTCTACTCTACTTTTAGGATTTAGCTCCCATGTTACTACCTCAAAAAGTCATTCTCTACCTTCTTCCCCCACACATAGTCTGTTATGGTACATTTGTGTATTTATTTAATGCCTCTGTCACCAGACTACTGTAAGACCCATGGAAGCCAGATCATGTCTGTTTTGTTCACTATACCTAGTGCCTTGCATGGTGTCTGGCACATAGTAAGTATTCAACATGTATTTGTTAAATGATGAATGCTTCT
Source organism: Crocuta crocuta (assembly GCF_008692635.1). Taxonomy (NCBI): domain Eukaryota; kingdom Metazoa; phylum Chordata; class Mammalia; order Carnivora; family Hyaenidae; genus Crocuta; species Crocuta crocuta. The sequence goes on from NW_027527943.1 coordinate 723,931, forward strand.
AAGGTCTCCAGGGGAGTCATATAACCACAATCCTGTTGGTGTTGAGGGTCCTGAGAGTCACCCTTAGGCTGGATTTCCATGGGTTGAGGCTGGAGATATGTTGCTTCCTTAGCTGGATCCAGAGGCACCGATGTCTCAGAAAGCATTTCCTGTGCACAGGTCTGGGTTGAAACATGAGAACAAGCAGGCCCGTCTGGGCATCTGAAGGGCTCACAGCGCACATGATCCCAAGAGCCCACAAAGCATCGGCCTGCTGCCCTCTCCCAACCATCCCGCATGAGCACTTTTTCTACCTGCTGGCCTGGTTCGTCCAGCTCCTTCTCTAGATCCTCCAGCACAACCACGGCCTGCTCCCCACTCTCTGGATGGTGCTTCCGCACCCAGGCCTGGAGCTCCGCGGGCAGGATGGTCAGGAACTGCTCCAGCACCAGCAGCTCCAGGATCTGCTCCTTGGTGCGTATCTCAGGCCTTAACCACTCACAGCAGAATACCCAGAGCTGGCTCAAGGCCTCACGGGGCCCAGGGGTCTCCTTGTAGCAGAACTGCCGGAAGCGCTGGCGGAATACTTCCTGGTTGTTTGGGCTGTTCCACTGTGAGCCAGATCCCTGAACCTTGGCAGGCCATTTTTTGTTGTTTACTCCAAAGAGCCCCTCTGACTCCTCAGGAGCCCGTGGAAGGAATGCTGCAGCCATTCGCGCTCCAATGGTCAGAGAGGAGGGCAACAAACATGTGACCCTTCAGGACACACTCCTGAGGTTACAGAAACCACTGTTAAGAAGGTACACACACACACACACACGCTAATTAAATACGTGAACTCACCAAGTCTAATGTTTCTGTTCAGAAGAGAAAGAAGCCTCCACCCAAAATTAAAGAGAATTGAAAAAAATATATTTAAGAGAATCCAAACCTTTTTCCAAATAGAAGGAATGTTTATCGAGAAACAGCATTTTTTATAATACTGAGAATATTGTTGGATCTCTGCTTTCCAAAAATAACACCAAAATAATTGATAACACCAAGGAAATTATTGCTATGAGTGCTAGCACTACCTTGGCAGAGTCTTAGTAAATCTCCCAGGGGTAAGGCAAAGGTCAGGATTTTTATGAGGTTTCGGCTGTTTAAGGCACACCTCTTGAGGCAGGAAAAAGATTGGACAAAGATCATGACACCATAGTTTAGAGATGGATACAACAAGGTCAAAGTTTTGAGTTGAGGGTTTCAAAAAGTCTGGATCCTATCCATGGAAAGTTGGGAGTCTGGTACTCATTTAAGTGGATTTTTTGAGGGGTCATTTCTTGAAGCAAATATTATTTGCGACTTCATCTTCTAGGGCAAGAATTTCCTGGAATAGTAATGTCATGTTGATAAAAATAGTGGAACTAAGTGTCACATCAAGTGAAGACAGATGAATAGAATCACCTTAAGGCAGGCAGTAGGCTGTGTGGGCGCTGATGGCTTCAGTTTTCCTCGTGGACGTGGACGTAAGCAAGCCTACCCGTTTAAGTGAACGGGGACTAAACCACGCGCACGGTGGGTGGTGGTGAAGGACCTGGGCCTGAATCCTGTCGTGTTCTGTGTACGGCTTCACCTCTCTAAACCTCTACTTCGCCCTCTGTAAACATCTTACCCTTTTTTTTTTTTGCGTATGGTTTTGAAACACCTTTAAAGAAAATTTCCCAAAATGGAACAGAAGAGTCCGTGCACCGTTCCTCCTGGTTCCCCCTGGATAACATTTTACAAAACCACGGCCCGGGAAAACGGTGTAGGGCGGTTCGGGGCACCGACGGCCGTCGGTGATTCGGGGCCTGGCCCCCGAGAGCCCTCGGTGAGGGGCCGCAGCCCGCGCCACGGGGGCCCAGGCCCGCGCGGCCCCGCCGGGCTATCTGGGCACGGGGCCCAGCACCTGACCCTCTGGGCGTCCTTCACACACACCCCCACCTCCCCCGCCCTAACGATGGATTTAGGGGGTTCTCCAGTTGCAGGGATCATTCAGAATACAGGACACCGGGACTTCCAGGAGTTGACCCCTTCCGAAGGGCAATGGCCCGCGGGGAGCCGAGCAGCCGGACCGCAAACCCCTTTCCCGTCACCCGGCCACCCAGCCCCACCGACACCGCGTCTACGAACAACCGCAGCAGTCCCCGCAGGCCCGGGACGTCCGCACAGACCCCGACGGGAGGGAGACTCTTCCCTACTCCCTCTCGCCGACCCGGGGGTCCCCGGTCGCGAGTCTTACCCGGGCCCGG